>NC_139345.1:199342274-199889774 GCF_055883805.1 Amblyomma maculatum
TAAAAAAATTGCAAGTGCTATCTGAAATACCTGAAATAAGGAGCCTCTAATTTCCTTATCCTTAAATGACAAATGGCAATGTGGCCATGAAACTAGTACCAAGCTCTTGAATAACCCTCAAGAAAATTTTGAGTGAGAAAGGCTCACATAGAAAACAACGAGAACCATGCAATCCAGATTAAAGCACTAACCTGAGCCTCCTCAAGTGGCGTCACAACTGCTTGTGTAGGCTGTGCAGCATGAACTGCTTCAGTCAGGTGAGTAACCAGAGCGCCAACATCTAAAAAAAAATAAAGCTTAAATAAACATGCTAACTCGTCATCAGCAGCAGTTCATATAAGATCCACTTCCATCCCCTTGTCCCTGTAACTGACCCCATCCTGCGCCAGCTGTAATACCACCATAAGGTTCCCAACCTCAGCATATATTATGGTGAGGCTACCCAAAATTAATATTAAATAATATGCCTCTGCCTGTGCCACTAGGTATAACGGGCTACTACCCCATCTGGCAAGGCGATGTCTCGTGGGGAGGACGCCCCAGCGTCTAAGCCAGTAAAAATCTCACACATGATTTGGCAGCCGACAATGCCCACGCTCGCCATTATGTCTCGATTCTTGCTATGCTAACAGCCAAATTACTGTTTGCCACTTTTGGCGACGTCTGCCTTCTCCAGGGATCCGCCCTGCCATTCCCGAGAGGCCAACATGCATAGCATAGGGCACCACAGGTGAAATTAATGAGAAAAGTAACATAAGTGCCCGAAAGCAGCTTTTGTATACATATACTCATACCTACCAACCCTTCCAATTGTATGACCACTCAGGCTTAGATGCCAGTGTTGAGCTCAGGTTAATTTCAACCACAGAGTATTGGCATCGCACAGTACCAAGTCGCTGGCATTTTGCTGGCATCAAAATGTGACGGCCTCGGCCTAGATCGAGCATGCTTCTTTTGTGGCAGCAGCCGAGCACCATAGCATTGAGCCAATTCGGCGACCCCTTAGACAGAGGAATTTTTCCACCGATTTATATACCATGCCATCTAGCCTCAGCAGTTCATTTCCTCTCAGACAGTCTAACATAACTTGTTTCCTGAGTACTATTAGTCCCACAGCTTTGTTCCAAATGCTTAAGTCATTAATCGCATGCATCAATCTTTTCCCAATTTATTTACCAATGAGAAATGTAGATTTAAATGAATCGGGGATTAGGAAAAACATCCTCCAAATCTCCTATACAATCTTGCCTTCAAAGCAGCCAAAATCTGGCACACCTCTAGGACAGAAGAGTGCACAAAAAGCCATCTTTAACCGCATCATTACTTTAGTGCTTGTGAACCAATTGGACGATGAAAGTTTAGTTAAATTTTCAAAATGCTAAACTCACGAAAACATAGGTATAGGCGGTGCTTGCTGTCCCATTCATATATCCCTGCCTGTATTGAATGGTTTAATATTTTCCATCAGTGCTCCTTTAATGTCCCAAAGTTGCATACATACTAGGAAAGACACTCCAGCCAAGGGCGCCAGTTTAAATTTAGCTACCTATCGTAACTTTTCACACCCAAACAACTGACCAGCATTATGCCAATAGATCCATGACTTCTATTCCAGATCCTGCAGATGAGCAGCTGGATGCCATACCCACTAAGCCACTGCAGCAACTAATTTCTGCTTTATCCACATTATGTGCAAGGCTTTCTCTTGTTTTCGCTTTTTTACATGACCGCCATCAGTCTTGATAGTGACAGCATAAAGAAAACAAGCCATATTCACATGAATGCAACATCTACACACAGTACTGCATGCACTGCAGATGGTGCTTCATCTAATATGCTAAACCATGTGATGCCCCATCTCGCACTAATGTAAATAGGGGTGCAGGTGTGTTGATGGTAAACACAGGGACAGCGCAAATCCTAACAGTTCGATAGGTGGAATTCTGCTCACTGCAACATGCTTTCCCCATGACATGTCCCAGACTTGGCAACTTATACATAAGATTTAGCACTTACATCTGCTATGCTCTACACAGCATTTGATGACACAGCAAATAATTCCAGTCTAAAAGCAGAAGTTTGCATGCACGTGACTTCGAAAAACGTGACCACATACCAAGCATCTGGCGCGCTTCATTTCTTTCAGCCTTGTATTTTTTGGCTTTTTCTTTGCAGCATCCAGCTGTGTTTTCAATTCCGCTACTCTTTTTCGCCTCGCTGCATTCAGACTGTAGGTCCTGTAAAAGTACATATGGCAATAGGTATGCACCAAAACCTACTTCTGATGAAATGCATCAAATAAAGGTGGTCTTGTGCACCCATCTGGATCCACCCAGGAAGATTAGCAAAACAGAGACAAATGAAGAGGACGGCAGATAGCAGACCAGTGGCATGGCCAGCTTCCAGGCCAGTGCTAATACAGTCGAGCACCTCTAAAATAGAACCTGCATAACAAAGTAGTTCATATGTCCCACATAAATTTTTGTCTTTCATGTGAATTGTGCATGCCTCCATTCGCCGCGAGATTGACCTAGAGGTGGTGCCACCGTCGCTCCAATAGTAGGGATTAGCAGCCGGTGGCGCTCACAGAAACGCACGCAGCATACATCTGCTTCTGAGTTTACGGTGGGTTTGTTGGCGACGAAACCCTGCCTTACGCAATGTGTTAGCGATTTATTGTTTAGTGTGTTCCAATATTGCAGAAAATCATTAGTGGATTTCGTCAATGCCGCAAAAAAAAAATAAAGCGTGGATTTTAAGAAAACAAGGCACACAACCACCCGTCTTTTAGATTTACTGGCACCACTCTGAATGCTTTTTGCTTTGTGCGGCACTCACAGGCCTGATACTTGGGCCTGAACATGACATATCACCTTTTTAACAGCGTGCGCATGTCTTTTTCAAGTAAGACAGGCAAATTTAGTGTCAAGCCTACGGAAATACAAGGTTCGTGCTCTGCCCTGCAGTACTTTAGAATGAATCGAGGCAGCCTGGTTCGTTATATAGTACTTGACACAAGGATTATGAAGGTTAAATGTAGCACTGACAGCGTACTGCCCAGTGGGTTGCCGTAGACTGAGTGGACATTAACTTTGGCTAGTCAACCAGCCACAAGTATTCCCCAAAAATGAGATTACGCCAACACTCTACAGGAAACCTCGCCGCACAGGAAAGCTGACTGCTCACGTGTAGAGCGGTGAGTGGATTGAGTTTGCCGAGCTCACAAAGCGGATGCTTCTTGCGGCAGATAATCTGGTGTTGCAATGTGAAATGACTTTAAATGATTCCCTGAAACTGAGGGAAATATAAGGAATTTCTGATGTGTGTGATGCTTATAAATGGTAAATTAGTAGCGTAATTATGTTTTTTCAATGACAATGAATTTCATAATGTGACAGAACTTTTACACGCACAAAATTTAGGACTAGAAGCGATTAATTTTCAGTAACGTTAAAGTGCAAGCTACGAATCAGTAGCTGCGAAGACATCGTAAAAACTGCGCTTGGTCGCTGTCATGTTCTGGCAAGGAATTTGAAGGCTGAAGATTTCTTTATCATTTTAAATATTGCTGAGCAGTGACTTGGGGTGATTCTGTCGTTTACTTTCAAAACAAGTGCAGGATATAGAACTATCCTGAAAGAAATGGGCTCATCTGATCATGTGACTATA
This sequence comes from Amblyomma maculatum, assembly GCF_055883805.1. NCBI lineage: Eukaryota > Metazoa > Arthropoda > Arachnida > Ixodida > Ixodidae > Amblyomma > Amblyomma maculatum. Next base: position 199,345,944 of record NC_139345.1, read on the forward strand.
AATATGCATTTATTCCCAAACTAAACACCGACGGTTAAGCCCGTATGAAGCTATTTTACTCCCCGTCAGAAACAACCAGTTTGCTCGAAAGACAGCACAGACCAAAATGGGTTCTAATGATTCTAATGGACTACCAGTGTACATTGATCTATGTGTATTATGTAATATTTAGTGTAACAGGTGCTGCAAAGATTTGTTTCTCAAACGTTCTAGCATTTCTCTAAAGGGGAATGTGATCATTATCACTGTTACAGATGCGCAGAATCCTTCAACAGGAAAAAATAAAAGAAATGAAATGCATATATGGGTTTAACGCGCCATGCGACATCGGCTATATGACGGCTGATGTAGGGGCGGGCCTCGGTGTCGTTGACCACGTGGGATTGTTTAACGTGCATTCAAATCCCACAGCCGAGGAGCGCCTTTCGAAACGGCTGGGATCGAATCCCCCCTTCTCGAAATCAGCAGTCCAGCGCCCTACCCCTGACATACCGCGAGAAAGGTTGAACAGCAAAAAAAAAAGAGGAAAAGTATTCAGACAACTCTATCTTGGTTACTGAAAGCACAGAGTGGCTTGTTCAAATTGGATTTTGCTATGCAGCAGACTAGGGTCGCATGTTTCAGAAGTTGCGATATTCCAAAAAGAATAGGGAATATACATTTTTTGAGCGTTTGCATTACGTTGTATTGACGGCAGCACCCTGCTTTGTTTTGACACGGCGCCTAACGACAGCAGCGTATTGTTTGAGACACCGATTTTCAAAGAATCTCAAGCGCGGAAGACCGCGACTGACGATATCCTTTCCAGCATCACATACTCGATATGGACAAGTATTTTTTTTTAATGGAGTATTGGGTAATAGCCTGTTCATATTTCTTTTGCAAGAGGCAGATAGATAGGATAAGCAAAAGCGCACAGGAACCGCGTAACAAATAAAAAGCACTCTTGTATACGCCGCACGCACACACGTAAATAACTGCGGGCTGGCACGCGACGCGAACACACATCCACTTTGGGTAGGGTTCAGCGCTATTCCACTAGGTGGCGACTCTGCCTGATCTCGAGGCCAATATGGAAGACCTCTACAATCAACTTGCCTAAACAATGCAGGGATTTAAGCATCCCTAAAGGCTGATGTGTTGTTTTACAATGAACTCATGTAGCACTGCCACCACTGCTCTCCACAGCCACCATTGAACTGCAGTGCACATAGGAGCGCCAGCAGACACCACAAATACCACACAGCAAAATCTGAGCTCCTGAGTAGCCAGCCGTCATAACTGCCACACCAATGCAAAAAAAAGAGTGCAGAAGGCTCAACAGCCAGCAGGCACAGCCAAAATATGAAAAACATGCTCAGCGCAACGATATCTGCATTCCCGCTTGACGGCACTAAGTAGTGAGCTGTAGGAAGCTATAGCGAGTTATAGCCGTGGAAATAAACACATGCAAATTTTGTGAACCAGCATAAATGTACCGATAAAGCCATTAGCCGCAGTTTTGTGCCAGTCCAACTGGGAGTTGAAGAAATAGCAAAATCAGCTACAGCAAGTGCTTCCTGGCACTTATGTTCTCCCTGCATTGAGTAGAAGTGGGCAGTCTGGGTGCAAGCATTTGCATGAGATGAAGATAGGAGTGACGAAGGACATGCCAGCGGAAAAGGCAATATCGTGATTGACACCGTCTGCAACTGTACTAAGGTGCTTCCGAGTTTCACTGTGGGCTATGCTGCGAATTTTAATATGCTAAGGTCTGCTGCAATTGCACATTAGGATGGAAAAATTGTCCAGAAGAAAATTATTGACTTCTTTCATCAGGCAGTGCTTCAGTTCACGTCAAATGGAGTTGTTGTTTTTTTCATGAACATGCTTTGTTTGCTCTATTGCATGTTATACAGTGCGCAACAAAGCAAACCTTTTAACGAAGGTTTTTTGCTAGTACTCTGCATTCTATTATAAAGGTGCTCGATAGTACTCCATAAAAAGTACTGTTTTTTTAAGTAGCCAGGCTGCCTTGAACGTTGCGGGAGCAGGTGTATGGCCTTGCGGTGGTGCTATGCTCGCTGGTACTGGCCAGCAATCATCAGCTTTGAGGGTACAGCAACTGATATAACTCGCACCCTCACTCTCACTTTCTGGAGGGTAAAACATAAACACACGTATGATGTGCGAGCTGCATTTTCTATGCGTGGAGCATGGTTGTGCCAAGCTAGGGTGCACAATATAGCAACAATGCTATTCGTTTTTTCAACAACTGCCCTAAAACAGAAACAGATACAGATACAGAGGCTGCAATAGGGGCACGGTGAGCTCGAGTTATTCATTTTAGAACGAATATGTGCTAGGTCTACGAGACAATGTTGCCCAGAAATACAGGGCGGTGCATACTAAGAACTATTATCATGTGTGTCTGACGACTTAGTGAAGAAGGTTTCATCACAGTTCGTTTCTTATGTGAAAAACTTCAGTTCAGTCGTTCAGTCGTGTCCGACTCTTCGTGACCCTAGGACCATGTCATGCCACGCTTTCCGGTCTCTCACTATCTTCCTAACATCACATAACTACCAACAAGCAAATGCAAGAAATTATTAAAATGAGGCATTTCACTGAATTATGCACAGCATAACCAAATGGTTATGCTATGTATGAATCAGTGAAATGGTTGATTGCAATAACCATAATGTTACTGGCCCCTTGAGGGGCTAGCGGTGTGGTTTGCAAGTATAAAAGAGAGGTGAGGGGGCTCGAAAGGGCTAACAAGCTTCCCCATCTCTGTACTCGAGCTGCATGAAGTGGCAGTATGCAAGGCACTCCAGAAAAAGCGTATTTAAATCTCGAGGTCCCTTGCCCTTCTTTTTTTGCAGACATATCACACATGCAAAAAAAGCGCCATTTCGCTGATGCGTTTCAGCAGCAGTGAAACAGAACGTAAGTGCACATAATTAAAAGACGAAAAACGTGACTTATATCTGCTTCAGGGAAGTTGTCGAAGGCCAAATAACATTGTTGCTATACAGAGCATCCTCGCTTGGCCCAACCATGCTCCACACATCGGCACACACAGGCTGCACATCATCCACGTCCAGATTTTACCCAAAGAGCGAGAGTGAAGGTGTGAAGTTACGCCAGTTGATGTACCCTTGAAGCTGATGAGCGCTGACAGCCCCAGCGAAAGTGACACCACCATATGGCTGCTCACCTGCTTCCATAGCCTGGTTACTTTTGGTAAAGATGGTCCCAGAGCAAAACTCTGCACCTTTTTTAAAAGACAGGCAAAGTTTAGCTGTAAGCTGGTAGTAGCACCCGGCATCACTGGTCCTTAGCCAGGCACCCTGGATTTTTATAGGTTTAGTGCAACTGTTATGAACCTGATTAGAAATGCATTTACACAAAAAATGCTATTTCAGCTCCCATGCACACCAAAAACAAGGTCTCTCTTTTTCCAGCCAACCAGAATGTTCAGCCAGAGACCAAGCACAATCAGTGCACTGTCTTGTTTCTCTGGCCCACAGACACCAATTTGCACAGTTTGACTTGTCCTAACATAAAAAAAGATTGAACATTCCATCAAATGTCTCAAGAAGAACTCCTATAAATTAGTGTGTGCTTCATTGACTGGAGTACATTTATTTCATTACAGAGGACTTTCCTATATATTACCAAGTAACCCTGTCCTGTACAAGAAGCAGCCAGATTATTCCGACAAAATTCCTTAACTTATCTGACTACCATCCCCATGATATGCTGCTCTTCTCTTCGAATCCATAAGCAACACAGTGGAACTTGCACATTCTTAATCAAATATCATAACTATGAATGTTCTTGTCATTTATCTTTCATGCCATCAAGCAATGAGTATCAATTAGCATCAGTATGCAATGTTGCTTTGGCTTGTAAAGCCTTTGCAGAAGTATGCATTCCAGCATGTTCACTTCTGATACTTCACTGTGGGCCGCTTTGCAACCTCACCACTCCAAGTTTCTCAGCAGTAAGATGAACTCTAGTACAAACACCTCCAAAGCTTAGAACTTCCTTCATAGGATGATACCTTTGCTACAGGGCTGAGATATTGGGAGGCGCATTTATGAAAAGGAGTACACATTTATGCACTCCATTCATGCAAAATATTCATACACTAGATATTACCTTCTGCTCAATCTCCACAGGACTTTCCGAGACAATGGAAGTTCTTTTCTTTTCCATTGCAGCAGCCGAGCCTAAAGATTAATAATAAAAAAAAGACAAACAGTATACCGCAGGGCCGGAGAGAGCGCATGAGACAGTGGCACTGCCAGAGTTTTGCACTGGTGCAAAGAAAATGCTGATAAAATACTTCAATTACAATGCCACTTAACTGGCATAGGTGCTATCAGCGTGAAATGAAATACGAAATACGGAGTGAATGAAAAAAGGTCCAGCTCTGGCATGCCTGTCATTCAGAGCTAGCTCTTCCAGTTAACGATAGTTTTGTCTGTTTCCTTTTACGTTCGTTTTCTCGCTGTGCCACTGAAGCGCCACATTCATTCTTGATGGTGACTTGCACAGCGCGGTTTCACCGTTTCACTGCCAGCAGCGGCTGTAGCCTGCGTGGGTAATCGAGTGCGCAATGGAAGCAAAATCAAAGCGCCGTACGATATCGAACTAAGAGCTAAGAGCTCTCGCTTCATCCACGCGGGTTACAGCGCTGCCGGCAGTCGCAAACCTGAAGAGTGCGCCTATTTCCGGCAACGACAGGTAGGCTGCCTCAGCTTGACGTTTTTTCACGCGCTCCACTGTTCGCATTTCACTTGACGCCAACAGTACTTGCTGATGCTGGAAAACACACGCTTCCTGCTTACTGTGCGAAACCCGTATGGCCGGTAGCCACGTTTCGACTCCTTATTTCTGCAAACTGTTTTCATTACCCCAGCTCGCAATGACATGCATCAACTGTCTACTTTTCTACCAGCCGACTATGGTCGTAGTCGCGGGCATGCAAAGAACTCAACACAGGCCCCATAGCGAGAAGGGAAAAAAGGCTTCATGAAATTCAAGCAAGGCTATAGAAAGCGAACAAAATTAAAAGGTCTAAGATCTAAGAGCGAGAGTTAAATAAAAAAAGGAAGTTAAAGCGCAAAATAAAAAATGATAGCCACATAAAACCAATCTCTCTAAAGTTAATTTTGCGGAGAACATATCGAAATCAGAACTGAACAAATTTATTTCTTCAAATAAGCTTTGGTGGGGGCTGGGGTGGTCAGACAGGCAGAAAAACGAAGTTCTAAATTAAGTTAAACGTGCTCTAACGCCGCACAGTACGCGTGCTCCACGAGTTCTACGTTTTACGGGATTCGAGCAGCCAACGTCACTAGGATTGAAGGCGGCCTACCGGACAGCCAGATGTAACACTTTAACCCCGTTGCGTCCTGTCTCTGAACCGCTTGTACCACCACTAAACGCCAGAAATTTGCACCACCACTCAAGCGTTCACAAGAACAGAAGTCACAGTTAAAATCGAATACCTTGTTCCATATCTACAGCACTACAAACGAGACAAGAGAGAACACATATAACGACAAACACAGCAGTGTGTTTGTGTGTTTGTCGTTACATGTTTTCTCTCTTGTCTCGTTTGCCGCGCTGTAGATATGGAACATCGTCACCAACTCGCCCAGCAACTGACTTTGTCGAATAACTTGCTAGGTGCGGGCATGCCCCAACCTCACGCAATATTTAAAGACGAGTGCCAAGCCTGTGTTGGTGGTACAAACTTTATTCAGTGAAGGCCAAAAAATTAAAAAAGTAAAACCTGTGTAGAAACATATCTACCCTTTTCCACATGGTCTGGAACTGTCAAGTGCAACATAGACAAAAATTAGCTACGAGCTGTGGCAGACAAAGTTGGTTTACTCATGCGTTTCAGCACAGCTGATTCACCAAGGCTGCTGCAAGCGGCCTTTGACAAGAGATCTTGTGCCTACCTACCTGAAACGTCGTGGCTTGCACATTCTGAGTTTACATTTTGCGTGCACGGTTCAATAAAGTTTACTGCTATACTAGTATTGCTACTCGTGTTTCGCCTCCGGCCGCGGCCAGGAGCAATAAATGCCAAGGACAGCGATATAAAACTCTTGGCGTTCGTGTAGTGAAAACCAGTCCGCGATCTGCTATGTACAAAGTGAATTTCTGGTATTGTGTTGTCATGAACACCTAGGCTTGCTAAAATTTCCTCCAGCAGTTATTCGAGCAAAGTGAAACAAATTGAACATCGGCTCTCAACTCATTATGTGTGTTTCCTGTACGCGGCTAGGTAGGTAAACAAATTTATTGACTCGTGAGAGAGGAAGAGAAGATAGAGGATAGGGAAAGCGTAAACAGGACCACGACTACAAACCCTCAAAAATGATTTATCATTGATTGCGGGGTAGACATTGTCGCGTGCAGCTCCAGATCATACGAAGGAGATTGAGGAATGAGAACTTGAGAAGGGCACAATGCGGCAATTTTAGTAGTTATGACGTCGTACCAGTTGTACTCCGTAGAAGTATGCCAACTGCTGCTAATACGAAAGAATTGGCGCTAAGGTAGCAAGCGCCAATTGTTGGTAAACAATGTTTCAAAAATATATACCTCTTGTAAGCTTAGTATACTGTTTAGATTAATATATAAACAATACAAATATTTTGTTATTGTTTTCTTGATACTTAATATGGTGAAATTTGCCGCAATGTAAAATTGTGATAATCGCAGTGTCGCTACAGGAGGAAGCGCTACCAGACTTGCACTTCATGCGAATTACTTGATGCGAGTCGCTACTTGCTCTGCTCCCTTCTTCCACTGCTTCATCCACTAACAACGTCACTTGTGTGCTACTACGCTTTGCCTTCGGACCGGTGCACGTGCGGTGCACGTGGTAACAACATCAGAATGCCGCCTCGGAGGCAATACAAAGCGTACTTGCGAGACGCTAGCGTCGGCATACAACAACGGACCGAATATCGCCGAAGGCAAGCCGCGCAGGTTTGCAGCATCGCTGCCAGCCAAGAGTCGGCTATTGAACCGCATGAGCACTGTGCCGATGCTCGGACTAAGGACGAAGATGCCGTCTGCTATGACAGCACCGCCATCGAATCGACCGGCAGAGGAAGCGATGAGTACAGCAGCGAAGAGCTGTTCAATTCACGGCCAGCAGAAACGGTACGTAAGGCATGTTTTCCAGGTGTTATAAAGAAAATTCTGCTGACAGTCGGTGTGACACGATTTACTGTTGCTTTTATTCTTCCCACTTTTGATATCTGAGGCGTAAAAAATAAAAAATAAGCAAGGCATAAGTAGTGCGTTCTCGATTTGTGGTAGCATTACATTGATGTTCATATCGACCAGTTGTAAGAAAAAAAAAAACGTAAATTTTATTGCTAGTAATCCTTACCGTAACGCTGCTATCTCTTGTTTTGCGCATGTTCATGCAATGCAGATATGCTTTGTTGTCTTTCGAAAAGTTTTAAAGTTTATAGCCGTACATTTACTGACTTATATTTCAAAAAAATAACATGAATGGATCAACAACTTAAGGTATTCACGCCTGTCGGAGACTTCCACGTGCCACGCACGTGAAATTTCTGCCCTCCTCATAGGAAAACGAAAGGCAAATAATTATTTTCTTTGTCATCTAAAGCTGTTACCGCAGCATAAAATCAGCTGCAATGTAATCAAGTAACCAGTAAAAAGTTCCACCGTGACAGAATAAAAAAGTTATAGCATAAGACAGCATCCCTCAGACGCAAAAGCTTTTTTGATGTCTACTTCTATTTTAATGTGCAAGCACCACTTGCGAGATCCAAATCGATTGGTTTTACAGGAAAAGCTAGGTTGACACCTGCAAAATTTGGTGGTCCAGTTTCGAACATTGACTTTGCTCGAATCAAGAAAAGATGCAAATGGGTTTTGAATGCACTTGCACCTTTTCACTTCCTAACTACTGCATTGCACCACTATGCAATCAGTACTTATAGTGCAAAAGCACTGCTGACCAGGTTAAACACACGCTTTTACATGTCCACTCGGTTTAACGGCATTGAAAACTAGTAAGCTTTTTTCTGTGAGAAGCTTTTTTTTTTTCGTAGCAAGAAATGACCCTGTAATTCTGTGCAGTGAAAAGATGTTTTAAAGTTGCACGTACAGTCACGGAGACAGCACCACAAAGGGCTGACTTTGGAGGATTCAGTTCTTTGGAGACCTAATTCTTGTGATATTCAATACTCATGCATAATCTAGCTTTCATTATCATTATTTTGCAAAGTATTAAATTCAGGAGCATGTGGCTGGTATTGTCAATATGTTGAGTGATACACAAACATATTCTACTGCTACCTGCAGGGGGAACAGCTGGACCCAGGCAGCAAAATAACCAAACAAGAAAGCCTTCTCCTGCTGATGGGCCACATTCTGCGGCATCATACCAGCCGGGAGGCAACGGAAAGCTTGCTTCAAGTTGTGGACCAGCACGTTCTTCCTGGCACAACTTTTGCCAAAACAAAGTACTTGTTTTCAAGCAGTTTGTAACTGAACAACCACAGAAAGTCTTCTATTGTAGGACAGAGAAATGTTTTTTGAGGGAAGTGCACGAAAATGCCAAAGAAATTCAGTGCCCTGCGTGCAAAGTAATGCATAGCATTCATGATTTGATTGAGGAGGGCTCCTACTTCTTTTATCTCGGCATAGAGTCGCAACAGCGGAACCTGTTAATGGATCCAACTCTCCATCCTAAACTCAAAGAGAGAAACCGAATCATTGATGTCTGTGACATCACTCAAAGCAAAGCATACCATGAGCTTGGTCTTGGGGAAGACGACGTCTCTCTGTCATTTAACACAGATGGAGTACCACTTTTCAAATCTTCGAAATATTCAATTTGGCCTATCCAACTACAAATTAATGAGCTGCTTTTTAAGGAACGGCTTAAGCATATTCTTGTGGTTGGTTTGTGGTTTGGCGAGAGCAAGCCAGATATAGAGTGCTTCCTGAAACCATTTGTTGAAGAATTAAATGTCTTGTCAGACATAGGGTTTTCTTGGCAAAATCAGAAAAGGGTCACGTAGTACACCCGTGTTTTCCGTGGGCCATGTGTAGTTGACACAATTGCGAGGGCCATGTTGTTGAACATGAACCAGTTCAATGGGAAACATGGGTGTGCTTGGTGCACACAGAAAGGAGAAGTTGTACGCAAAGGAGAAGGGCATGTTCGAGTGTACCCGGTCGTGTCACTGAAAAACAAAATGAGGACTGATAGTGCAATGAGAAGGCATGCACATGAGGCAGACAGCAAGGGCTTTCACGTAAATGGAATCAAGGGGAGTAGCATCCTATTGAAGCTGTCTTCCTTTAAATTTCCCTTTAGTTTTGTGGTTGACTACATGCATGCAGTGTGCTCTGGCTTTGTAAGGGCCACTGCATGCATGTGGCTTGACCATAAAGCAACTTTTCCGTACAGCTTGGGGCGCTGCATACAAGAGCTCGACACGCGCTTGAAAAAGTTGCAGCCTGTCTGTGAAATGTCACGCTTGCCCAGGTCACTCACTGTTACAAAATACTGGAAGTCCTCCGAGTGGCGCAACTGGCTTCTATATTTCTCACCAGTTGTTCTTCGCGGAATTCTTCCGGGTGTTTACTACAAGAACTGGGTCAAGTTCGTGCGCCTTCTTCTTCTTGGTGACTCGGTACCATCGGATCAGTTGCGATCAGTGCGGAAGGAAATGACCCAGTTCTTAAAAGAATATCAAGAACTTTACGGAAAAGAACATCTGTCATTCAATGCTCATTCTCTCCTTCATCTTGTAGACTGCGTTCAGGAGTGGGGTCAGTTGTGGAATTTTTCAGCATACCTTTATGAAGACATGAACGGGCGCCTTTTGAAGTTTGTGAATGGAACAAGACATGCACATTTGCAAATAGTTGAAAAATTCCTTATTTCTTCTGCAATGCCTAGGCTTTGTGCCCAGTACAATCTTTCCCCACCTGTGCAATATATATTGTCAACTATGTTGAAAGGCTACAAGCTAAGGGTGCACTGTAGCACGTTAGACAGATACACATTTTTTGGCAAAGGTGTACAGTCTGATGAAGGCTGTCATTTCTCTAAACTTGCTATAGAGGCATACACACTGTGTGCTGAGAAACTGAACAAGTCTCGTCGGGCCAATTCATACGTTCAGGTGGGCACAAGTTCTCCAACATTCGGCCGAATCACCTCAATTGTCCGTACAGTATGCCAGCTAACATTGAGCCTTGCAAGTGTATACCACGGGTGTTTTAATTCTCAAAGGGCTGAGTGTGAAACAAACTGTGTTAGTCAGAAAAACAAATTATCCTCTAAATGGTATATTTCGTGTTGAGGCAACCAATCGTATACTGAAGGTTGATGCAGCTAAGGTCTGCAAGTGTGTTGCTCTGAAGCTTGAGAACAAGCTTTTTCTTTCTCCGCTTCAGAGTAGCTATGCCATTGAAGTAGTCTGATAGAACACTGGTAGATTCATGCTGTTAAAATAGTAAGAGGCTGTAACTTAAAAGAAAAGCAAATGGGAATAGCATTGAGACAAAGGTGGTCTAGAGGATCCGCTACCACATGACACAAATGGAACTACTTGAAACCATGTTCAGTAGCTGGTCTCTGTGCAAGTCACTTGAACTAGTCACATTTGTGTGACTTGGTAGCTGGGTCGTTCAGACCACCTGTGGTCTGATCCACTAATTTGCACACACCTTAACAAGGGCCCATTGTTTGGTTTTGTTTTATTTAGGGGGTTTAACGTCCCTAAAGCAACTCAGGCTGTGAGAGACAATGTATTTAAAGAGCTTCGGATAATTTCAACCAACTGGGGTTCTTTATCGTGCACTGATTTTGCACAGTAAAAGGGCCCTAATGGGTCTTAGCATTTCAGCGTTGCTGAATGGCGACCAATACGGCCAGGATCGAATACGTGTCTTTTGGGTGAGCAGCTGAGTGCTATAACTACTGAACCACTGCAGAATCTCCGTGGTTTGCAGCTTCCTGTATTGGTATGCTGGCTAATGTTAGTGGTGAACGCGATCAGCTTTTTAATGTTTGGCTATATCTGACATAATTGTATAGAACGTGCAGTTGGGCGAGTTGGCTCGACATGTGTCAAGAAACTGGCATTGAGACAACGAAAAGAAATTAATAAGATGGTCTTTACATGTGCACTATCCTTTTTTGTGCTGTTTCGGCAGCAGTTGATTGAAGTATATCGGACAAACCAGAAGCTTCAACATATGTGTGTGGCAAGGCTGGTTATGGGTAAAACTCCATTGCAGATTTCAGTTTATGGTCGTGACCATTACAAGCGATGTGGCTTAACAGCAACTTTAATTTAGCACGGGCCCCGCTGGGGTGGCGCAGTGGTTACGGCGCTCGAATACTGTGCCCAAGGAAGTGGGGTCGAATCTCGGCCTCGGTGGTTGCGTTTCGATGCAGGCAAAACGGAGTGGCGTCCATGTGCTGTGCAATGTTAGTGAGCGTTAAAGAACCTCAGGTGGTTGAAATTTCCGGAGTCCTCCACTACGGCGTGTTTCATAGCCTGAGTCGCTTTGGGACGTTAAACCCCACAAACCAGCCTAATTTAGCGCGGTGTAGTTCAAATCAAGACGCGCCTTTCTTTAGATATTTCTTTTTCAGATTTGTACCCATGCCATATTGCACGGTTTTCTTTACAGCTGTGTGCCTGTGACACAGTAATATAGTTTTAGCTTAGTACCACGCAATCATATTACATAGTTTTTGTGCCTTTTACTTAGAAAATTTCTTTGGCACTACAAAGCACTCAGTATGGGCAATTTCAGTTTATTTTGAGCACAGAATGTCCTGATGCAGTGTAGTAATAATAATTAGTTCTCAGAGAGGAAAAGTGTATCAGTTGCATTTTTAGCTCTAGCCTAAAATTGCACAGAGGAGGAAAGGATGAAAAAAAATTAGAGAGAGGCACTCTGCTGGAGATCTTTGGAATAATTTTAACCACCTGGGGTTCTCTAATGTTCAGTGACATTGCATAACAAAATGGCACATTGTGCATTTCTGCTCAATAAAAGTTCAGCCACCATGACCAGGAACAGACCCGTTTACTTGAGGTCAGTACCTGAGTGTTTTAGCCACTTAGCTCCACAGTGGACTAAATACATTTTTATTTTGTAACGTAAATATGGTACCTTGCACCAAAGTGTCAGTGCCTAAGGCATTAACTTAAAGTTGGATTCCTCTAGCCATATGCTCTGAAATAATTCATGTGGTTTTGAATTAATATATGATTCAGCGCAAAACAAGTGGTTCTTGCTCTGCTAAACGTCGGATCAGCATTTCACGCTGCTTGCTTGAGTGAAGCTGTTTTTCTTGATAATACTAGTTTTGCTCTGAGCTGTTATAGCAAAGATAAAACATTTCTGGCAAGCGTTTTGCTTCTTCCCAGTTGGAGTTTAGCAGTGCTGCAAGGTAAAAAGTGCAGCTGCTTAATCAGTAGCAGCAGCAGTGCTATGAGAAATAGCAGTACCATGCTGACTACGAAATTCTACATTGAGGTGTCTTAAATGTGCTGGGCACTGTTAGCATGCAGCTGCCATGCATTTAAGGCATTTTCACACATTGATTAGCAAGCACTGAGCTGTGTATTTTCATATTTTTAAGGTGATATAAGTGTTCTGTTCTCCATTGAATTATCATAACTCATTCTAGTCATTTATTATTTCCAGTCATTTCCTTGTCCTTTCAAAGTTATGCACACAGTGAGCTTAATCTGATGTTCTAGCAAGCGTGGGCATTCTCGCTACAGGTGCCTTTTCAGTAAAAAACAATTTCCACTAGTCAGGCTGGCAATAGCATGCGAGATGTACTCTAATGGAGGACCCAAGGTTAGTATTGGGTTTGTCTCACACTGACCATGTGCACCAGATAAGCAGTTCTGCATTTTACTTTCATAAAGTGCAACTGCGCCTCTCCCGCCTCTCCCATATTTCTCCACTTAACCCAGTTCTGTGCTAGCTGCATCCACTTGACTCCTGCGAACTTCTTAATCTCATCCGCCCACCTAACTTTCTGCCGCCCCCTGCTACGCTTTCCTTCCCTTGGAATCCAGTTTGTTACCCTCAGCGACCATCAGTTATCCTCTCTTCGCACTACATGTCCTGCCCATGCCCATTTCTTCTTCTTAATTTCTACTAGAATGTCGGTAACTTGAGTTATTTCTCTGACCCACACTGCACGCTTTCTATCTCTTAATGTTACCCCTACCATTTTTCGTTCAATAGCCCTCTGGGTTGTCCTCAACTTAAGTAGAACTCGCTTGGTTAGCCTCCACGTTTCCGCCCCATAGGTGAGTACAGCAAGATGCAACTGTTGTATACTTTCCTCTTGAGCGATACCGGTAAGCTACTAGTCATAATCTGCGAGTGCTTGCCAAATGCGCTCCATCCCAATCTTATTCTTCTTGTTATTTCCTTTTCATGGTCCGGATCTGCGGTTACTACCTGTCCTAAGTAGACATATTCGCCTACTACTTCCAGTATTTCGCTACCTAATGTAAACTGCTGTTCCGTGCATTGCAGATATTTCACTACTAATTTTTTTTATTGTCATTAGAGCAGTGAGCACGGGAATCATGCCGGCCCAACTTCCCCCATTCTTTCCTGCTTTTTCGTGCCACTTTACATGTTTTGGCACTATCTGTAGTATAAAATGAATTGGGTCGGTCCATGGGGTTCAACTTCCCAAATCGACTCAATCTATGAGAAACACAAATTGCTCCGTAGCCTTCAAGGCTACGGAGCAATTTCGACCACTTGGGATCCTTTAACATGCACTGACATCGCACATCACGAGGGTGCCTTGTTTTTTGCCTCCTATCGAAAAGAGGCCTCTGTGGCTGGGATTGTTATTATTAAATGTGTTGTGCGGAAACTTTTCTTGATTTTCTATTAGTGCTTGTAAACTGTTTATAAGGGGCTGTCAGATAAAAAAAAATGAGATGGTATACTATCACGTGTTTGTGTGACATATTGCTGAGCATAAGAGTATCTATGGAGAATTCAAAATAGTACTGAGACCATGCTGAGGTTGAAGTGAATTATTCAGTGAGATTGCTTTTGCAGGTCTCAAGTTTACAATGTACTGGCTTTCCATATAATCACTGTGATAAACCATGTGTCATGACTTGTTCTGCCGCAGCTATTTCATTCAGGTTTCGTTTTCACTTTTTCCATTTGTGACGAACATATTAGTGTAGAAAAAAAATGTATAAGTGATCAGTTCTGCAGAAGATATTTGTGACCAGTTGTAATAATCTCTGCAGTGAAGAAAGAGGAAATGTACGGTTTCAAACCATATTATTTATCATGACAATGGAAACATCTTTTTGGAATGGCAGTATATTTGTCATAGAGCTGTACAAAGATTGTGTTTGCTGATGCAGTGAAATGTTTTTACAGTTTTTCAGCTACCTGACAAATTTTCAATTGTTTTAACTTTCAGGGGTGTCCAGGGTGCTTTTGAGCTTGTATCTGTTAATAAGTGTTGCGTATTGTATGTGTGCATGGAGTATGTTGACAGTACTGTGTGGCTGATGCGACATTGCATTTTCGTCATGATAAAAATGCTCCTTGTTGAAAACACTATCTGCCCTTCTCTTTGTGCTTAGAGGCAAATTATTGTCCTCTTTCTGGACATAGAACTCTCTTTTGTATCATTACTCATGCGGTCCCACAAAAGAAGTGTATACCTTGTGTTCTTGTGTTTGAATATGGAGATATATGTATGATAACAATGTACCATGTTAACTTGTGTACTGTTTTTTTGTTTTTTTTAGAAATAAACTCAAAGAATAGGCAATTGCATTCACTGCATAAAAAAATTTGGGAAATTACTTTTCCTAGCACCAGCAATGTGTTATCTGGCCTAGCCTAATTTTGAAAGAGTGCATTGTTGGGCAAGTTTCCTGTATCAATCACTGTTGGCGTGGCAGGGAAGCTTTTGCACAAACTGAAGGCTGGGATGTGCTAAGATAGTGACAGTTGCAAGGAAATGAGGCCAGAAGTTCTACCCTGTGTCCCCAGGGGTTCCCAAAATCTGAAGAATGTGGCGAGGCGCTACGCTACGCTGGTTGTTCTTTCCGCACTGTGCAAGTTAGCCTCATTATGTCCTTGGATCATGCATGAAGGGAAGAGTATGATGGAGAGCGTAAAGCTTCATGCCACTCTCTTTGTCAGGTGTGCGACTGGTGTTGGGTATGAAGTTCCCCACACCTGTAGGAGGGTATACATTCGTCAGACAGGCTGATGCTTGAGCGATTGCTTAAAGAACACCAGCTTTCATTAAAAACAGGAACTGGGTCGAATTTACCCCTGCATTGCTGCGGTGCATGCCTGCATGGATGATACACGTGATAAGCCATGCCTGCCTTTGTTGGCAGAAACAAAAGTTCTGAGGAACTGTAACCACATGGCACGTGAGCTGGCTGAGGCATATTGTTATAAAGGAACAAGGGTGAAGATTGTGTAAACGCCCTTCAATAAAATTGACTGAATGAAGGCAGGTTTTTGGGCTCGACTGACTTGTACGTGATGGCTTGAAACTATAAAGGGTGCATTTTATATTTTTTTCCAAATGAAAATTAGTCACGAGTCGGTGCTTGTTATGTTCCCTGCTTATCCTTGTCCCTTTGTGTATCATGCTTAATTTCGATTTGAAATATAACACACCATTCAGATAATACAACTGCCATTTATTCCGACTTGGTCAGTAAGCAATTTGTGCACCTCATCATAAAGGGCACTGCCTTCAGTGCCAACAAATGTATTTCAAATTCAAGTATTCTAAAGCGCCTGACAACATAGTTTTATGCTACCAGGATATGCCGGCGCGATATCTCAAATTTTATGAGGTGGTGTTGGCTTGCACCGACTTTGATTTTGAAGCTTCACTGCACAAAGAATGAAGTGAATTTATTATGAGAGTGTAAAAAAATACCCATTTTGATGGCCTCAGTAGGCTCAATCATTATGCAGTGAAATTGCTATTAATGTGCTCCATGTTAGGTGTTCATTCAAGAGAGGAGCAGGTGTTCATGGTTGCCTAAAATTTAAAACAAATTTTTGTAGGCATTTACAAATCATTTGATCCCCTAATGGCCTCTGTACATAAATGTTTGTACAGGCTTCTCAATTTATTTGCAGCTCAGGTTGGCTTGCAAACATCCAAGCAATATGAACCCTGTTTGCACACAATGAAATTAGCTTTTGTGTCAAGAGTTTTAAGCAGATTTGAGGGATTGTCCTTTGGATAGAGACGGCAGAAACATGTTTTTCATCACTCTTTGTTTATTTTCTTGAGCTCCTGAACATGAATTTTTATAAAAGACTAGTCGGGCTTTTAATGGCTAGCCCAAGCCAGGGTTATTCTGTTTACTTGCTACTTATAGAAACAACTTAATGTAGATTGATATGGCTATAACAGCCGTAAAGCTGACTATACTTTCAGAACATCGCAGCTGTGAATTATGGACTGAAAACTTGTGCAACATTATCCCCAAAACAGTTTCCAACTCCAATTAGGTTGTGTGTCAATACCAGAAGTTAGACCTAAATTTCTACTGATCAGTGCTTGCAAAGAGAGGGGCTGGAAAGTGCAGATGAATACACCACTTTGCATTGTTTTTTCTGGCTGCCTTCAAGAATGCTACTATTTAGTGCTGATCGAGAAATGCCCATCTTTTTTTTCAGTTGGTAACCTCATGATACGAAATTTGACTGACTCAGTTTCAGCCAAGTAAGGGCAACCGTGACTAGGGGTGCCATCAGGAAGATGTGCATTTATACGCTCGAGGTATTAATGAATAAAAACTTTATAAAAGGAAACAACACTTAATGTCATTCAGTGAAGACTAATGAGGATGTTATTTATACTTGGTAAATATAAGCCTTATGTGCAGTAGTGACTTTTTATGGTTTTATTGCATGACAATCAATGATACATAAATTTTGAATGAATCGTATGAGGTTTCTAATAAAACTAAAGGAAAGTGATGGTTGTTGGTTTTAACGTCCCAAGCCAACTCAGGCTATGAAAGGCACTATAGTGGACTGCTCTGGCAATCTGAACCACCTGGCATTTTTTAACATGCATGGAAATTCTTGAATATGTGATATCTAAAAAACTTTGGAGCGGTGAGAAACAGACCAAGTAATGCCACACACACAAAAAAGTAACACAAAAAAATATGTAAAAGGAAATTTATCTTTTCACTTAAGGACAAAGAAAGGAAGGCAAACATTCTTGGTCTTTTTGTAGTGACTTTAAGAAGACATTCAAAGCTAAAATAAAAGGTCTAACCCGCAAAAAAAAAAGGACGCATGGATTCAATATAAAATGAGAAACATGAAAGGATATTTACCAACTGCGTGACAAACAAACGAATGTGATGTGTATATTTTGCTCCGATGTGTGATTGGTTTATTCTAAAGACAAGTTCAGAAGGTAGAACAAAAAAGTGCAAGGAACACTTATGAAAGAAACAAAAACGAGAAGTGTAGCTTAAAAAAAAAGTGAGCTTTGTATGTTTTCACTTGAGGATAAAGAAAGGAAGGTTATGATGCATAAAAAGCAAACAGAACTTACTTCCTTTTTACTTGAGGACAAAGGAAGGAAGGTCATTATTCGTGCTCACATATAGGCAAAGAGAGCCAGTTTAAAAATGAGTTTCCTTTTGTCAAAAGCAAGGAAAGTCTCAAAAGGGGGAGTTCAAAGGAAACTTTCTTTAGTCAAAAAAAAGGAAAATTTAAAAAGGGTGAGCTCAAAGGGAACTTTCTTTAGTCAAAAGAAAGGAAAAGTCTAAAGGAAGTCTGTCCAGGAAGCAAAAAGGAAAAACAAAGGAAGTAAATAGGCAAATTCCATTTTAATAAGGGACCAGAGCTCCAATATCTAGAATTTGGAAACCCCACTTGCCCCTATCTGACGGCAGTTTTTTTTTTTTAAATACAGTAGATGTGCTTGTATACCTGCGTTAGTTCTTTAATTTCCTATTTTCTTAATTACGCTTCTTTGACCCTCCCCCTTTTTTGCTTATCTCTTTCCTTTTTCCCCATTCTTATCTGGGTACCTTTTGTTCACCTTTGGGGCAGGTTTACTAAAGGCCCGCATATATGTGCATCCCTGACATGTCAATTTGTTTCCTTTCTACCTGGTGACAGTTTTCTTCCCCACTCGCCTCCCAGTTTTTCAACCTTCATGTTTTCGTCTCCACGTACACGCGTGGACAGTTTTTCATTCTCTAAAGCGGATGCGCTCGCCGTTCATGTCGTTAGGTATGATTTTAATTTTCCAAGGCATCTGTTCAGAGCAGAAGTTAGTCGAACGTGATTGTTTTTTTGCTTGGCTGGCTGAGAAAAGGACTATGTATTCAATATTTGCCTTGTTGTCGACGGTAATAAGCTTGAGAAATGTAAGCACCGCAATCACAGTTTTAAGTGCTCCCGTAGCGACAAGCAAAATAAAACACGCACGAAACCGGCAACGACGTACGATCGCCCGCAGCATTATCGGGGAGGGGAAGCGACCGCATGGGATGGATGGATGGAATATATGAGCGTCCCATTTGAAACGGGGTGGTAGCAGTTACTACCATGGCAATTTTTTCCGCTATTTTATAATTATTGTTTTATATTAGTTAACTATAACATCATTCTATTTATTGAATTTTTGTTTATACATTTAACAATATGTCACTTTTCTGCTGTTAAGCCACCAATCTTCCTATCGTTTTTTGCTAGCTTCCACCGCAGGTTCATTCAGCCGGCCACTGGTATCTCTAAATCCTAGAGCTTAAGGAAGAGGGACAGCGCCTGCATAGACTTCCGGATGGATACCATTACTTTCGAGTATAATACGGGTAATTGTTTCTGTGGATTTACCACGTACTGCACATGTGTCATCTTCATTGTTAAATTTCTTTTTGTAGCTGCATGTTCTAAGGCACCCTGATATAGCTTGAAAACGTAGTGCACTGCCTCTTGAGTTATCAAAGAAAGCTTCCTTCCTGATCTGCCTTTTCCACTTTCGCTATAGTTATAAACTCTGTTTCGTTTCCATCAAATTTATCCAATTTTTACCTTCTGTGTTTCTCACCTGTTGCTTAACGGTCTTTATTTCTTCGTCCTTGGGACCAGCATACTTACTGGTTAGTTTCCTAGTTCTTTTCCTCCATTGTGAGTCAACGCTTGTTAGGTATAGGTATGGGCAGCTTCCGTGCGGTCGAGGCTCCAACTATGCCGTGCATTATTTATGGGATTTCTTCGGTACAGCTTACCTGCACGTGGAAATATCAGAAAAATCAACCTAGGAATTCTACAGAGCGTTCAAGCTCAAGCTCTGCGAACCTGCCTGGGATTGCCGAAATGCGCCTCTACGGCTGCTACCATTTTAATTGCACAGGAGCATCCCACATTTACCTACCTAACAGTTGACACCCTGCAGGCACATTTCCGACACATCTCCCGGGTTCCCCGTCATCATTTGTCCAGTCTTCCTATTACCAGGCCGCGTACATTGTTTACGGAGACCGTTGATGCGCATCGCGCTATTTTGCCGTCCCAGTTTACACCCGCATCTAGACCGTTGTCTCCACTATGGAGCCTGCATAAACAACACGTCTTTCTTTCAATACCCGGCATCAGGAAGGAGGTCCAGCTATCGCCGACAGAACTAAAACAAATCACTCTTGAATACTTCCATGAGCACCATGCATTTCGTTTGCACGTCTACACCGATGGTTCAGTGAATGCCGTGAGTTCTTCAGGCTCTATGGTCATACCCTCGATTATTACAGAAATAAAAGCTAGGACAATTCACCAGATTTCTTCAAGAGCTACAGAGCTAACCGCGCTTCCTGTCGCAATTCGGCATATAAGCCAGCAGAGCCCTCAGCGGTGGTCTATTTTCACAGATCCAAAAGCATCACTGCAAGCCTTAAAAGCGGCTCTTCGCCGTGGAGCCCATGAACAACTCGTTGCGAAAACACGACAAATTCATCCCTATGCAATGAACGGAGGACATGGCATCACCTTCCAATGGTTTCCATGACACAGCGGCATAGCAGGCAATCTCTGGTTGTACGAGGTCGCACGAAAAGCCCCCAATTGTGTGTTGATTACCTTTTCCAGGGCAGACGCAGTGGACAGTCTTCGCTCACTTGCGCGGGAACACACGCTCTCCTTGTGGAATTCTGGCCAGTTTGCGAACTGCCGCTTAAAATCCCTGGTCCCTGACCTCAAGCTCCGGCTTCCACCTGGCCTACCCCGACGCGAAGAAACTTTGCTGTGCCGCCAATGGGTTGGTGTGGCATGCACAAGCTCGTATTATTTTATGATAGGTATGGCAAACAACCCTGCATGTGCAAACTATGGATGTGACGAGTCTATAGGGAACCTGCGCTGCCCAGGGGGCGCACTTAAAATCAGACACCCAGCGCCACCTGGTTAAATAATTAGCAAGCGTATAGCAGGACGGAGCACGCCGCTCTAGGCCTCAGGTCATCCTCATGAATAAAGGTTTATGAATGAATGAATGAATGAATGAATGAATGAATGAATGAATGAATGAATGAATGAATGAATGCACGCCGCTCGTCGTACCGTGGCTGCGCCCATCGGCGGATTTTGAGCTTCCTATTTCATGCAAACCAGAGGGCCATGGAACGAAAAATGGTAGGGGTAACTTTAAGAGATAGAAAGCGTGCGGAGTGGATCAGAGAAATAACTCAAGTTACTGACATTCTAGTAGAAATTAAGAAGAAGAAATGGACATGGGCAGGACATGTAGTGCGAAGAGAGGATAACCGATGGTCGCTTAGGGTAACAAACTGGATTCCAAGGGAAGGAAAGCGTAGCAGGGGGCGGCAGAAAGTTAGGTGGGCGGATGAGATTAAGAAGTTCGCAGGGGTCAAGTGGATGCAGCTAGCACAGAACCGGGTTAAGTGGAGAAATATGGGAGAGGCCTTCGCCCTGCAGTGGGTATAATCAGGCTGATGATGATGATGATGATGATGATGATTTCATGCATAATGCTGTTATCACAGGTTTAATGTTTTTACAAACTTAGAGTTTCCTTTTTGATTGCTTAAAGGCACAACCTGACCTCCTCAGCTACATGCCAACTTGGATACAAGTCGCGCCGCTGTTGCATAATGGAAGGTATAAGGTTTGAAACAGTTATCGTGAGTTCAGTCTTACTTTCGTTTTCTTGCTAAGGGGCACTTCCAAAGTACAGCGTATCTACACGATGAATTATGGGAACACTTTCTAGCCGATAACATTCTCCTGCGATGAAGCATCGCTAGTGGAAGGTAAATATATCACAGCAAAATGTTTCGATCGCCTCCTTGCTATATAATATCTATCTATATTCAGTATGATTTGGCAATACTGTGCGCGTTAAGCGCATTGAACGCGTGCGATAGTTACCTACTGCCCATTTGAGGAACAGTAATGACTCAACTAGCTTCATAATGAGAAAATTTGTCGACTAAAATGCTGCCTCGTGGGTAGCGAAATATAAGGCACCGTTTTTAGGGCGATGCCGTTGAACGCATCTGTAGAGATACAAAGGCCTGCAGTTGCGTGTTGGCACTTGCCTCTTTACGACAGCGAACTGCAAGCAATTGATGGGTTTAATTGTATTTTGTTTATTATATGAAGCGAATAACACCGAGATCCGCCGAGATGCATCTAAAATGCTTACACTGCTGGCAAAGTGAAAAGCTAAGTGGCCGCAATTGTCCTGTTAATAAATGTTGGGCGGAAATTGTCGCTGCCCTACCGTGTGAGATCGTGGGGGAGAGTTGCCATTCCATAAATCCTCTTAGTCTAAACCTGCGCTTTCTATTTTAAGAAAGAACATTGAACTGCATCGAAGTATGGGGTTAGTATGGGTGATGGTTAATAAAAAAAATCAGTGCGAACTTGAAACAACAAACTTGCTATGCTGCGTTCCTTGCATATAATGAACATTGTAGCAGGCAACATTTAACGGTGTGATGAGTGGTTGTACAGCCTCGTTCACTTCTAGCTATAACACTGTCACTGCTTTTAAGTGGCCATTGCGTTCGACACGTCAATGCAGTAAAGCTAAGTGGCTGGCCATGCGAAGTACCACCTCCGTGTCCGTCTGTGCTTGTATCGATTTGCTTCGATATGCGCCTGCATCGGACGCAATGCTGCTTTGAAAGGAGTGACCTTGTTATAGCAAGAAGTGGATGAACCTGTACATTTTTTTTATTCAAACAAAAATTAATTTACAAACATACAATACGCACAATGCTCTAGGACCCATAGCCATAGGCTAAGTTGACGTATCCACACCCCTTCCACCTGCTCCGTGCGCCGAATGCTACTAGAAATCGGCGTATCTATACTATTTCGTGCCCAAATAAAAGAATCGAGCAATCATGGTCAGTAAGCAGCATGCCTGCCTTACAACAATCATTCATGGTGAGGCAGTTAATAGTACAGCGCAATATTTACAATGGGAAAGTTCTGGATTGAATATAAAGAATATCTACCTATTAATTTGCACGTGTGCTAAAACAAGTATTGGACGAATGTTTTCAGCTCTACTTCAGCCAGCAAACTAAAACATCAAACTTAAATACAAAAAGCGCTGTCTGTGAAGCAATGCATCTTGTATTCAAAGCAAACACGGATGAATTATTTCTCTAATTGTGGAGCTTTTTTCAATCACAGCTCACTTACTGACCCACTGAAGAATTGTTTAACGCTCACTAGGTGAGTTGCGATAGCTTCATTCAGAAAGAAGTCTGAAATCATACCGGTTAGATCATTACCCGACTCTTTGCGATTCCGACACAATACTGCGTATTCGGATAGGTTGTTAACTCTCTCGGTTTGTATCTAGATGATGGCGATATGCATATCAGGATTCCACTCACTTGCCGTTCATCTTGCAATGGCGCCACTCACGCTCAGTTCTAAAAGGCGCCCTTCAAAACACGTTCTCTTCAGGTTGCGCAAATGATAAAAGCAAATAAACAGAACTTTATGTGTACGGTACGGCAGGCGAAGCCAGGTTATGAAGCGCAATGAGCAGCGCTCAAACGAGAAGTTCAACAATCCTCCGTACTCATCCAGTCTCATGAATCCAGCTGAGTTCTACCGCCACTGTATTTTCTACAGCTGCGGTGGAATAGAGTACAGAGCAATTTTTTTTATCGTAACCGAGCGCTTCTAAACGCATGGGCATGCGTTTGATTTCGTGATAAATTAGACGCTCTTAAGCGCCTTCAGCCGCGGAAGTCTCAGCCGTCCTAACAAGATAGTGGCGCGACGGCAACTAGGTGGCGTTGATAGTACGCAGAAAACTCCAGCGCAGGTTTCCTTTAGGCCACATTTTTTGGGGGTGCCCCATATACAGAGAAGAAAGACAGTGTCTACGCCGTGCGCTGGAGCATCTGAAATTACGATTTTACGGAAATTGACTGAAATTAACATTTTAGGTCCCTGGCTACAACGATCATCTGCGGTGAAGACGTCCCAGGTACTGCTCCGCTTTATGAAAAGCACAGGCCTAATCGAAATACTATGACTTTGCTGTTATGTTACGGGATATGACTGTGACGTGATGTGACATGTCTGTGATGTGACTGTACTAACTTCACCCATCCCTCTCTCACAACTTTCATATCTTTCCCCCAGTGCAGGATAGCAAACCGGTTTCTTTTACGGGTTAACCTCCCTGCCTTTCCTCCTCATCTTTCTACTCCTCCTTACGTATAGGTATAAATACTTTAGCTGCCCATCTGTTACTGTCCAATTGCTTCGGGCGCTCCTCATATAATATTTTACTCTAAGCTTCCCGTACTTCAGAAGATGCCCAGCCCATATCTCCCTGTACCGCCTCATTTGTGGTTTTGCCATGGGCACCCAGTGCTAATCGTCCGACGGCTGTCTGATTTATTTCTAATATACACTGTACCACTGATTTTATGCACAAAACCGCATTACTGGAAATAAGCCCGGGCACCGTAATTCCTTTCCAAATATCCCTAAAAACCTTATACCTGTTGGATCCCCACAATGCCCTATGCTTCATTATCCTGGTATTTCTTCGCCCTTTTGCCTTAAGTGATTGCTCACGCTTTTTTAATGTATACCAATCCTTTGTTTACCTATACCAGGAGATATTTATATTCTGCCACTCTGGGTATTTCATGGCCTTGTAGGTGAAGACCCTGATTAGTTGAGCCGTTGAAAATCATCAGACCCGACTTAATTGCGCTAAACCTGAAGCCTAGAGCGCCCCCTTTGTCTCCGCAATACTTGACTAGTGTTTGCAATTCTTCCTGAATCTCGGTGCTAGCAGCACAATATCGTCTGCATACATTAAACCGGAGAAGCGCTGCTTTACCACCTTTCCGCCTAATCTATATATATGACAGGTTAAAACCTGTGGTACTTTCTTGTATCCTCCGTTCTATATTTATCATATGAAGCATGAACAGCTTCCGTACTTCTTATCCCTTCATATGTAATTTCTACTTTGTTATCCCGGTATATCTCCTGTAAAAACTCTATTATCTCATGATTGATACCTTCTTCTTTTAATATGTTAAACAGGAGGTCCCGGCTTACGTTGTCGTACCGACTTACGTTGTCGTACGCCCCGTTTATGTCCAGGAAGGCCAAATATAAAGGTCTATTTTCCACTCTAAATATTGAGATGCATTGGTTAAGCACGAACAGGCTATCATCTAAGCGCCTACCATTTCCAAAGCCGTTCTAAAGTTCTTCGAGTATCTTGTAACTTTCTACCCATGCTTGCATCTCAAATTTCTCCGCCTGCATGGCCAACCTGTACATAACAGATGCTATGGTAATCGGCCTGTAGGATTTTATGTGCATCCTTTCTCCTTTCCGTTTATAAATCAAATTCAACTTGCAAGGGTGGAAGAACGGGCTAGTTGGTAAATCATCTTGGAAATCAATCTAGCGCACTTCAAAACAAAGAGACAGGAAGAGAACGACAACACAGCGCTGACTTCAACTGGTTTTTATTAAAGAGTGACAAAATATATATGTATTCTCTAGGTATTCTGTTTTTAATGCCCTTTTGGTCTTGTAATGCTCTTAATTGTCCCTTTGATTCCTTTATCGCTCTTAATGCCCCTTTTTATGTTATTTATCGCTCTTAATGCCCCCTTTGGCTTTTATCGCTCTTAATGCCCCTTTTGGCCTTTTTTCGATTTTAGTTTATGTATCTTCGGATCGTGCCATCTTTAACTGTTTTTACCTACATGCCTCCCCGTTTTTCGCTTCTTTATTTTTCATAGCCCTGCCGTTCTGCCTTGCTTTGACCTATATTGTTATCATGCGCCTTTTAACTTTGCGTTCGGTGTTTTACGCCACGTGCAAACTCAGCAGTTATCAATTCTTTCACGCCCACTTTTCGTACATATATATTGTGTCACTCTCTAATAAAAACCAGTTGAAGTCAGCGCTTTGTTGTCGTTCTCTTCCTGTGTCTGTTTTGAAGTGCGCTAGTTTGATTTCCAAAATCAAATTCAGTTTACACTGCCGCCAGCTGTCCGGAATTTGCTTATTCATTATGACTGTTTCCAAAGATTTTAACAACTTTTCCCTACTCCTTGGAGCAAGTTCATTAATCGGCTTGATCGGAATTCCACCTATTCCTTTAGATGTGTTTTTAGGAATATTTTTTTCTGCCTCTTTCCAGTTTAGATTTGCCAGTTCTACGCTGCTTTATATTGTGCCATCTTGTGTTGCTTCCTGATTAGTGGAGATTACCCTATCTTCGCTCTTAAATCACTCGGCTATAACTGATGTAATGTAGTTCACTGCGTTGTCTCTCTTTAAAACGTTTCTCTCGTTTTCTTGAATCCGGTCCTGCTTTCTTTGATTCTTTTTACCTAGCCAGCTTATATGAATCCAGGATTTTCATGGTCCGCCTCTAGTGGTATCGTGTATGTCAGCCATCCAGCGATCCGTGGACTGCTTTATTTTCTTTGGACGAGGGCCTGTACATCAAGTTTCTTTTGTCGATATGATTCCCATTTTTGGTCTATTTCTTCCTTAGATAGCTGTGCTTTCTTTGCCTCACGGTGTTCCCGTTAAGCTGCCCGTCGTTGTGCGATAACTTCCCTGATTTCCTTATTCCACCAGCTCCGTAAACTCTTCTTTCCATTCCACCGTTTTGATACTTTAACCTCCTTAATTTTTATCCGCATCGCGACTGGGTGCAGCCCCACCGCCGCATGCATTACGCGGTCGGACATCCCTCTCCATAGGGAGGAGCGTGGAGACGGAGCACTTACAAGCCTTTCCAGGAATCATAACCTGACTCCGGAGACCATCTGAACGGGCGCGGCACGTCGGAAAAATTAAATCAAAAGCAAAACTTAAAGAAGTGTTTCTCTATTTCCCATTGGATGACGCCCCATTACAAGGAGCGCTTTGAAAGCGAGAAAATTCGAAGCGTGAAACTATCGATAGCGGGCTATCGATGAGAATAGGCGCGGACAGAAAGGTGCTAACATGAATGCTCGAGCCCGTGCCCTGGGCGGATATTTGCACCGATCAGCGCTAGCCGCTAGACCTGAAATCATGCTGCACAATAAGTTTGAAGATGGTATCGCTGGTGCCATTTAGTGACCTCAGCAGGCTAACACGTCAGCGCTGAAGTGGGTTAAGGTCAGGCGCTCGAGAATTTGCGTTAAGCGTGCAGATGAGTGTACAAAGATTCGCGCCGAAAAAAATTATGTTTGTTTCAGCAAATTTTATTCAGTGCTTGCTGAAACGCAAAACGAATGCTACACTTAGCAAATATGTTGCTTGGGGCCCAGAAAAGGATCCTGTTTTTTTTTTTTGTCAGCATGGATCTACAGCGGATCGAATGGCCAACATATATTTCTGTTCTCAAACGTTAACGACAAATTTGATTCCAAAATGTTATAAGTATACTGTTCAGAAGAAAATGGTAATAGTATAGTCCAAAATATTATGTGATTTGAATTACTCCTGCATACCCGAAGAAAGTAAATTAAATGCACAAGCTAGCATTTTGGAAAGTACAGTGGTGGGATTAATGGGGCCAGGTCACCAAATGATGCAGCATTACACTTATACAGATGTGTAGAAAAGCATTTTAAAATTTAGATCCTATCAAAACTGATTTTTTTTACCAGCTGGAGAAACTACGTGTCCAGCGGGCATAACTTCTTTGCACTCATACAAAATATGCTGCATTTGATAGAACATAATAAGGATACAGAGCGAGTGTAATTCATAAGATATTAATATGAAGATGGTCATCAGCAAATACAGAATAAAGGTTTCCACATGCGCTATTGATACGCTACTAACATTTGCGCTAACTACTCTAATGGCGTTCACCAGAAACAAAGAGAAAATCCCTTGGTTCTTTGTGCGACTTGATTAACCGCCCTGAGGGCGTATATTGGGTTTGGTTTGTAGGGTTTAGCGTCCCTAAGCGACTCAGGTTATGTAGGACCCCGTACTGTAGGGTTCCGAAAACATCAATCACCTAGGGTTCTTTAAAGCGCACTGACATAGCACAGCATGCGGTTGCCTTGCGTTTAACCTCTAACGAAAAGCCGTCGAAGAGACCTTGATTTAATACCGCACTCTTAAGGCTGCATTCAACGTTCTTCGGTAGAGACAGTTGGAAAACTTCGTGATCCCAAATGGGACAAAACGAACACCGGTCTGGCGTGAGTTTACCGTAAAACGACCGCAGCGCCCCTCTCCCCTTCTGCGGTAGATGGGTGAGGCCATATTAAAACACAGGCTGAAAGTTCAAAATATTACTAACTCTATTCTTTCAGCAATGCAACAGAAAATAAAATTGTGTTTGCGTTTTTTAAACACAACTTTGTACGCATGAAACTCCACCGCGTTTTCAGACGTATTTCAATCAAGCAGGTAGCAGACGACACACATGAGGTGAGTTTGTAACCGCCTTGCTTCAGAATCGTCAGTAGGCATGGTGGCTTTCATTTGCGTACAAAAGAGTTTTGAAAACGCAAACGCAAATTTATTTTCTTTTGGATTGCTGAAAGAAAAGCGTTGGTACTATTGTGAAATTTCCGCCCGTGTTTTAGCTCAACGGACTCACCCATCTACCGCAGCGGGGGAGAGGGGTGCTGCGGTTGCTTTGTGAATAACTTACGCTTAACCGGCGATTATTTGGGTCCGCGTAACAGCGCAAGGTGGCCGATATAGGGAAGTATATCATGGAGAAAATTGAGCATGCTGTGAAGAACGGGGAAAGCCTTAAAGCGGTAAAGAAGACATTGGGCATAGGCAAAATCCATATGTATACGATAAGGGACAAAGCGGACAACGTCATCACGAATATGGACAAGATAGTCAAAGTAGCCGAGAAGTTCTATACAGATCTCTACAGTAGCCAAAGTAGTCAAGACCGTAATGACATTGGCGGTAACGAAAAAACAGTCAGACGTTCCACCAGTGACGAAGGAAGAGGTCAAGAAAGCACTAGAAACTATGAAAAGGGGGAAATCAGCTGGAGAGGATCATGTAATTACAGATTTGCTGAAGGACGGTGGGGAAATCGTACTAGGAAAACTGGCCACCCTGTATACGCGGTGCCTGGTGTATCGACGGTACCGGAACCATGGGAGAATGCAAACATTCTCATTCATAAAAAAGGGGACTCTAAGGACCTTAAATATTACAGACCAATCAGCTTACTGTCTGTTACGTATAAGGTATTTACTAAGCTAATCGCTAATAGAATCAGGACAACCTTAGACTGCAATCAAGCAAACGATCAAGCAGGGTTTCGGAAACGGTACTCTACTATCGATCATATCCATACCATCAATAAGGTGATAGAAAAATGCTCGGAATATAACCAGCCCTTATACACAGCATTCGTTGATTACGAAAAAGCATTTGACTCAGTTGAAACCTCGGCGGTGATACAGGCACTGCGAAATCAGGGGGTAGACGAGCCGTACCGGAAAGTGCTGGAAGATTTATATAGTGGCTGCACAGCAACCATACTTCTGCATGAAGAAAGTAACAAAATTCCCATAAAGAAAGGTGTTAGGCAAGGGGACACAATCTCCCCGGTACTATTCACAGCTTGCCTAGAGGAAGTATTCAGAGACTTGGAATGGGAGCAGTTAGAGATAAGGGTAGATGGAGAATACCTCAATAGTCTGCGAATTGCTGATAACATTGCATTGCTAAGCAACTGGGGGATGAACTGCAAATACTGATTGATGACCTAGACAGGAAAAGTAGAAAGGTAGGCGTGAAAATCAATATGCCTCGGGAAGGAACAGCAGTTTACATTAGGTAGCGAAGTACTGGAAGTAGTAGGCGAATATGTCTACTTAGGACAGGTAGTAACCGCTGATCTGGACCATGAAAAGGAAATAACAAGAAGAATAAGATTGGGATGGAGCGCATTTGGCAAGCACTCGCCGATTATGACTTGCAGCTTACCGGTATCGCTCAAGAGGACAGTATACAATAGTTGCATCTTACCTGTACTCACCTATGGGGCTGAAACGTGGAAGCTAACCAAGAGAGTTCTACTTAAGTTGAGGACAACCCAGAGGGCTATGGAACGAAAAATGGTAGGGGTAACATTAAGACATAGGAAGCGTGCAGAGTGGGTCAGAGAAATAACTCAAGTTACCGACATTCTAGTGGAAATTAAGAAGAAGAAATGGACATGGGCAGGACATGTAGTGCGAAGAGAGGATAATCGATGGTCGCTGAGGGTAACAAACTGGATTCCAAGGGAAGGAAAGCGTAGCAGGGGGCGGAAGAAAGTTAGGTGGGCGGATGAGATTAAGAAGTTCGCAGGGGTCAAGTGGATGCAGCTAGCACAGAACCGGGTTAAGTGGAGAAATATGGGAGAGGCCTTCGCCCTGCAGTGGGTATAGTCAGGCTGATCATGATGATGATGATGAACAGCGCGTGTGCACTAGCATGTTCTTCCAACTGTCTATATGTGGTAACGTTGGATGAATTGCATGGGCATTCGAAGGGCGCGTCCTGCAAGCTTGGATGCACTCGCGCCGACCAGATGAAGTCAGCGCATGCGCGGCGCGTTGGCCACAGCCGAGCGCATTCATGACGCTCGGATTCGGCAGTGCCTGATATTCGACGCGCGCGCAACGTGGTAGCGCACGTCCCATTTCCGGCGTGAAAACATCGACCGATCAGCGGGCGTTCTGCTTCTATCTTCCGGGACTCGTCTAGCGGGTCTTCCATGCTTTGCTTCCATGCACGTTTTGAGCAAAATAGCGGATCGCCACCTTAGTGGGAGCTCGTCGTTCTGCGCTGGCAACCTGATAAATGAAGTCAACAGTGAGCTGCTCATCGCCGCCATCGAACGGTGGCGGCCGCTGTGGCTTGTGGGCCACGTGCCTCATAAGAACAAGCTGGTGACGGAGACTCTGGAGAGAGGTGGCCGCGGAACTTTAATCGGGGAGCTCGCGCGTGAAGGTACAATGCTGAATACGTTCGTTCGTTAGTCATGTCGCGCGCCCGAGCAAAAAATACATTGACGTGTATGTTCTCGGGTATTCGTCGCTGAGGCCAGAGAATGCTTCAGAAGCGATGGAAAAGCCTCCGCGACAAGTGCCACCGATTATGCATAGCGCAACCAGCTGCGTACTTGGCCATGCGCTTCGAGCTGTGTACCGCTTTTCTTGCGCGCCGACGCGCAGGGCTCACCACGCAGGCGCGCATGGTGCCCGGCACGTAGGACGCAGAGGTGTCTATAAGATCGGGCCTTTAGCCACATCAGTCGAGCAACCTAACGGCTGCACCACTGCGAAGGAGCCCGAGAACCTATATATCGTTACGGTACGCAGTCTCAGAGACGACGAATATTTTCTGGTGTTGTGGAGAACGACGACGCTCAAGCTCGGTTCTGTTCGTGCTACGGCGGTGTCGCTGATGCTGAACTGCTGCGACCACGTCGGAGTGTGTCTCGTAACATTTTGGTGGAGGTGCTGGGCGTGAGACTAGTACCACAATCTGGATCTCCGCTATCGCCGCCAGCTGGGTACTAGTACTATGCTGTCCGACGCAATCCCTTTTACAGCGGCCAACGAGCGCCCAACGTCGTCATGGCCCAGCCTCGTGATCCGGGCACCTTTTCCTGAAGCGATGATGTCGACATTGAAAACTGGTTCGTTATGTACGAGCGCGTCTATAAGCTTAACAGATGGGATGCCATCCTGATGCTTGTGAACGTCATATTCTACCTGGCGGGTAAGGCTCGCGTCTGGTTCGATACGCGCGAAAAAGATCTTATATCCTGGGACATGTGCAAAAAGAGAAGCTCCAAGATCTCTTTGGCAAACTGATCGGCCCCATGCTCAGTGCCAAAAAGGACCTCGTCGCGAGCACAGTCGCCGACCGAATCATACCTCTCATACATACAAGATATCTTGCCTCTTTGCCGCAAAGTGGAAAACTCGCTGTCCGAGTCCGACAAAGCGAGCCACATCCTGAAGGGAATTGCTGAGGACACTTTTAACCTCATTCTTTGGAAAGAATGTACGACAGTGAACTCTGTCCTCGAAGTAGGTCGGCGGTTTCAGCAAGCAAAACGTCGTATTGTTGCTGCTTCGATCGCTTGTCAAACACAGCTGCTACGTCTTCGTGCGAAGATCTGCAAACACTGCATCAGCCGCCCAACCCGACAAATGTGGCCAGGATCGTTCGCCGGGAGCTGTGGGCTATGACCCCCGTCGCCGACGTTTCTACAGGCCGGGTCTCTGTCACTCCGTCAGCATTAGTGACGCATGTGAACTGTGACAGCGCCAAAAGAAACCATTCGTATTGCCTTATGCACATCTCCAGTCCATCCCCATCTCAACTGACTCGTTTTCCCATCTTGGCTTTGACGTCCTTAGACCCTTTCCAGTCTCCAACTCTAACAACAAATCGATTTTCCGCACCATCCCGACCAGCTGCGCTACCAGGTGCCGCTGATTTCCTTTTCCTTGATGTGATACTCCATCATGGTGCCCCTCCTGAACTACTAACATATCCTGGTCGCTGCTTCTCAAAATTTGACGAACTTCGTCTGTACTGTCCGCCCCAAATTCACCTCCGCCTGTCATCCTCAGAACAGCGGCCTCACAAAATGCCCAAACTCTATGCTCTCAGACATGTTGTCAAAGTATTTCTCTGATGACCATGGGGATTGGGTCATTACCCTACCGTTTATGATATTACCCTACAATTTGTAACGTCCCCCCATAACTCTCCTCGTCCTGATACCACTCGATACTCTTCCTTTTATCTGCTCTTTGACTGACATCCACTACTCCCCTTCGACACATTACTAGCAGATACTGACACCGCCATCAGTATACACGCTCGCAATGCCATCGCCTGCGCTAATGATGCCCGCCTGATTGCCCGCAACAGGCGGGCATCCTAAGGCTCCGAGGAATGCCTTTACAACAGTCGCCACCCGGATGTGCACTACGCTGCAGGTTTTCTCGTTCTGCTTTGGCTGCCATCCTGCAAAGTGGGCTTGTGTGAAACACTTCTCCCACGTTACACACCCCTTCCGTATCTTGAGCCGAATCACCGGCGTCACATACCGAATCCCAACGCAAAGACCTCTTTACCGCCAACCTCCGACACTGTGCGTGTGACTCGCCTCAAACATTCACGCTCTGCTTACCTCACCTAGAAGCACCGGGAGTGCCTTTTTGTGTTTTTTTTATAAAGGGGAGGGGTAGGATCCGGCCTACTATGTTGGCATTGAGCAATTAGAATTTGAAATCTATTGGTCGGCATTACGGAGACGATACTGAGTGTGTGAAGTGGAGCTGGGTGGTAATCGATCCTGAACTGTTACACACTACTCTGTCGTTTCCACACGTAACAATATCTATATATATATACATATGCATGTTATATACGCTCACGTGCGTTTTGCTACAGAGAATATTGAGCCATATATTTAAAAATTAGCACACGTGCTCAGATATTCTATCGTGTGTTCAGCGAGGCAGCTTCTTTTTGAACCGGTTGCTGGGACTAAATCATTCACCCGTTTTTGTCTATCCAGTGGTAGAGAACTTCGACAAAGTCGGTACTTCCACCAGTTAATTACATGTGTAAACAATCAGAATTGTACCCTAGAAACTTTGCACTGTCAGTTGCTCTATACAACCAATATTTTGGTACCTTTTATGGGGCTAGCAACTGTAATGGTTAAAAAAGCGCTAGCATTAAACCAGGTTGCAACTTTTTTTCATAAAGAAAGGAACGTAGAGAAAAAAAGAAAACAAGCTCACGACAAAGGGGCAAAAAATCAGTTTCGAGATTATATTTTAGCAGGAAATACAGGATCTCGTGGACATAAAATGCTCTATACCATAAACGGAAAAATATCCAAAAGATAACATCTCCCTCTGATGATTAGGTAATGGCAGCACGTTCAACACACTTGGAATTTTAGTATACAAGCGGCGTCACGAGTGCCATTTGCTTCCTAGTGCATACCAGCAGTAGAAGCCGAAGCAGGTGACAATACCCTACTGAAAAATCCTGTATAAAATTCGTACAGGAAATCGTATACAGGTTTACTGTACAGGATCTGGGATACAGGTTTGGGAGCTATTTCAGCAAATTCCTGTACTGCCCTGGAAAGTCCGGAATGAAACCGCGCGGAGCTCTGATACTCTGATACCGGAATAGCCTGTATGGTTATTGACCCTCGTTTACGGAAAGAAACGCGTCGCCAGGGTGGAAAAAGCATGCAACAATATAAAATAAAAAGACTACATTTAAAATAAAAATAAAAAAAAATATTACTACCGAATGTGGAATCAAACCTGGGTCCTTCTGGGCTTCAGACAGGCACCTTAACCACTACTCTACAACCGTTTTTTTTTTCTTTATTGCATGGAAAAACTTCCGTAAAAAGGAACAACTCCACTTACTTAAACATGTCCATGTCTAAAGTTACCGGGCTGCTTAATACGAGCCCGTCATATCCTCCGCCCGACAACGCACAATCATCAGAACATCAAAAGTCTGGGAGACATACACATGCGTCTAGATACGGCATCCAGTTTGGAGGTTCTTCACGTGCAGCATATACACTTCTCACCAAAGCACACTGCTCCCGAAACACGGATTTCGACGATCTTGGTGGCTCTGCATGCCTGTCGATCACGCGGCTTTTCCAAAGGCTGAACAGTCCTATCAACACAAATAGATCGTAAGGCACGACAGAGTTTTTGTCAGGAGGCAAAAATCTAATTGTATAAGGCGTAATTTCAAGGTCCTTTTTAAGAGTTCTTTGTAGTATGTCCCAAAAGAACATAGCATCACGGCACAGAATAAAGCAATGATCAATTGTCTCAGGCACGTTACAGAGACGACAATTTACCGACCAGGGCACAAACATCTCCTTATTGTGAAGAAATGTCTTGACAGGCAACGTCGCTGTATGTAATTTGAAAAAGAACGTTTTTGCAGCTGCCTGAATGCATATTTGCCTAACACGCTTTAGAACAGTGGTGTCCAAAAACCCCAGATAAGGCTGCCGATACAACGGTGTAGGGAACAAAGACTCAGTGAGAGTCTGGGTCATCTGCTTTCTCGAGAGGCTATACAGGTAATCTACAGAGAAACGCACAGTGAGAAAATTGAAAGTGTCAGCAACCTCCTTAAGGAATCCCCATAAACGCCCCTCACGAGCCTGCCCAGTTGGTGCGAATAAGTAAGGCAAATGTGGACTAAGGCGCCTAATGAGCACAGTTACAAGAAACGGATGGTTTGCCGATTTGAAAAAGAAAAAACGGGAGACAAGTTGATGCACAAACATGTGAACAAGGCCCACTCCACCAGACTCTAAGGGAAGAAACAAGTTGTCGCGCCGCATGGGCTCCCATTGAGAGCACCACAAATGTTGCAAATATTCTGTGTATAGCTTGTACTTTGCTCCTCGCACAATGCAGGACTTGAAGGACATACGCAAGCTTTGCAAACAAAAATATGTTACAGACCTGTGCCCTAGCAAACACTGAGAGTTCCCTACCCATCCAAGCCTGCGTTTGTCGCCGCATAGGTACGATTTGTGAATCCCAGTAGGCTGCGCTGTTACGAACTTGGTGCAGCGGAACCCCTAGGTACTGAATAGGACTACAGTCCCAGCATATGCCTCCAAACTGGCTTGGTCTAGTGCCCCAGTGTCCCAACCAAAAACCTTTGGATTTATCTAAATTAAGGGCTGCGCCTGATACATCGCAGAACTGTTCAGTCAAGTGTAAAGCCTCAAGTACACTCTTTTTGTCAGAACAAAAGAGGGCGATATCGTCCGCGTAAGCTAAAATCTTAACTTCACATTGAGCCAGAGAGAAACCACGGATGGCTGCACTGTTAATTATACTGAGACAGAGGGGTTCCAGATATAAGCCAAACAACAGTGGAGACAGTGGACATCCTTGACGAACAGATGATTCCAGTGGTATTGGTTTCGTTAGCTCCTGATTAACAATTAGTCTTGTATACGAGTTCATATAGCACAGCCTTATGCCTTTGAGCAAAACGTCACCAATGTTTGCATTCTTCAAGACCGCGAACAAGAAATTGTGCCGAACTTTATCAAACGCCTGCGCCAGGTCAATTTGAATCAGAGCTACTTGGCCTGTCTCATCTGATACTGTCTCGATTACTGAACGTGCAATATGGATGTGTGTTTGAATACTGCGCCCTCTGATACCACATACCTGATGCGAACCTATCAAGTCCATGATAACCAGCTGCAAACGAGAACAAAGGACCTTGGCAAACATTTTGTAATCAACATTACAGAGGGAAATTGGACGATATCCTTCAACAGTTTTTAACCGATTAGTATCTTTGCTTTTGGGTATTAATATTGTGTGGCCTGAATAGAAAGTGGGAGGCAGGAAACCCACATCATAAGATGCTTAGAATACTTCCATCAAAACAGGTGTTAGGAAAGGCGAACGTGTTTTATAAAATTCGCTAGTAATACCATCTGGGCCAGGAGATTTCTGGTTCTGAAGGTCTGAAATGGCTGATTTAATTTCTTCCAAAGTGATGTGTCCCTCTACTACAGCACATTTCTCATCGTCTAGTCGAGGAAAGTTCTCAAGTAAGGAATTATAATCGAAACCCTGATTTGGATCTTTACAACTGCCGAGCAGCTTTCGATAATAATCATAGAAAGCAGTAAGAATACTAGGAGCATCACTATATGTGCAACCACCATACTGAATTTCCAATATTTCCTTCGTAAGAGCATTCTCTCTTTCATCACTGAGGGCCCGACGTGAAGGCTGCTCGTCAAGAAACCTTCGAGTCCTAGATCTTATTAATGCCCCCTTGTATCTTTCGGTCGCAATTTGTTGAAGCTCTGCCTTTACGTTATTAATTTCTTCAACATAGGCACCCGGGCTAACCCTCTCTAGCTCATGTAGCTCAGTTAGAGTGCGCCCAAGCTCACGAAGGTGGTGTCTCTTTAGGAACGCGATTCTTGCAAAGGCTTCAATTGCTAAGTTTTTGGTTTCCTGTTTGAACAAGTCCCATTTTTGAAAAACTGACAGATCATGGCGTGACCATATGTCTTTTAAACAAGTAGGTACAGCACGCTTATTTCATCTGAGAGCAGACAGTTATTCATTTTCCACAGTTCCCACCGAGGGTGAAGTATCTGTCGACTGTACCTCCCTACCTGAAGAGACACCATACAATGGTCACTGAAAAAGATGGGCCGCACCCAGTAACCAAACAAATTTGCTAACATGTCTGCAAAAACATAAATTCTGTCAAGGCGGGCATTAGAGGAGAACTGAAAATGAGTGAAATGAATACTGTCGCCTTTTTCCTGCCCCACATCCACAAGGTTATATTCACAAGCCAAATCGTTAAGTAATGCAGCACTAGGCTCATATCTCTTACATAATGCTGATCGGTCCTCATCCCTACAAACACAATTAAACTCTCCCAACAACATAATTTTGCGATCTGTGCACAAATGATTAACTAATGAAAGAAAAAAATGCCTTCTGTCTCGCTGTTTTACAGGGGCGTAAACACAAATAATTCGCCACTGCACACCTGAGATTGTGAGGTCACAGCATATAAGTCGTCCCTCGCCATCTATGCAATAAGACATGGCTGTCATCTCTAGTGTTTTGGCCAGGAATAGCATACACCCTCCGGACAAGCCTCTAGCGTGGCTAACAATAATGTTATATTCTGGTAAAAACGGCTCAAGAGCAGCTTCCGTCTCTTCATCGGAGGACAACTTTGTTTCCTGAATTGCTGCTACAGACACACTCCATTTCTTTAACAGATGTCTTAACTGCTGCTGTCTCCGACGATTACGCATACCCCTGATGTTAAGGGTAGCGACTTGATATGCTGCGACTCTAGCCATTTTTGGTACTAGTCCTTTTAAACATCATCCCCTGGAATGGGGTGGCCCGCCTGCAAATTGGCGGCCTTTCGGGCAGACATCGCCCTCCTCTTTAAAGTCACCCTTCCTGTGGCCTCTACACAGTGTGCCTTCTGGCCAGCACCATCGATACACACCTCATCATCTGCGGGACGCTTCAAAGGCACTGTGTTGCCCATGTCCTCCTCTGAGACACTCAAGGCTTCGGCCCACGAACCTGATTGGAGCACATCGCTCGCTGCCACACTGACAGCCGACAGAGAACCGGACGCACCAGAGATCGGCGCCACAGACGGCTCACTGTTACCCTCCAACGACGAAGGAGAATCAATGACGAAGGAGGATAGGCGAGTATCCACTGGCAGTATCTTCCCCATTGATTCCACAGGAGGCATATCCAGACGTCCTTCAATGACAGGTGGTTCTTGGGCAGCAAGCGCAGCACTCTGAGTGGCACTCACAGGCGGGCCCTGGTCCGGCGGTTTTGGCTCTGGAGACGCTGGTTCTTAATGGCCAGTCACTGCAGATTCTTCTGAGTTGGTGTGAAGAGCAGAAGGCTTCTGGTCCCCATCAATTTGAGATTCACGACCTAACTCACCAGTTACATCAACAACCCCTGACACATCCATGATATGTTCGGACGCCACGTCATCTTCTCGTGACCACTGGCCTTGACGCAGTCTATCGGCATAACTTAATACACAGTTCTCCACAGTATGGCCAAAGCGCCGGCACTGGGTGCATCGAGGCGCTCGGCACTGACGCCGTACATGCCCTACCCGGCTGCATCGAGGACACAGTGGAGGTCTCCCTGAGATAAGCACTAATGCCTGCACCCCATAAACATTAAGAGTGTGAGGAATTGTACTTGCTGACACTCCGTCCTTGAGCGAGAGGGAGATTTCACGGTTCGCCGTTTCCATGTGCTCCATCCCTGGGCACCGCCACTTTTCACGCTCCACAGATTGAATCGTTCCATAAGGCTCGAAAGCTTCCACAATCCTCCGGTGCTCCATATAGCGTGGAAGCCAAAGGAGCTTAACCTTGACATTCTTTGTATCCGGGTCGAACACCATGCACCGAAGTCCTTTCACAGGGAACTCTGCTTTGTTAATTAGCTTCTGCTTTGAAGAACTACTCTCGCATGTAACCATCCACACGTGGCTCATTTGGTACTGACCAATGCACAAAATTTCCCGGAGGTCCAAACTCTGTGCAAGTGCGTCTAGAAAGACAGGTGCTCGGTACAGGCGACCCTTAAGGTCGGCATGCAGTAAAACGGTATTAAGGACAACATTACCGGTGGGCAGGCGTGGAAGGACAACTTTGTACGTTTCGGTAGGTCATTCTGGTTGAGCTTCGCCGATCGGCCCGCCTTCTGTTCAGAAGCGGAATACTCTTCCCGGTATGAGTTCCAGAAATGACGCGTTCGTCCGGTTTCTGGTTAATTGATACAGGCTGAACACAACATAACACCACTACATTGGAAAAGAAAAAAAGAAAAAGAAACAAAAAGAAAATAAAAGGAAAAAAATTGTACATGTGATTTGAACTTCGATCTTTTCAGCCAGCAAGCACGCACTTCAACCACTACACCACGGCAGGACATGGTAATGAAGGTTATATATCTGCTTATTTAGTAGAGATTGCTCTTTTGTAGTTTGTGTATTTTTGTAGGGTGTAGAATTTGTGGTCGTAATTGAACTATCGCCCTTTAAACCCGCTGCATCTTTTTCCTGGCTATCACGCAGGTTTATCCGTGTCCCGCATCTTTACAATGTGTCGCTTTCTTGCAGACAAACCTCCGAATGTCACAATTTACTAGTGCTGATGCGTTTTGTCATGGTCTTCGAACGCATGCAATTTTTGCTACATATAGATATATGCGGTGCACCAACACTTGTAATACTGCTTGTTTTAGCTCCACCTGCTGCCAGAGGAGCCGCGACGTCAATGAATTTACTTCTGACCAAATGTTTTGCATGCGTCAGCACTCGAGGAAGCGACTCCCGATGTCCGGCTGACCTGTGCATATTTCGATGGTCAGCGATGTTTCATTTATTCTCGAGCCTATTTTATCCGCGCTAACGAAACGCTACGTTCTTGCTTGCACTTTCGCGTTGAAGGTGGCAGATCTTCAGTCGAAGATTATGAAGATGCACTGCAAGATCGTACAAGCTGCAGCGACTGTTGCACACGCAAAATCAAAACGCGATGCATGTATGTACTTGCTAGCGCACACATCCACGGCTTCATATCTTCTAGGTATGTACGAAACAACCCGTACTCCACATATACAGAAAAGTTTTAACGTATATTATGTATGGTTTCATGCTTATTTAGCGTGAAGGCATGTTCCGACGCGGTCATCCTGGCTGAGCTTCACGATCCGCCCGAGTTGTACTGAGAAGCGGAAATACTCTGTCCCGTATCAATTTCATCCATATCGGATTTGTCCGGTTTCTGTTAAACCGGACATGACCTGTCCTGTATATGAGCTCAATACAGGACTGGTCCGCCCTGCTTCATATCAATACCGGACTGGGATGTCATGTATAAGATGCATATTGGAAATGGTCTGCCCTGTATTAACTCTATACCGTACTGGACCGTCCTGATTGAGATTCATACCGGACATGACCTGTCCGATATAAACCCGTTTAAGTTTCATACAGGACTGGTCACACCGGTATCAAATTTATACGGGATAATACAGGACCGCATCAAACCCGTTTGTCGTGATACGGGATTTTTCACTAGGGTAACGCGATGATTTATATTATATAATTGTTAACTTTAGGCAGCTGAACTGAAAACCATGAATGGTGATATCAAAGTTTCTCTTGGAAATAGACTCTACAAAGATTATTTATCCATTTGAAAGATGATACTGTCAGCAAAACGTGAAATAATTCTTGTAATATTTTATTTTTGAAGTTTGGAACTACTTTTAATTTATTCATCTTGCATGATTATATATATATATATATATATATATATATATATATATATATATATATATATATATATATATAGTTACGAGGTTTATTTAGACAGATCTTAGGATGCGCTAGAGATTAGCACACCAGAGCGGGCAGAACCAGCTTCCTCTTTTTCTTCTGCTTATCCCGTCAAGCCTCCTCTTCTTCCAATACAGGACCGCAGGAAGTGCGTGACAAATATATATATATATATATATATATATATATATATATATATATATATACTATGAGCACTGCGTGGCGCTGCATCTTTCACACGGGTGAACATGCTGATTCATCTTCATCCTGCTTTCTCTTGTAGATACCCATCGTCATCGCGGAGTGTGGTTCGATACAGTGTGCGACCAGGGCTTGACCTGATCCACCAAGCCCGACCTTCGCGTTATCTTACACGGGGTAAAAGTGCGCTTTGCTTTTCCCGCTGCTTCGTCACCTGCATTACCTGGAGCTCCGTTCTGGCCGCCGTTTGACCCCGACCATCATCGTCATGACCCAAGAGGGCCACTCCGCTGTTCTGGGTTATTCCAACTCTACCCAAGCTCCATTTGCCACTTGGACTGTGAGCAGCCATCAGCTCGACCCACAAATGTTCGCCGGTCTCCGCGGCGGCGACGCTGATGACTGGCCCGACAGCTACGACCGGGTCAGTGCTTTCAACCAGTGGGACGATTCTCTTAAACTAACAAATGTGTCCTTTTATTTGACGGATGTGGCAAAAACGTGGTTCCTATACCATGAATTGACGATTCCGCACTGGGCTACCTTTAACAAAAGTTACGCCAGATTTTCTGCGCTCCTACTGTTCGCACGGAATCTGCCAAGAAGAAGCTAGAAGCCCGACTTCAGCGGTGCAATGAGACCTATACTTATTTTAGAGAAGACGTTCTTGCCCTTTGCCGGCGCATAAATGACACCATGCCAGAAGCCGAGCGAGTTCGGCAAATCCTTAAAGGTGTTGGGTCACTCGCCTTTAACACCCTGGCCGTGCAGAACCCAACCACCATCGACGCCATTATATCGACTTGTCAACGCCTTGACGAACTACAGTCAATACGCCTGCAGCCTGATCCCCCTTCTTTTGGTTCCATTGTCGACTCTGACCTCCGTGCGGTTATTCGCGGATTTACTCATGAAGAAATCTCGGCTCAAGGTAATTTGTACCGACCTGCATCTGAGCCCAATCCTTCAAGTGCCTGCTTGCGTAGCATTGTCGATTAAGAGCTGGCTTCAATGACTTCTTTCCCCCCAACACCGGTCGCTCCTACCACCTGTCATGTGCCAATGTACGCCCAGGTCACGTCCGTGCCGCCTGCAGTTGGTGTGCCTACGCTACCGACGTCTATCACTGCTGATGTCGTCTCATCGGCACCACCTGCCGGGACGCCGACTTACTACCCCACCTGGCGCCCAGCCCGCCCTGTTTGTTATTACTGCGAGTACCGAGGCCATATTTCCCGTGTCTGTCGTCGCAGGCTACAAAATGAACGCCGCGGCTACGACTCATTTGAAGCAGATTACCCTACTCGCTTCTCCGGCTGTAACCACCGTTCATTCCCTGATTATTCCCACATTTTCACCCCCTCCAGAAAGTTCCGCTCCGCCTGGTGGTTACAGGCCTTCAAGACGCTGTTCTCCTTCGCCTTTTCGCCGCTCAACCTCGCCGCTACGCCAAGCTTCTCTGACGACTCCCCTCCAATCGGAAAACTGACCACTGCATTTTTTTCTGGGGGGGGGGGGGGGGGGGGAACTGCACTCTTCGGCCATCCCAAAAATCCTCTGGAACGTCCATCCCATATGATTTTAGTTTGGGTTGAAGGCTTACCTGTTGAGGCTTTGGTTGACACGGGCGCTGTTATTTATGTAATACACACTGACTTACGCTCCCGCTTGCGAGATGGGACAACGCCTTACGATGGACCTGAACTCCGTAGAGCGAATGGTGCAATCACTCTGTCTTCTGCTAAATGTACTGTGCGAGTTTTTGTTAATGGTGTCAGCTACCATGTACAATTTGGAGTGATGTCCCCATGTGCTCACCCAATTATTTTAGGCTGGGATTATTTGCCTGCCGCATCACCCAGTATTTCGTGTCTTGACAGAGTCATTTACATGAACGAGAGCGATCCGTCTTCTGAATCTCTCGAGCCCCGTGATCGCCTGCTTGCCGCTACTGACTCAGTGTTGCCCCCTGAATGCGAACAACTTGTCGCGCTTACCTCTACTGACAATGATAACAGGCATGTGCTAATCGTGCCTTTTGATCGCCATCTAACCCGTGGAATCGCGTTACCACCCAGTCTTGTTCGGTTTGAGCACGGCACAGTGCTTCTCGCTGCTTTAGACACTTCCCCAGAGTCCATTGTGCTGACTAGAAGGACATGTTTTCCTTGGGCCCTGAAAATTTCCCCGGTGTCCATCACCGCCCTTACCGCCCCCTCTTCCTCACCAGCAGCTTCTTCCGATGCCTCTCTCTGTGTTCATTTTGGCACCATCAATCGTGACCTTCCTGCGGCTCAACGCCAAGCTTTGCAGGAATTACTTAAAATACCAATTAAAATAAATACCAATATAAATACGAAATTAAAATACCAAGCCTCCTTTGACGTCACTTCTCCGGCCTTAGGCCGAACTTCTGCTGCACAGCACCGCATCATTACAGAAGGTATTTCTATTGTTAGCCGCCGCCCTTAACATGTTTTCTTATCAGAACATAAAATCATAAAAAATAATGCGAATGTTATGCTGCGACGAGACATTAT
Organism: Amblyomma maculatum; assembly: GCF_055883805.1. Lineage (NCBI taxonomy): Eukaryota > Metazoa > Arthropoda > Arachnida > Ixodida > Ixodidae > Amblyomma > Amblyomma maculatum. The sequence continues at coordinate 199,389,230 of NC_139345.1, forward strand.
TCGGCCCTCAGCTAGTCCCTGGTCATCTCCGGTCGTCTTAGTCCAAGAAAAGGATGGGTCCGTGCGTTTTTGTGTTGATTACTGCACACTTAACAAAGTCACTCGCAAAGATGTTTACCCTATGCCACGAATTGACGGCTCTCTCGACTGTCTTCAGGGCGCCGAATATTTCTCCACTTCGGATTTGCATTCCGGTTACTGGCAGATTCCGATGCACGAAGCCGTCAAAGAAAAAACCGCATTCGCTACTCCTGATGGGCGTTACGAATTCAATGTCATGCCTTTTAGACTTTGTAATGCCCCCGCTACGTTTGAGCGCATGAACGACCCTGTCCTTAGAGGACTTAAGTGGAAAACATGCTTGTGCTACCTGGACGACATAGTTATTTTCTCTGCGACTATTCCTGATCATTTATGCCGCCTTGATCAAGTATTAACATGCCTGGCATCCGCTGGTCTCCAGCTGAACACAAAAAAGTGTAATTTCACCAAGAAAAAAATCAAGATCCTGGGCCACTTCTTCAGCCGCGACGGAATTCTACCCGACCCTGAGAAGCTTGCTGCAATTTTGAACTTTGCACGCCCTCAGCGGACTAAACATCTACGCAGTTTCCTTGGCCTGTCTTCATACTTTCGCCGTTTCATTCGCAATTTCGCTACCATTGCTGCACCACTACACCACCTTCTTACCGACCGTACTACTTTAAATTTGTCCGAAGAATGCGAAAAAGGTTTTCAAACCCTGAAGACTGCCCTCAGTTAAGACCTTGTTCTCGCTCACTTCGACGACACTGCTGCCTCCATTCTCCATTCTCCACACGTATGCCAGGAGCCTCGGTATCGGCGCCGTACTTTCACAACGTGATACCGCTTCTCGGGAAAAGTTAATTGCGTTTGCCAGTCGAACTGTAACAACAGCGGAACGCAACTACACCATCACTGAGCAAGAGTGCCTCGCCGTCGTTTGGGCAGTTGATAAATTCCGCCCCTACCTTTACGGCCGCCATTTCCCGATCGTTACCGATCACCACACCCTGTGTTGGTTATCAACCCCCAAAAACTTGACTGGCCGCCTGGGCCGTTGGATTCTGCGTTTGCAGGAATACACCTTCGATGTCACATACAAATCGGGTCGCAAGCATCGAGACGCCGATACTCTTCGCCCTTGCCCGCTTCCAGAATCACCACTTAGTGCTTCTTCGAGCGCCTTCCTGCATGCAACCTCGACGTCCCAATTTCGTCCAGGGCTCCAAACATCACCAGTGCTCCTCCTGCCGCTGCTCCAGATCACTACGCCGTTATTTCACACCAGCGAGCAGATCCCTACTGCCGTTCCCTAATCGACCTTCTCACCGCGGTGCTTTCACAATCCTACCGCTAGGATGCACAGGCAACTCTAAACGTTGAAGCTTGGGAACGGCGTGCTCTCTCGTTATATTTATTGTTTTTAAGGCACCCGTTGGGTCCCTTTTATCCCGAGAGCGCTTCGCACCCATATCCTGGCGGCTTTGCACGATGATGCTACAGCGGGTCACTTAGGTTTTCACAAAACTTAGCACCGCGTGAAAACCCGTTTCTTTTGGCCAGGCCTCGCCTCAAGCGATGCAAATTACGTCGCCTCTTGTCCGCCATGCAAGCGCTGCAAACGGCCGACTTCTCCTTCTGCTGACCTACTATAGCCGCTACCATGCCCTGCTACTCCTTTCGCCGTTGTTGGCTGAGACTTATATGGGCCACTGCATTGTCCGCACGAGGTAATCGCTGGATCGTCTCCGCCGTCCACCACCTAACACGCTACGCTGAGACCGCTGCCCTGCGTAATGGCTAAGCACCTGAGGTCGCGACCTTCTTTTTCGAATCCCTCGTACTGCGCCATGGGGCCCCTCAAGTTCTTCTCAGTGACCGTGGTCGGACATTTCTGTCAATGATTGTAGCCGAAGGTCTTGAGGCGTCAACCTCACGTCACAAATTGACCTCCAGCTATCACCCTCAGACCAATGGGTTGACTGAGCGGTTCCACCGCACGCTTTCTGACATGCTGTCTATGTACGTCGACCAGGATCAACGAAACTGGGACGTAGTACTTGTTACGTTCACCTACAATACGGCTGTACAGCAGACCACATGTTACACCCCGTTTTTGCTCGTTTACGGCCGTTCTCCCGCTACGCTTCTTGATGCCACTTTCTTTTTACACAAGCCAGTTCCTCATCCACTCTTTCTGGTCAGTTCATTTCCCGAGTGGCCAGATCTCGCCGGCTCGCTCTCATCAACACTGAAGCTAGCCAGGAAGACCGCAAGTGCCACTATGGTGCAACCGACCGACAAGTTTCGTTCCGTCCCGGTGACGAGGTATTACTTTGGGCACCATTACGCACTCCTGGCCTTTGTGACAAGTTCCAGCGTCGTTACATCGGTCCTTACTCAGTCCTTGCAAAAATCTCCCCTGTCATTACCGTGGCACTGAAGTTGTTCACGTTTCACGCATGAAGCCGTTTATTCGGCGCAATGCTGCGGACTAATTGCGGCCAGGCTGGCCGGTTCAACAGTGCGGGCGAAATAGTGTGAGCACTGCGTGGCGCTTCATCTTTCACACGGGTGAACGCGCTGCTTCATCTTCATCCTGCTCTCTCTTGTAGATACCCATCGTCGTCGCGGAGTATGGTTCGCTGCAGTGTGCGACCAGGCTTCAGGTCTCCAATAAAACCTGATCCAAGCCCGGCCTTCGCGTTACGGTTATATATATATGCGAAGGAAAGAACCCAACAGTCGGCGGGGCCAAGGAAAGCGTTGGGGATGGTACTTTGCCTTTTTTTTTAATGTTTACTTGGATAATCACAGAAATTAGTAATGTAATCTGTTTAGGGGAAATATAGTTAAACACAAAGTAGAAGAAAAAGAAGAGTGCTGATGGTGGGAACCGAACCCACGACCTCCGAATATCGCGTCCGGTGCTCTTCCAACTGAGCTACATCGGCCGCTGTCCCCCTGCTACTTTCTTGGGTATTTATGTTGTCGGTATACGAACCTTGAGAGAGTTCACCAGCGCCACCCTCAACCATAGCGGCGGACGTGGAACGTCCTTTGTTACCGCCAGCGCCACGTAGAAAGTGATCATATTTGTATATATATATATATATATATATATATATATATATATATATATATATATATATATATATATATATATATATATATATATATATATATATATATATATATATATATATATATATATATATATATAAAAGTGAAAAATTGCTTCATACTGTTTCCAAGTTTATTTGTAGTCGACGTTTCGGCAGGAGCCCTGCCTTTAAAGGCAGGGCTCCTGCCGAAACGTCGACTACAAATAAACTTGGAAACAGTATGAAGCAATTTTTCACTTTTATGTAACCTCTAGCAACCAAGTACGTCTATTTACTTATGCTATATATATATATATATATATATATATATATATATATAGGCCAGAAATGTTATTTATCTAAGCGTGCGCAGTCTTAGCAGTCAGTATTAAGGTCTAGAAGCTTACAATCCAGTCGCTGTGACTGCAGTAAACTTTTACGAAATATTAACAAACACGTCTTTTCGTTGTCTGCATGTGAATGCGCGGTCTGCCGGGAACAAACTGCTGATTTTGATTACCTGTTCAATTATTTGTATAAGTTTGAGGTGTTTACGATTATGGAGACCTGATACTTTAAGAAGTAATTAATATGCCCGGATACAACTCGTTCTTCATGAATAGATCCTTAAATCGTGGTGGCGGTGCTCGTGCTTTAGTAAAAAAGTGCATGAATAGTGACTTAGTGTCAAAATTTTATTGTGTCATTTCTGACGACGAAATGATTTGCTTAAATGTTGACCGCACTATTACTGCACTTTGTTATCGCCCTCTTGAAGGCCGCTCAGCAGACTTATTTTCCCTAATTTACATATTTTTGAATTTTGTGGACGCTAACAGCTTCAGTGTTAAAAAATCTCCGCTGAAAAGGCGGAGACAGTGTAAACGTGCTTTTAGATAGCAGCACAAAGATTTTATTTTGCTGCTCACCGCAAATGGCTGCATTAACACAATTGAAACACCTACAAGAGTTACTATTAAAGCAGAATCAATCATTTACCTTTTTATTTCTAATTTTGATGAAAAGAGCATTGTGTCCGCTGTCTTTCATTACTACCTTATGACCATTTCCCGATACTGCTAGGGGTGAAAGCACCTATTATGAAAAAATCAGCACGTGCTTCCTGTTACCAAGCGATAACAGAGAAAAACCTTTCTTCTTTCATACAGGCGGTTTCAGATAGGAGTTGTTCTGATATGATTTTTATGACAAACGTGAAAACCGCTTATGATGATAGCTTTGTTGATAAATTTAAAACGCTTTACAGTGACCATTTTCCATACAGGGCGCATGTAGCACCTCGGAAAGGACGCAAAGTGTGGATGACGTCAGAATAGTTCCAGAAGATACAATCTGAAGAAAAAATGTACCAAGACTTCACTAATACACGCGACCACCGAACTATTAGCAAGATAAAAAGTATTCAGAAATAAGATAAACAAAACGCTAAGGCCTGCTAGGGATCCATATAACTACGGCTAATTCGAATCATGCCACAGTGACTCCTGAAAGTTATGGAACCAGATAAACAACTTAGTTTTACTAACACCGCAAACTGGCTCTCCTCAGGAAGTACTTATTCAGGGACGGAGTGTAAAAAGACAGGAACTAGCACAGGCGTTTAATCAATATTTCGTCACCCGAGAGTAGCAAAATTTCTCAAACGTATCACATGATGCTCTCGTTAGGCAAAGAAGCAATTCCATGTATCTCAGTGCCACCACATGTTCTGAAGTATTCACTGCAGTCATGAACATGCAAAACAGCAGATTCCCCGATGCGGATGATTTGCAGATACGGCCTGTAAAGTATGTGTTACATAGTTTTATGTAGCGGTATTCGTTGGTCGTGCTGAGGATGATCAAGCGAGACATACATCTTGAGGAACACGATGCAGGCGGGTGGAGAGATCGCTGCTGCCATAAACGTTAGTTGTGTGGGCAGCTATAGGACAGCAGGACCGGCCTTCGTCCGTTCCCGCGGCTGAAACGTCAACAAATTTTATTCTTCACCACCTCTGAATTTTTGTTAACGTGTTCTCAATCAAGCCCAAAGAATCCCTTTTTTAAGATATATATATATATATATATATATATATATATATATATATATATATATATATATATATATATATATATATAATGTAGTGTGGTAATCTTCATCGTTATAGCCACTGACATGCGTCGCGTGCTCCCGCTCTCAAGAACGAAGAAGTTGGTCGTTGTCTTTGTAATTCGCTACGCCTTACGCCCCGCTGCGAGTCATCCCGAGCAGCTGGATCCATCTGCGTCGACTGAATAAACACACCCCTACAATTGGTGCAGGTGCTGCCGGGTACGTTCCCGTCCACCCTGGAACTAATGGCGATTTCCACTGGTCGATCGGAGCTGGGCGCCCGAGCCGACCTAAAGCGCTACAGAGCGAATCAGCCTTGGTCGACCAGCGGAACGTGTAGAGCGCGCGGCGGAAGTAAAGCTGAGCCGGTTTCGAAAGTTGTAGCCGCATCCCAGCGCCAAAATGTTTGCGGTTGATAAATAGGCAGGAGTGCGGCCCTCAACAACTTGCTTTCTCATTTTTTTTAACGCTGCAGACGTTTTTCGATAGACGCACTTCGACATATTCGCGCAAAAAACGATGACATCCAGCGTCCTCTGCCAATGTCGCTGAAACGGTCAAAAACAGCCAAAAGAATCCAGCAGCATCCGGAAGTGACTGCGTCAGCGACTAGGACTTCCGGCGAGATCCGACTTCGGTCGGCGGATCGAGCTGGAGCGTTCCGAGTTGCCCCAAACGACCAGCGGAATACGCGAAACCTATCTTGGTCGACCAGTGGAAATCGAAATCGTCGTCCCGGAGCAAGAAAACGTGCTCCGTAGCGACCAGTGGAAATCGCCATAAAAAGCCGCACATTACCCTCTGCTTCCAACATGTCGGACTATACTGCGTCGACATCTTCTCCCCTTCCAACCACCGTGCTGTGTTCTGGAGCTCTACGGCAGCGTGATCCGTGCCTCTTTAGTGGCACAGCCGACCAAGACAACGATGGGTTGTCGGCGTATGAGCGCGTCAGTATTTATAACAGATGGGACTACACTATCAAGCTAAGTAACGTACTCTTAACTAACTGACGTGGCGAACCTCTAGTTTCGCAACCATGAGGCAGACCTGCCATCTTGGTCTGCATTTAAACAGAATTTTGCGGAAGTGTTCAGCCTCCCTGCAGTTCGCAAGCTCCGGGCAGAACAACGCTTGAGTGAGCCCACTCAGCATGCCGAAGAGTCGTTCACCAGTTATATAGAAGACATCGTTGACCTGTGCAAGCATGTCGATCCGCTAATGTCCGAAGCGGATACGATCGAAAACATCATGAAAGGCATCTCTGATCGCGCGTGCCAGATGCTCTGGGTGAAAAATCCTGCCACGGTCAGTGACATTATCAAACTTTGCCAGAGCTACGATGTGCTTCGCAAGAAGCGCGCTTCTACCCGGCGGTCCGGTGTTAGAGACGACGCCATCTCTACACTAGCGCTGGGCGGTTCTACTCCACCAGGCTGCCCTTTGCTACAAATCAAAGCCTTCGTTCGAGAAGAGGTCGCCCGCCAGCTATCACTGGTCCCTCAGTTACAAGATACTGGCCGCCTTGCTCACGACATGGCTCCGTCTTTGGCCCCTACCATATGGCGTGCCGTGCAAGATCACATCGCTGATGTCCTTCCGCCCAGCTCCATGCTCCCGCCAGCCCTGTGCTGCTGTCCAGCTGCGTGCCGGCGCAAGTAACGGCAACCACTGATTTACGCCCAACCCAGGCAGCACGCTAACATCGCACCAACCCCGGGCCAACGTCGACAAAAATTGGTACCAACATTGGCGTAACACTGGTTTTTTGAGAAATTACATTTTTATATATTTGTCCGGCTTACCTGCCAACATTGCACCTGTCTTGGCACTGCCAACATAGGCTATCAGCTGGCCGTGCCCCTACTGTCACGTACTGGCATCGCACTAGTATTCATTGGCAATAAACTGGCAGTGCCGCTAGTATGACATATTGGTATTTATTGGCATGCAACAAGTATTCATCCGCACACGTGGCATTGGCACTGCCACTGTTAAACCACCTTTAGCCATGCAGTTATTTCACTCTTGCCCTTACTGCTACCATTTGATTAACTGTCCGTCTGACAATTGTGGCTTTCTTATGCAGTCATTTCCCAATACCACCTTGCATGTCATCTCCCTAAGGAGCCATAAAAACCATGCAATTAAATAAGGCAAGCAAAATATTTTCCGAAATCATTTTATTGAGAACTCGTATACCACAAGGACATCAGAGGGTCAAAATTCAGTGCAGGAGGCATTGAGTACAGGGTTCATATGGGTGAGGCTAGTAGGTGTAATTGGAAACAGAGCACTAAGCAGCACATGACCAGGTAGTGCAGGGAGAGGTGATGGGGTGAAGTGTGCATTGGTCATGATGGAAGGGGCAAGACATGTTGAGAAGGTTTGATGCACTATAGCCTTGTAGTGCGAGAGCTGTTGCAGGAATAGTAGGCTGAGCATGTGTGCATTCCAGGGCAGTGTCCATCATGGATGGAAAATGGCAGTGAATTGTGTTGAGCATGGTAGTTGACAGTGAACGGTCAATGGATCAAGTGATGAGGTTGAGGGGGTGGAGGAAGCGCATGGCCCAGGTAGTAAGCTGGACACCCCGCAGGAAACAACCATTCAGGAACAGTTTGTTGAGGAGATTGGCCCATGGGTCTCACAAATCACATCTGCACGTAAAACAAGCATATATCACCATAAGATCCAAACTCACCTTCTCAACACTTATCCAAACACATATTTGATTTCTGGGTGCTCTATACGATTGAGTACAAAATACAGAACACCGCTATAGTAAACTCGGATATAGTAGAAACTCTGATATAGTAAAGTGAAACTGAAGTTCCAGTTCATCTTCCGTAGGCAACTGTACATTTTCCCCCTTTATAGTAAAGATGTTTTTGGTAAAAATCGGATAACGTGCTTCTGGCCATGGCGACGACTCCCGCGCACTACCTAGAATCGCGAGGCCAAGACTTTTTGTATTTGAAAACAGAACAAAAACCCCGAGTGTTCGTTTAGGTGGCTTTTCTACTAGGCTTAGCAGTAGTCAGAAGAAGCCTACTTTACAGAAGCCTTGGAGCCGTGAGAGAAAGCGCGCAGCCCGAAGAAAAAAGTAAAGCTGTCTACAAACATAGCAAGAAGGCGGCGTGTTCCATTCAGAAAGTAAAGGAGTAAAAGCGCAGCAAGAAATAGGGAAGGGAAAGAAATGGGTTAACATTCACTGCAATGTGCAGCACAAATCATGACGCAGTGGTGGCAGGAAGTGGAGGTGCAGCGAGTACGGTCTTACAGCACTTGAGTGCCATGCTAATTTATCATTTATTGCCCTTTAAAAGACAGAAAGAGCAGAAAGGGGCACCATGTTCATGCAAGGCTCTAGTTTTTACATGAAATCGAACTTGGTCGCATTCGTAATCATGTCTTCATGCTTCAGAGGTACTTCTACAAGATGTGGAGAAATTTTATAAGGAAAAAATCACACAAAGAGTTGACAAAAGCGAGATGGAAGGTATTTAGGTTTTTTTTTTCATTAAGCAACAAGACGTGTTCAGCAAGCGCCTATTTAACTACTAGACAGCACTTTCAGGACCATGTCATCACAGACTACTGATACAGTAAAGAACATGATATAGTAAATATTTTCACTGGCCCGTGGCTTTACTATAAAGGGGTTCTACTGTATATATTGAAGGCCTATTGCCACACATTCTTCTTTTAGAGCATTTTGCGACAGGTTTCTGGGCCTGCAAGGGCATGCAGTATCTATGACGAAGTGATGACTAACATACATGCAAAATAATATCCATTCCAGATACAAAAGAAAGATATTTGGAAGGAAAAACCTGCTTCCGGCAAACCGATAACTTCAGGTGGATGCTTAGTGTTCATATAGAATTACTGTTCGTGAAAATAGGATGGCTCAGGCTCCAGACCTTTAAATTTTAAAAAAATTTCTGCAATAGACAATATGGATTACTAAGCATGCAAAACTGGATAATATTAAAGAACACAATTAATATTTTTCTGCAGTACACCAGTTACAGGCACACATACATTACTGCAGCCAGAATAAATAAATCATTGCCCTGACAGAATGAATCAAGCTATCATCAATCAGCTAACTGAGGGAGATGTGTACATCGCAGATATTCTCAAGGCTGTGTAGGCATATAATATTCTCAAATTCTCAAGATCAGTGAAGAATGAGACCCACCTGTGTGGTTTACAATAACCGTACCATTTCAAGTTCCAGCTTTTTAGCTTTCACAGATTTTATTGCTTGCTGCATTCTAGTGTAAACAATTGCCTTACTTGTAACGTACTAAGGAATAGTTTTCATACAGTTCTCATTATAAATTTGTGGGGCCCCACAGCCCCTTTTAGCGTTTCGAACCGCGCGCGCTTTTTTCTGTTTGTGTTGGTGTCCGCCCGGGCAGCGCGAGTACGCATGAGCGAGCTGCCCGGAGCGGGGGCGACATGTTATCGGCGCGAGACAGAGGGTAGATAAGCGCGTTGGAAGCAGGGCTCGGGGCTTTTTCGTCGGGCGGCCGGCCAGAGAAGGGGGGCGTGGCAGCGTCCCAAGCCGGCGGGATGTACACGGACGACGGAGCGGAGTCCTGCGAGGCGAAGACGGAAGCGGCGCCTTCAAGGAAGCCTTAGGAGTGTTAGCGTGAGTGCTGCCACGCGAGTAGCAATGTTTTTGTACCGTGATCAACGCTTTGGCCCGATTACTCGCCCTATCCGCGCCGCAGTGTGTTTTGTGTTGTCGCGGTGAAGCCCTGACCCATGTTCCGTTTTATTCTGCATAGTCCATTGTCGCGAACTTCGACGGCATGTTTCCAGCGCAGTTTTGACCACTGCTGTTTCTTTTCTATTTTATACTTTTCTGTTGATCCGGAATAAACCGGTGTTTTTAAGAAAGACTTGGTTTTCACTCGTCGGGCGAGACCATCGCTCGCGAACCCGTATTCTAGAAGGCGGAGCCTTCATTTGGCGCCCAACGTGATTTCTACTCGAGCTTTGGCTTGCCCCGCGAGTGTACCAATTTGAGGTTAGGTTCATGCAGTTTCGTGCGCAGCGATGTCGGACTTACCGGGTGCAAGCGCCCAGTTAACGGAGACAGTTCGGCCTCCCACACGGGCGGGTTCCGAGCATGAGCGCTCAGAAGACAGGAAAAGCAAACCGTCGGACATTTGTAGCGGAATTCTTGGCCTCCTGAACGAGCTACTGGAATCAAAGGCACATTTCAGAGAAATGGTAGGAAGCGAGGCAGTTTCGTTAACGCCCACTCCCTTGTATCGCGATAATCAGCTGCGGCTGAATTTGGCCGTGCCAAGGTTTGAAGGATACGCCGATAAGAAATCTGTGTGCGATTTTCTGTATGAAATCGACGATTATCAGATGGCAATGGCAATTTCGGACAGCGCTCTGGTCACGCGTGTGCTTCCCGTAGCTTTGGTAGGTTCCGCAGCAACCTGGAGGCGTAGACAGCGGCCGTTCACAACAAAGCAGGATTTTATAGACCGTTTTCGAGAAGAGTTTTTGCCGCCTGACTATGACATCCGTATGAAAGACGAGCTTTGCACCAGGACGCAAGGCGAAAGCGAGGGTTTGCTAGAGTTTTTGCGCAGTTTTCAAGAGCTGCATGAGCGGGCAGATCCTGCAGTTCCGGAACCAGAGAAGGTGGCTCATGCTATACATCGGTGCCATCCAAGGTACCAGCCATATCTCCGGCGTCGCCAGTTCGCGGACTTCGATGACATGGCTAGAGAAGCATCCCGCATCGAGGCATCTTTCCTGGCGGAGCTCCAGTACAAACCACCTCCCCCTGCAGAGACTTGCCTTGAGCCGTCCTGTGCGTGGCCGGGATCATCGGCAGCACGCAGCCTGGAGACGCCAGGCTGCCGTACGGGGGCTGGCGACTTGCACGGAGTCACAAGCCCTGATGCGTCTACTCAGGTGACGAGCCGATTTCATGGGGCGACAGGTCAGACGGGGCCCCGTGTCTTCTTGCCATACGCAGGCGCTGGTACCCCTTGTGTGGCAGCAGTTGGGACACCCCACGTCAGAGCGCGCAAATCCCGGCGATCTCCTACAGCGGCTGCCGGCTACCATTCACCTACGGGTGCAGCGTGGGTGTCACCACCGGGTGCAACGTGGACGTCACCTACGGGTGCAGCGTGGGTGTCACCACCGGGTGCAACGTGGACGTCACCTACGGGTGCAGCGTGGGTGTCACCACCGGGTGCAACGCGGACGTCTCCTACCAGTGCAACGCGGACGTCTCCTACCAGTGCAACGCGGACGTCTCCTACCAGTGCAGCGTGGGTGTCACCACCGGGTGCAACGTGGGTGTCACCACCGGGTGCAACGTGGGTGTCACCACCGGGTGCAACGTGGGTGTCACCACCGGGTGCAACGTGGACGTCACCACCGGGTGCAGCGTGGGTGTCACCACCGGGTGCAACGCGGACGTCTTCTACCAGTGCAACGTGGGTGTCACCACCGGGTGCAACGTGGGTGTCACCACCGGGTGCAACGGTGTCGCCATCAGGTGAGAAGCGCGCGTCGCCCCCGGGCACAACTTGTCCTCCGATTCGCAGATCCAGGACAACACAGGGGAGAGTGTTTTGGTCATCGCACCATCCAGCGGCCAGGCCGCACAGACGTGGCCAACCACAGGGAGAGCTGATCCAGCCGCTACCTTTCCTGCCTGAATCGAACCAGGTGCCACCGACCCAGGTGTCTTCGACACAGGTACCATTGTCACCACCTGCTATGCATGAGGCAGACCCCGAGAAGCCCTACAAACACTCGGTGAGTGCAGTCCCGTCAACTTCTTTTGAGGAAAGCCAACCAGACAAGACCCCGCTGGTCTTGGTCAAAATGGCCGGACTGGAGCTTCCAGCCCTTTTAGACACAGGGTCTACAGTGTCAGTCTTCGGCGATCAGGTGAAAAATTCCTGCGAGACAAAATGTGTCCGGTTGCGGAGTGTAAACACTAACCTTCGTATGGCATCGACTCACATAGTACCCGCAACCTCAGCAGCCCGCCTAACAGTTGCTATAAATGGTCGAAAGATTAGACAGCGTTTCTTACACCTTCCCGGACTATCCTGGCCAGTCATACTAGGCCGTAACTTCATAGTGAAGGCAGGAATCGTGATAGATCTCAGTAAGGGAACCTACCGGTATGGCACCGGTACAGAAGCATTTCAGTTCAAGACTAAGGCCGCTGAGCCACAGTCACAGTTGCTTGCCACGAACGGCCATTCGGCCAATATCACAGGCTGTGGTATTCTAACCGTTTTGAATTCCTTCACGGGGTCACCAGCGGAAAAAAGCAGAATCGAGACAATGCTCAGGCCCTTTGCAGCAATGTTCACGGAGGCTCCGGGGAAGGCCAACGTACTAACCCACAGGATTGACACCGGCAATGCTCGTCCTATCAGATTCAATCCAAGGCCCTTGAGTGTCCACAAGCGAGCGCTGCTGGATGGGGCCCTCGACGAAATGGTGGCTACCGGTGCGGTGAGACCATCAAAAAGCCCCTGGGCGTTTCCTGTTGTTCTCGCGCCTAAGAAGGATGGAACAGCACGGTTGTGTGTCGATTATCGACGTCTGAATGCTGTGACAGTGCGAGACTCTTACCCTTTCCCGTCTGTTGACTCTGTCATGTACTCACTTGGGTCAGCAAAATTTTTTACAACTCTTGACTGCAGTAGGGGATTTCTGCAAATCCCGATTGACCACTGCGACATTGAGAAAACAGCTTTCACTTGCCACCGGGGACTGTTCGAATTTGTGCGCTTGCCTTTCGGGTTGTGCAATTCACCTGCTACTTTTCAACGGGTAATGGATATTGTGCTCGGAGATGCTAAATTTAACTACGCTATGGCCTACATGGATGACGTAGTAGTGTTCTCAGAAAGCTTAGAAGAGCACCTCCGTCATCTAACGAATGTCCTTCAACGAATGCAGAAGGCGGGCATCACCATTAACCCCGGCAAGGTTCAGTTGGTGACAAGCACAATCAATCTTCTTGGGTTCATTGTGGAACAGGGCACAGTTCGCCCGGATGAAGAGAAGCTTCAAGCCATTCTGCAGCACCCCCCACCAAACAACATAAAGAGCCTCCAGCGTTTCTTGGGCATGGTGGGATTCTACCGCCACTTCATCCCGAACTGCGCTGACCTGGCGCGACCCCTCCATCAGCTCCTCCGGAAGGGTGCCCGCTGGTCATGGACAGAAGCCGAGCAGGGATCATTCCGTTCACTGGCTGCAGCCATCGCGGATACTGCACGCCTGCGGCTTCCAGACCTTAACCGGCCATTCACGGTACAAACGGATGCAAGTGAGTACGGAATTGGGGCGGTATTGCTTCAAGAGCATCAAGGAAAGCTTTGCCCATTGGCGTTTGCTAGTCATACACTGACGGCACCGGAAAGGAACTATACTGTGACAGAGAAAGAGTGTCTCGCGATTGTGTTTGCCCTCAAGAAATTTGACATGTATTTGGATGGTGCAGAATTCACTATTCAGACCGACCACCAGGCCCTATCGTGGCTTTCGAGGTTGCAAAATCCAGCTGGCCGTCTGGCCCGCTGGTCACTCGCTCTCCAAAAGTATAATTACAGGGTAGAATACAGAAGAGGCACTTTCAACAAAGTGGCCGATGCCCTGTCACGAGCTCCACTTCCGGGCGAGGGAGAGCGAGCACCCGCGGTCCATGCTGTGACAGCTCCTGCCGACACCTGGGGCACACTGGTGTCCCGTCAACAGCTCCTTGACGCTCAGCTTTCAGACGACCAGTGCAACCAGATACGCCAAAGCCTGAACAGCGCCAGCCCTGCAGGGAGCCGGGCGCTTAACGGAAGCTATGACTGCTACGTGGAAGCAGAAGATGGTTTGATCCTGCGGTATATACCTGCTGCGGACACCGACAGTGGTGAGTCCGCATTTCGTGTGGTCGTTCCTAAGTGCCTACGTAAGCATTTTCTAGAGTACTTCCACGATACACGCCTCGCAGGTCACAGCGATGGCAAGAAAACATATGACAAATTGTGTCGCGTCGCAACATGGCCCCGCATGAGAAGGGATGTCCTGACATTCGTCCGCACTTGTCATACCTGCCAGACCGCGAAGCCAAGGGGAGGAAAACCACCGGGCCTCATGCAACCTGTAGAGAGCCGATACCCATGGGAAATTGTAGCTTGCGACATAATGGGTCCCTATCCCAGATCAGTGAAAGGGAATCGCTACTTGTTAGTAATTACTGATCATTTCTCGAAATGGGTAGAATTGTATCCCCTGAGTAGGCTAGACTCGAAAATAATTTGGGATAAGCTACTAGAAACATTCACTCGCTTTGGTTTCCCAGCTCAGCTTATCACCGATAAAGCCACGTATTTCACCGGTAGGATATTCACTGCCACTTGCAAAGTTCTTGGCGTGCAGCACAAAAAGACTACGCCCTACCATCCTCAAGCAAACATTACAGAGCGAGTGAATCGAAATCTCAAGACTATGATGGTGGCATTCACGGAGCGGCACAAGGACTGGGACGCTCGTATCCAGGAGATGGCCTTCGCCACAAGGACCACGGTAAACCGGTCAACAGGTTTTACGCCAGCGGCCATTCTCCTTGGTCGTGAGCTCAGGTTCCCTATTGAGCATGCTCTGAATGGCTCTGATTTACCGGGTCTTAGCCATTCTAAATTTGCTCATGATCTTTCCAGCCGCTTGGCCGAGACTCTGAAGGAGGCAAGGGAAAACCTGGACCTTGCCCGCCTGGAACACTGTAACCAGTACAACAAGGGAAGGCGACCTTTGGAATTCACAGTCGGCGACAAAGTCCTTCGCCGCACGCACCCACTAAGTGATGCAGCAAAAGGGTTTGCTGCTTCTCTCGCTCCACGATGGACTGGCCCTTACGCGATAACAAAGCGCGCGTCTCGGCTTTCTTACTTTATTCGCCATGTGCAGGGTGGTCGAGAAGCCGGACCAGTCAACGTGGCCGATCTCCGAGCTTACCACGGCCGTCCACTAGCCACATAGAACCACTTGACCTACCAGGCACTACGGCTACCCACGCTCGGCGGATACCTCCAAGCATGCGCCCCGCCAGCAGCAGTACCAGTTCCATCCTTATCCCGCGTTGTTGTTGTTTTACACGTCGGGAGGTGTCCCGTCTTGAGAGGGGGGGAGTGTGGGGCCCCACAGCCCCTTTTAGCGTTTCGAACCGCGCGCGCTTTTTTCTGTTTGTGTTGGTGTCCGCCCGGGCAGCGCGAGTACGCATGAGCGAGCTGCCCGGAGCGGGGGCGACATGTTATCGGCGCGAGACAGAGGGTAGATAAGCGCGTTGGAAGCAGGGCTCGGGGCTTTTTCGTCGGGCGGCCGGCCAGAGAAGGGGGGCGTGGCAGCGTCCCAAGCCGGCGGGATGTACACGGACGACGGAGCGGAGTCCTGCGAGGCGAAGACGGAAGCGGCGCCTTCAAGGAAGCCTTAGGAGTGTTAGCGTGAGTGCTGCCACGCGAGTAGCAATGTTTTTGTACCGTGATCAACGCTTTGGCCCGATTACTCGCCCTATCCGCGCCGCAGTGTGTTTTGTGTTGTCGCGGTGAAGCCCTGACCCATGTTCCGTTTTATTCTGCATAGTCCATTGTCGCGAACTTCGACGGCATGTTTCCAGCGCAGTTTTGACCACTGCTGTTTCTTTTCTATTTTATACTTTTCTGTTGATCCGGAATAAACCGGTGTTTTTAAGAAAGACTTGGTTTTCACTCGTCGGGCGAGACCATCGCTCGCGAACCCGTATTCTAGAAGGCGGAGCCTTCAAATTAAAGGCACCAGTACAACATGCACACACACAAGAAAAGAAGAACGGGACAGAGCACCATTCACAACTGATTTATTGTGCAGAATAAAGTACATATATATCTGACTGCCAGCATATGCGCAAGCAAGACATTCAGCATCATGTAGTTTAAGGTAAGATATGTTCAAGAAAAGCTTTCTCAGCATTATGCAGATTGATCGACGTGTCACTGACGCACAAACTACCTTTCTTTGCGAAATAAAACGCTTCAATTAGCTCTCTGGCCGTCGTATTGCCACTCCATGCAAGAATGCGCACATCAGAAAAACATGGTTCACAATTGCCTGAAAGGCAGGATCTGATATGCTTCGGAATATTGGGGCCATCTGATTTTGCTCTATGTTACGTTCATGTTCCCGGATTCGCTCATTAACACATCGGCCGGTTTGTCCGATGTAGGAGCAACCCCTTTGGCACATTTTATGATTTGTCGCCGATGCCTCATACCACAGCCTCTTTCTCTGAGAAAGCATTTCTTGAACATAGCTTATCTTAAAATGATGCTGAATGTGATACAACTGAATGTGTTCCTTGCGCATGTGCCGGCAGTGAGATATATATGTACTTTGTTCTGCACAATAAATCAGTTGTGAGTGGAACTCTGTTCCGTTCTTTTCTTGTGCGCGTGCATTGTTTTGGAGCCTTTAATTTATAATAAACACCAACAAGCCCAACTAGACGTTCCCCTAATCATACAGTGCATGTTTCAGCTAAAGGTATTACAGTCAGCCTGCAATGAGCAATTGAGCAAGTACAAGAAATTTACTTTGCATAGGCAGGAAAATGTTATGCTAGATCTGTGTACAATGATATCATAATTCCTTATCAGCTAGCAGCAGCTAATCATATGGCCATAGCATCGGCAACCTTCCACGTGCAAGATTATTTGCAGTTAGACATACCTGGGTGATTTTATGTCCAGGTACCAGGTGTGGTGCTTGGGCATCTGATTTCTTCAAACCAATTCATAGTAGTTGTTGGTATAGAGAATAGTAATCTGCCTGAATATCTGAGGCCAAATATTATTTTCATTGCTTAAGCACACATTAATATACAATACTTGATGTGATATGGGATCATAAAAAACGATACATCTAGCATGGCAGCGATTTTTCATTTTCACCCTATCACAAGTTCCTTGAAAAACCAGTTTAATCCTGAGCTAAAAAGTTGTTTCGCACACATTTTATATTTATATATCTATAAAATGTTGCTATTTTGTAAATATATTTCAAAATCAAAATTTCTTAACAGCCTCACAAATTATTATCTTTTTTTAAAATGGACAATATTTTGTACTCAAATTAAAAATAAGATTGTGTCTGGAGAAATGGTAGTGTTTGCAGAACAAAACAGCACATATGCAAAAAAGCACCAATATCGTTCAAATTTAATGTGCAATACACGAACTGATAGTTCACCTAAAATTACAAGTACAATAGTCCTATGTACATGGACTCGACAACACCGGGTTGAATCAGCGTTGAGTAAGCAAGGTCATCATTACTCAACCCGGTTGATGTCTACATGAACTCGTTTTCTAGGGAGTAAGTATCGTAGCAGAGCGTAGCATCGGATTCGAAGTTATTGTGCAAGTTCTTACTCATATTTGATCCCATTGCCTTTTACTATCGAGAGCTTCGATTATTTTTTATCGTTGATGAGCGCTAAAAAGCATTCAATTTGAGTGACGCTTGTAGCAGCTCCAGAGGCTTTTTCATATCCCAGAGTTCCCCATAACTAGACTCCCTGACTGGACAGCGTCTACATGCCTTTAGATAAGCGGGTCAAGCGAATTAACCTCCCCCCTGCAAGCGAGTTAACGCGACCCGCTCCGCCGCCTATTTTACTCGACCCGACTGTGTATACATGAACCCCACAACTGAATTTTTACTCGACAGACGTACTCGACCCAATTCTGCCGAGTTCATGTATACAGGGGTGGAACGCACGTGTAACAAGTAACAATGCTGCTAAGAAACCAATCTATTTTCTTCTGGCTCATCCAGTTTTCTAAAAAATATCTTTTCTGACAAAGGAGGATATTTGGAGTTAAGCAGCTAAGCAACACAAGATCCATATGCTTGCTCTAACGCATGACTCCTCAATGCACTTACAGTTGCAATTTGCTTGGTCATGTGGCAGTTCACAAAAAATTGCGGGATCATTTCTACTTCTATTAAGACATGCAAAAGCTTTTTTGATGTTGGCATAGCATTCATACACTGCAGGAGTTTGGCAGTTTTATACATCTTATTTCGTTTGGCAGTTGCAAGGGGATGTAGAAAAAGAAATATGAGTAGGGAATATAAGGGGTGACAACATCTCGAAATGAAACTAATGGACCAATGAAGTACACTCCGTATCTTAAATGGCGTCACTGGTAACATCAAACACAGAACATCGTCCTTGAGTATGACAAATTTGAAGCCCAGGAGATGAGTTGGTTGTGGGCAGATAGTTGGAAAAGGGCAGTCCCCCTGAGAGGTGGGCGGCAAGATCACTGCCACCTATTATGGGGAAAGCCCTGGCAAGTATGCAGGCAAAGGTGCACATATATAAGAACAATAAATGCACAAGCAATGCACCCCTGAATGAGCAGCAGTACTAATAATTTCCTTTTGTCTTGCAGCCCACCCCTCCTGCACTGTAAGCAAGTCTGCTCTGTTTTCCGAACTCAGAACCAACAGAATGTTCTCTAAAATTTACAAAATTTGAACGAGTATTTCATGATGATCTCCTTTCTGTAAATGTCTTGCTCTAGGGTTACAGAATTAATTCATTGCAGCTGCGAATAAAGCGAATTGGGAGCTAATGGCGACTCTCAATGGCTTGGGGAGAGAATTATTTATAATTGTCACTTTGAGCAAAGTAAATAGCCTGGTTTAGGTCAAAGTAATATTACCTCTACATGGCTGAAGCCAGTGTAGGCAACCAGAAATGTACAAGCAGTCAGTAACTGCATGTCTGTATGAACAACGACATAAAGTGCAGGCAGCTGTAATGAAGGGAGAGTGGAAGGCAAATAACCTGAGCAATACTGAATGGCTTTCTTCTCTGCAACCTCAATACATGCTTCCTGCGAAT
The DNA here is from genome assembly GCF_055883805.1 of Amblyomma maculatum. NCBI lineage: Eukaryota > Metazoa > Arthropoda > Arachnida > Ixodida > Ixodidae > Amblyomma > Amblyomma maculatum. The sequence continues at coordinate 199,408,430 of NC_139345.1, forward strand.
CTTTGTAATGCAAACATAATTAAGTAGGCTAAATATTCCATCACTTAAAGCACCTGCACTTCCATATTACGCAAATGAAAACTACTTCGTCATTTCAACAAGCTATGTCTGTTATTGTGCTATTACACCACAGGTTCACTCAATCATGCCTAAACTTGAAATAGTCACATACTGTTGAAATAAAGCAGCGAAATATAGCACCAGCTATTAAAGCACTGCCAGGGACATGAAGGAAATTATTTTTTGCATACTGGTGGGCAAGACTTCTGAACAAGTAAGTCTTCAGCTAACAAGCCAGAAAAAGTCATATAGCACGCAATCATATAGCAAAAAGCCAGCAGAGCATTTAAAACCTTTATATAATGCAAAACAAAGGCAATGTGTCATACCTACCGAGGCAATGTTTCCTTACACACAGCATGTTTCATGGCAAGGCTCCCACAGTTGTTGACAGGTTATGCAGCACCAAAATGTTGATGATGTTGTCTGCCTCACATTCAGGCAGCACCCCTTTGATGGCAGATGATTGCTTGTGCAAAAGCAGTGCGATGATACTAGTGGAGCAGCTGGACTGCGGGCGTTATAGAGCAAAGAGCCCTAAATGGCAAGGAAAGAAAGTCTCCAATAAATCGATGCCTCTAAAACATAATAACAGCATACCACGGCTCTTCTTTGTTTAGTTAATCTATAATTTCCATTGAAAACTGTCTCAAAAAATGGACTAATTGCAACTCTATATTACATATGCTATAACATAGCCGTGCCAGCGCGGTGGGGCGATCAGTTAGCATAACGACCGAAAATGCATACTGATGTTTCATGCAGTCTTGATGCTGGAGCCAAGTGTCATGGTGCGATGAACAAAATTAAAAGCAGGCACGTTCGCCAAACGTGTGCTACACAACCGACGCGACTAGAGGTGCGCACGAGCATAAATTTTGAGCCCGACCCTGGCCTCATGCTACAAACCCGAGCCCGGCCTGGGACTGAAATTGCCTGAGCCCACCCAGCGCTCACACTTAAGGCTCCGGCCCTGCTGGACATGCTATAACAGACCAGTTGCAAAACCTACAAGTCGGCTTCCCTGTGAGGCAGGAATTCGTGCACAGTGGCGACAGAACCTGATTCAGGAATAATAGTTAGGTGCAGTACATGCATCTACTACAGTCCACGTTGCTTCAGATGCCCCACGCACAGGCCATTGTCAGAAAGGTTTTGGGGCATTCTTAACGCTGCAATAAAGGGGGGAGCACTGTCATCCTAGGGGTGAAGAAAGAAAATTTAGAAACGGGACTCTAACCGGAGAGGGTAATAGTGGGGCGACAATGCGCGAAGAATGGGCAAGAGGTGCGGGAATTACCCTAACTGTCAGGCGATGTGCTAGCACTGTACCTAACTATTAGGGTCTATGCCGCCATTGTGCAGGAATGTTTGCCGCACAGGGAAGCTGACTTGTAGGTTTTGCAACTGATCTATTGCAGCTGAAGCAACGATACAGAAAGAAAAAAATAGGCGACAGTCCCTGGCGCCGCATCGCGCGACAACGGCAACGCCTGTCGCTGCCGCTGGTACACATCGCACAGAGCGAAGGCCCTCAGCGACAGAGACGCGTTTTCAGCCTTGCTTTGTTAGCGCCGCCTCTTCGTTTGGTAAATGAGTACAGTTACGCTATATCCAGTATCTTGCACTAAACAGCAACACTGATGAAATTTCTTGAAAAGCGTCGAGCCCCCCCCCCCCCCCCCCAAAAAAAAAAAAAAATACGGTCCCAGGGCAGCGGCGTGCTACTATACTGCGATGCAGACATTTTTGAAAGCAGTGACTTTTTTCTGCAACTTTCGAAAATTAGCAATATCTAGTCACACTAGCCTTTTTTTTTTGCATTACTACCCTACCAAGCTTTTACCAAACCGTCTCGATGCGCTCTCATATGCACGGATCAGACGAAATGAGCGTCTGCGGGATTTTCGCTCATACCGGTCTAGGGTATCAAACTTTGCATGCAAAAAAAAACAAAAAAAAAAAAAACAACGAAGGTGAGAACCCCAAAGCATTTTGCGATTGGCTGCCTCGCGAGCTGGTTCCAGCCACATGAGCGATTTTCTAAAAACCCAGCACCTGGGCGACAGCGCCGAGCGGCAATGCTTTAGCGGTCCTCAGCCCACCGCGCATCGTGCTGCCGCGCGACACATGCGGTTAGCGCTTTATCGCACCAGACACGAGAAAATATGCTTTTGCCCGGACTCCGCAGACTCCGCCCGTGGTAACCCGAGGGAACCCGAGCGGCCGAGCCACGCGACGGCTCTGCGCCGTGAATATCCGAAGTTGGCTTTTAGAGCTACGATGCCACGCAGTTGTTTACTTTAGGAAATTAGTACTCTGCAAAACAGTAACGGTTTAACTTGAAATAAGCTGCCAAATGATCGGGATCAAGTCGCGCACACTTGAGAACCACTTTTGAAAAGTTAATAACGTAATAAAGATGCTAAAAGAAGACAAATCTCTCTAGCACATGGCTTACGCAGCCTGCAGCAACAATGAAATGTAAGACGCTTGTAACTCAAAAATGGTCAGTTTAAGAGGCTAATATTCTGCTCCAATATACACAAAGGCTTTATGAAATCTGAATGAAAAAATTTGCAAACTTACATGGAATATTTCTTGAAGAACGGAGCGCCCTCTTGAAAACAAAATAAAACTGTCGCTGTCATGCCGGCTAAGCGATTGTCGCGTCATCCTTTGGGCTTTCTAGTAATCGCTTTTTGAGAGCTCGATTGCCTCGGTTTTGCACCCTCCGTTTAGCAAGCGTTTCTATTATTATGCTCATTAGAAGTTTTCTCTCTCTCTATCTCTCTCTGTAGCAGGACTTGAACCAGCCTTGAACGATGCGCTGCTGCTGCTGCTCATCTATGTAGGGCTCTGTGCCAGCAGCGAAGCGCGTCGTCGCTCTGGAGAGACGCCTAGCTGTTTTGTTTACAACACCCAAACCTGTTCAAGTTGTATTTTGTGAATGCCGTGTTCTACTACGAATAGTTTGCTCACTTTTAGCATACCAACGAGAAGGTTTTCATACAATAGTGCTCAATCGAGTGAAATATTTCAATCACCCTGAAATGAGGATTTGAAGCAAGTTTGTTGAAAATTATTGAGCGAAGCATCTCAGTACCACGACATGCCACCTCCTTATAAGCTATTTGCTTACAATGCTTACATTTTTTCTCATATATCCGCACCGTCAGCATCATTCTATTTGCTAGATTAGTCGTTTGTTGGCCCGATTCATTAGGCGCTTGTTTCTCACAGTTTAGTTTCTTGCGAATATTTTATTGGCCAAGAAAATGCGGTAAAAGCACATTTCTCTATGCAACCTGTTATGAGAGCCCGGAAATGTTTGAAAGAAGTCTCCAGTCTGTTAGCGTTCGTGTTTTTATTACTGCGCAATTCCTTCCCCTGGGCGGCGGCCTTCCGCCCCTTGGACCCTGAGTGGTGCGTCGACCCGTCCACCGCTTTGGCGCACCTGCGTGGATTTCGACGCGCGCATGCAACCTCGGACCTTGCTCGCATCGCATGCGGTGAGAGAGTGCGATCCGGGGAACGACAGGAGTGCGAAGTGCGCGAGGTCGGGATTGAGCGGTGCGTCAGCACGGAGAGCAGGCGCTGGAAAACTGTGCGAACGAGCGTGTGCGAAACAGATGTGTCATTGTAATCCAGTTGTTAATATACCCATTGTACTTTTTCGTATTTTATTTGTGTTTCCAATCCTTTCTTTCACATTTTTTTTTTTGTTCTAATGCTAACAAGTCAGTTTACATGTGGGTGTATTCTCTTCATGCACAATATTTGTACAAAAACTAAAGAAAACAAAACTACCTTCCCCGCGCACGCCTGTAACTGTTCCACAACACAGGTAGTTAGAGAATAAATAAGCTTTGATACCGAATTAAGCTTAATTGTAAAACGACTGCTTTATTTAGTTTTTGAACTCTACAGTTATTCCTTCTTGCCATATGTAGCGCAAGCATTGTATTGCAGTGAACGACGACGGAATCGCGAAATTGGGGGTGTGAAGAAAAGCGGAGAAACGTTGCAAACTTCTTTTTTTCGCACTTCTGCGAAAAAAGAATAAATAAACCAGAAATTCTAAAATTATGCTATCCATGCACTTGGCATGCCGTCGAATCAAATGTTGTTCTGCTGAGCTGCCGTTTTTGTATACTGGCTGCTACAAGAAGCTATTTTGTGTTCCTATGAAATTCAGTGTGACAAAGCCCCACGCGGATATATTTCGCGTTTAAAGTTCTTGTGAAATGTGGAAGCCGGCCCATCGCCGTGCCGCGGGCGACTCTAGCTGGTTTTGTGATTATTTTTGCCACTGCAGTGATTTGAATATTCGCGGCTTGTTTAGCAAATAGCTGGCGTACTCGTTTGCCGAATGAGTGTTTCAAGACAATCATAGAGCATTTACCAGTACTGTATGTATGCGATTTTCCATCAGTGATTAATGCGCCATGGTCATTGCAGTCGTACTTTTGATTACACACGTAGGCGATGGTCTACTCGTTTGCAAAGACTACAACGTAAGTTACGCGAGCGCTACTTATGTCAAATAGGTATATAAAGAAATAGCGCCTTAAAGTATAGCGGCTGACGCACGGCGTCGGAAATTCCCGCATGGGCGGCGGCCGTGTGCACCTTGAACCACACGTGGAGCGTCAGGGCCTGCGTCTTGGATTGCATCGCACAGCATGTAAACCGACAACCCCACCTGCGGAGCGCATCCACTCGGGCAAGTCGGCGCCACTGTTGCTGGAGCCGTGCTTTCGTGTTTGTGTTCCTTTGTTTGTACTGTTTTCAATTGACCTAGTAAGCAGCGAACAGAGCGTCCCTATTTCGGCGCGAGTGAGTGCGATCACTGGACTGGAACAGAAGTGCGCGGTGTGTCGTGAACAAGAGCGGACGCTCGAGAAAAAAATGTGCGAACGAGTGCGATGAAGAAAAGTGAAACTGTAACCCAGTTAATTTTTTTCAGCATAATCTTAATATTCATACTGAGATTGCATGTGCAGTGTTTTCTCTCCTTTTTTTTTTCTAATACTTCTTAAAGGGACAAAGGAGCAGGAAGCGTCGAAACGATTTGCCATATGTGGGAACATCAGTGCATGTGCGGACCGACGTTTAATTTACCGCTCAATAACCCGCTTTAATTTAGATCACGAATGTTAAATCGTTTAAGCGAAAGTATGTGCTGCGATACTTCGTATTCGCATAGCTTAAACGGCCTAGCGTATTTTTAAAGTGTATTTCGATGGAAGCGTGCTCGCCATAGTCGATCTCAGTCACGTACGAGCATTAATAGGCCGACGCTTATCTCTCATTAACTGCATCGCACAGCATGCGTGTCCAGCGGTAATCGTCTGTTTGAAGCCACTGTTGTTAAAACTAATACACTCGGAGGTAAATAAATTTGCTAAAACCTTTGGAATTCCCTTCACCCAGAGCAGCCATGGAAGAACCTAGACCATTGCCGAATTGAATACAAAAAAAGCAACCACTGCCTATGCACGATATATGACATGTCGTTTTGATTATTTATAATCTCCCGGTCGGTGTGGAGCTATTTATCGCCGCCGCCACCCTGAACGACCGGCAAACGGTGGTGAACATATTGATATTTGACGCCGTTGACCGATCGTCGGTCTCATCCAAATTCGTCACAGTATACATGTGGATTCATTACAGTGCCTTCTTAAGTAAAGGAAAATCTAGTGTAAAAGAACACGGTGTATTCCCAAGCAACATCAACAACAGCTAGGTGGGATTAAAGCAAACATTAAGTTGCGGCCAGCCCGCTAATTCCATCAGCATCTCTTTCCTACCAGGCCGCTCCTCCCAACCTTCCTTCGCCTTTGCCTGGGTCTGCATTCCATGTCCCTATTCCAAGGGTACGCCAACGCCCTACGAACCCTTGGCGTACCGCGGACAACCGGCCAATCTGCTATCTTGCGGGCTGCAGGGCCATGTCGCACGCCTTTGCTGCCAACGCCTTCCACCTTCTCGACCTGACCTCTGGAACTACTCCTTCGATACAGACCAGCCCTCGCCGAGAACTCCGCCCGGTTCCGACTTTGTATCTCGTGACAATCAAACGTATACCACTCGCCGATCATCGCCCCTCGTCGCCGTTCGCCATCCCCGCTTCTCCGACGTTCTACCGGCACTGTTGAGGGAAACTAACAGTCGCAGTTCCCGGGGCAAGACCTGCCCTTGGTTCGAACTCTTCAAGTCCTCGGTGTTCTCCCACTAACGTAATACAAGTGTTTGTCGACGGCGTCGCAGTACTCGCTCTTGTCGACACGGGCGCTGCCGTATCCGTCATCAGTGAAGCTCTTTGCCGTCGTCTTCGTAAGGTGACCACCGCGCTTTCCGAATTTTTGCTTCGCACCGCCTCATCACAGCGCATTCATCCCTCAGCGGCGTGCACGGCCCGTGTTCTCATCGAAGACGTCTTATACACCATCGAGTTTATTGTACTGTCTCGCTGCTCACACGACATCATCTTGGGCTACGATTTCCTTTCCACTCATCGTGCCGTTATTGACTGCGCCCGCGCGGAAGTTGCCTTTTTACCTCTTTTGACACCGTCTTGTGTGACATCCCTACCCGGTCTGCAAAACGCCTTGTCGCCAATGACACAGACATTTCTCCATTTTTTGCTGCACTCGTTCCACTCTCATGTGAAAGCGTTACTGCTTCGACTGTCTTCTTCACACCTTCCGACGCCGCTTTACGCCATCCCTGCCTCCTGCTTCCATTTGCTGTTCTCCAGTTCGAAGATGGCCTTAGTGCAATGTACGTTTCAAATCCATTTTCGTGCCCGTCCGTCCTGCTACATGGCGAGCTAGTCTCTCGGTCGTATTGAAGAACTTGATCCCGCGTTTGTGAATACTCTTCCTGCCACGCCTATTTCATTAGACGTTAATGTTCTCAGCTCTTGCGATATAGCGAGCGCATTGACACCACCCGATGTTCTTCAACAAGCTATTGACGCAGATCTTCCACCCGCACAACGCGATCAACTCACTGCTCTTCTACAGAACTTCACTTCTGGGGCCAGATCCCGCGACGGTTCCGTTCGGGAACTGGTTCCTTTCGCCGCTCCTAATTGGTTGCTGCGTCACGTCCGGCGTGACCCCAAAACTTCCGGAGGCGGCTCCACGTTTTTCGCCTACGTCACGGAGCGGCACGGGGCGGGGCCACCGCTCCGAAAGGAACCGTTTTGCCGGCCGGCGCAGGAACCGCGACGAGATGGTCTGCTTCGAGATGGAACCGCTCTGTGCTCGCTGTGGCGCCTCATGGCCGTAGTCGAGCGACGGCGCGCGCCGCGCAGCTGCTTGAGTACGGCCGTGGTATCCTTTTTTTTTGTGTGTGTGTGTTTTATTTTGGGGGGCATCGCTTTGCGGGTTCAGTAAATTGAGGCAGTAACAAAAAAAAAAAGAAGAAAAACGAGACAACGCCTTCTACATGTCTCAGGCAACACTGGCTAAGGCTGCGTGCCGATCGCGAAGCGAAGTGGGGACGAAGGGGTATGCCGGGCTGCCGTCAGAAGCAAAGGTGCTCTACGCGCTTCGATCGCTACTTTGCGATCGGGAGCTCTCGGCCAACAGCAGTGCGACCATTTGAATCCGGCAGTCGTAGAGACAAATAATTCGCGTCCGTAAGTGCGGGCTGAGTTTTCCCTCCTTCTACATCAGCGGAAGGGGAGCAGACGGTGGCTGACTGGGTCGAGTGCAGCCGGATACCATGTGTCATCGGCTGCGTCCTACATTGACAGCTATTCACGGAAAGGTTGCGCATACTCACGACGCTTGAGCGGCCGATAAGGCTACGGACGCTGCCCCGCTACATAGGCAGGCGCGGACGCGCCGGTGCGGTGCCGGTATCAAGCAGCTCGTTCGTACTCGCAACGGCGGCAGCAACTCCTCCGTCAGAGCTAGCGTGATTCGGACTGCATACTACGGGCGTTGTAGACATCGTTATTAGGATATTTTCCACTCTGTGCGAAAGGCAGAACTTACAAAAACTTCACAGCGAGCGAGAAAGCAGACGACGCCGCCGCGCGCGCTACACCATCTAGCGGCGAAGAAAGGTACTCATGAGCCAAGATAATTGCTTGGCAGTTGTTAACAGGATGCTTCTAAGAATATTTCAGTCTATTATTTACTAGTTTGCATTACTATGTAATTATTAGATTTATTTCGTGCTTAACACCACTTTGGTACAAGTATTTGGTACCAGAAAAAGCCACATGCTCGTGACGGACACGCCTACGATCTGGGGCCATCGCTGATTGGCCGCTGTCTTTTCCGTCTTCGCCGTGAGGTGGCGCCCGCTGTCTTGCTGACGTCAAATTGACGTCATCTTGAAAGAGAACGGTTCCCGAAAGGAACCTCCGCTGGATACGGCCCCTGCCTACGACCTTCTTCACGCTGCTGTGGGTAGCACGTCAGCCGTTACGCACACAATCGACACTTGTTGTGGGTTGACAGTCAATGACGACACGGTGAAACTTTCATGAGAACAAACGACAAAAACTGTATTGAGCTTTACATTATACGGAGAGGTTAAACAAGAGGAAAAAACACACGCACGACTTCTTTCTTTCAGTTCCCTAAGCAAAGTGTCCGACCGACTGACCCGCAGGGGAGCCCCTCTCCCTCGGCGCCGAAGGGGGCGCCGCACACACGCGTCTGCTTTGTGTCAGTTCATGCTTTCTGTCAGTTCACAAAACAGCGAGAACATGATCTGCAGGCGAGTCTCTTTCCCGGCGCCGGGGCGCGGTCCCCCGCATGTCTCGACCTTGAGCTCCCAGGCGCCAGATCACGCGGTACAGCAGCAGAGGGGTCGGTGGGGAAGCATCGTCTTACTCCTGCTCGGCTCCCGCGCCGCGCCACGCACAGGATGCGGCAACACGCCTCGCACACAACACAGGAGAGAGGAATGCACAACTGTAAATAACTTTACACGCTCAAACTTCCATCCCCGAAGAGAAGAAAACACAACAACCTCCCGGGCCACAGCTGTGGGATCCCTAGGGTAGTACTAAACACACAACTCGAGGGGGTAGAGAAGCTGAACCGGCCGTCGCAGTGTGGTTCCGTTGGGCAGCTTCACGACGCAGGCTCTAATGTGGCCATCTATTCGTAGGTAGGCGCAGGTCTCGTACGCTCGCTGGCTGGCATCGCAGAAGACATGCAACTGTATAACACTGTGGTTTAAGGACCGGAGCAACACATCGTGGCACTGTCAGTGAAGAAAGGTCCACTAGCTCTGACACCCAGCCTTCCCACTTCTTGGCAATGTCAGGAGGCAGTGGATCGTCCCAATCAATGTTCCGCTGCCATAATTCTTGAAAGAGTGTCTTGGCTTGTATTGTAAATGGCACTAGCATTCCAAGAGGATCAAATATTCTGGCGATTGTCTGCAGAATGCGTCTTTTGCAGCGGTGCTGACTGTCCAAAATGGTTGAAAGTGACTTTGTGGCCACGGTAATTGTGTCGCTTTCAATATTCCAGATAAGGCCAAGAATCGTCACAGTTTCGTTTGAGTCTTTCCGACTTTCCTGCGCTGCGAATAGGTCTTGCAAGCGCTTGGAGCTGGAAGACCACTTTCGCAAACTCATTCCGCAAGCCTGAAGAATATCATTGGCTTGAGAGAAAATCTCCTCCGCCTCGTCTTCCGTGTCAGCTCCAACCAACAGGTCATCGACGTAGAAAGATTCCGCCAGAAGCGCAGCTGTTTTTTGGCTAGAGGCTTCAGCAGCCTCGAAGTGGTGTTGCAGCGTGGTATTAAGCAAGAATGGGCTAGCTTTGGTGCCAAACGGCACACGTTTCATACACCACTCTTCGATTTCAGGGTCCGGTTCAGCATTTGAAGGCAGGCCTTTCAACCAAAGAAAACGTAAAGCGTCTCTGTCTTCCTCTCTGACACTGATTTGTAAAAATGCCTTCTCAATGTCTGCTGTCAAAGCGATCTGATACAGTCGAAAACGGATTAGTATTTTGACCAGATCTGTGAGAAGACAAGGCCCTTTCTCTAGATGTTCATTCAGGGAAGAAGCACCTTGCTCATGTGAGGATGCATCAAACACAATACGCATCTTTGTGGTTGTTGAGTCGCTGCGCATAACTGCGTGGTGAGGCATGTAGTAAACGTGCGAGGTGGGTTCTTCGTCAGTGGTCACCCGTTCGGCGTAGCCCATCTGTATGTAGCTTTGAATAGTAGCCTCGTACTCGGCTCCGAATTCCGGAATACGCTGAATTCTTTTTCCGAGGCTCTTGAATCGCTTCTGAGCTTGGGATCGGTTATCTGACAGTTGTCCGCTGTTCTCTGTCACAGGAAGGGCGACTTCGTAACGGCCGTTCTGCATAGTGATGTTTCTTTCAAGTTGGTGAATGGTCGCTTCTGTTTCCTCATCAGGTCCTCCTTTATGATCTATGATGCCGAGGCTTTCCAAGTCCCAGAAGCCTTTTACTATGTTTTCGGTAGTGTTAAGCGCCGTGCTTACCCTCAGAACACAGATGTTGGATGAAGTGTCAACTGAGGTATGCACTGATACTGGGCCTTGAAACATCCAACCGAAAACTGAGCCTAGGGCAACCACGTCAGCGTTTTGCTGACAACGTTGAATTTCCCCTGTCATGAACTTCCACAGGTGCTCAGAGCCAATAAGAAGACCGATACCTGGCACCGCTGGCATACCTGGCAACAAAAGTTTGTCAGCTATGGGACGTCCTGTCTGCTCTATAATCTTGACAAACTCATCCTCAACAGGCACTTGGACTATGTCGTTGCAGATGAAAGGAACTTCAATGGCTTCGATTAGATACTCCTTGTCATCGTACTGGCTGCGGAGACGAGCCTCTACAAGACGATATCTTTTAGTTGCAGAGGTGGCTGTCCCGAATGTGTTCAGCTGTAGAGAGGTTTGGCCGCTTTCTTTAAGACCCAGAAATTTTGATATGTCCTCACGAATAAAACTGCGGTGACTGCCGCCATCCACAATGCCTCGAATGTAGCCGCATCGACTTTCGCCAACAGCCCAAAGCCGGCAAGTTTGTAGCAGAATTTCACTAGTCATGGAATTGCGGCTGCTTGCATGCAAGCTGCTGACATCCAAATTTGGAGTGACTTCCCTTTTGTTCGGCTTCCAGTTAGGGTCGCATACCGATACGGCATGCCTGGCGCTGCATTTTCCGCATTTCAATCGGCGGCGACAATCTTTCGAACGATGTCCTCGTAAGGTACACCGGAAGCAGCGATTTTCTTTCTTCAGTTTCTCTAATCGCTCCTCACGGCCTATGTCACTGTTGCAATCAGCAGTGCTGTGTGTCAGAGCTCCGCAGAACAGACACTGCTCTTTTACTTGGGAAGTTGCGTGCAGTACCGCAGATGTAGGAGGTAAGGACAATTGCTTCCTTTCACTTCCCTATCTCATTGGCTTGTCTCTACTGAGGCCAGTTCCAGTCTTTTCTCGACTTTCCACTTCGACAGTAAAGTAGGTAAGAAGTTGTTCAAACTCACCGTCTGTAAGACCCGTGGCAGATGTGGGTTCCTCGCTGCTCGGGGCGTTGTTTTCGGAACGAGATGAGCTCGGATGGTTGGCCAGTTGTTTATAATATCCCACGATGACGACGGCAGGTAAAGCTTTCAAAATAATGTCGATCATCATCGTAGAATAAGTGTTCGAGCTCACGTTCAGTCCCCTCAGTACGCGCACATGGCATTGAACGTGATCGAGTAGCTTTCGTAGGCCTCTCACGTCGTCCGATGAAGTAACCGATGGTAGCGCTCGAAGCTGGGCCAGGTGCTCCCTGTTGATATTTCGGGTGTCGCCGAAGCGCTTGGAGAGGATAGCCACAGCGTCTTCATAACACTCTCCCGTCGCCTGTAAACCGGCTATCGATGAGGTAGCAGATCCGCTTAGTAGGCTTCGCAGATACTGAAACTTCTCGCCCTTTGTGAGCTCCGCATTGTCATGGACGGCTTTTTTAATTTGTTCCCAGAATCTGCGCCACTGTTGAAGCTCTCCGTTGAATGCTGTAAGTTGAAGAGTGGGCAGCTTTACTGCACTACGATGTGGACCTTCACGGCCTATATGTTGGCTCCCCCGCTGTGATTCTGCTGACTGCGCTGTCAGGAGGTGCGGCGATCTGAGCAGCTCAGCCTCTCTTGCCTTGAGTTGACCAAGCATACCCGTGGCTGCATCTTCATATCGCATGACGGCTTCGAATTCGGAAGCGAAGTCTTCATCAGCTATTCCGTCTTCCAACTCTGTGTTCAATTTCAGAAGCGCATCGTTGTTGGCTGTAAGCCTTTCAATGAGTGAGCACAACACTCCGATATCTGTCGATGGCAGGGTTGCCTTTGCCTCATTTATGAGTTTCGTATTTTGCTGTCGACGCGCCGTTCTCTTTTCCCTTGTCCTCTGCATAATTGCGTCGTCGCGGACCGTGCCGTCACTTACTTTATCCGTCGCAGCCTGGTTCCGAGGTTCCGAAGTTCTCCTAGTCCTGGAGATTGCAGTTCCCGGGTTTCGGCACCATGTTGTGGGAGTTGACAGTCAATGACGACACGGTGAAGCTTTCATGAGAACAAACAACAAAAACTGTATTGAACTTTACATTATACGGAGAGGTTAAAAAAGGGGAAAAAACACACGCACGACTTCTTTCTTTCAGTTCCCGAAGCAAAGTGTCCGACCGACTGACCCGCAGGGGAGCCCCTCTCCCTCGGCGCCGAAGGGGGCGCCGCACACACGCGTCTGCTTTGTGTCAGTTCACGCTTTTCTGTCAGTTCACGAAACAGCGAGAACATGATCTGCAGGCGAGTCTCTTTCCCGGCGCCGGGGCGCGGTCCCCCGCATGTCTCGACCTTGAGCTCCCAGGCGCCAGATCACGCGGTACAGCAGCAGAGGGGTCGGTGGGGAAGCATCGTCTTACTCCGGCTCGGCTCCCGCGCCGCGTCACGCACAGGATGCGGCAACACCCCTCGCACACAACACAGGAGAGAGGAATGCACAACTTACACGCTCAAACTTCCATCCCCGAAGAGAAGAAAACACAACAACACTAACACAAACGCACCTTTAGGACAGCGTCCTTATCGCGCCTCGGCCTCTGAGCACCAAGTCATGGATGATAACGTGGACGTCATGCTTCACCGGGGCGTCATACAGCCATCTAACAGTCCATGGGCTGTTCCGGTTGTTTTGGTCACCAAGAAAGATGGTTCCATCCGGTTTTTCGTCCATTACCGTAGGCTAAACAAAATCACGCTCAAAGAAGTCTATCCTCTGCCGCGAATCGACGATGCCTTGGACTGTTTACAGGGCGCCGAGTATTTCTTCTCTTTGCATTTGCGCTCTGGCCAATGGCAGGTACCGATGGCTGATGATGACCGCTCGAAAACTGCCTTTATAACACCGGATGGCTTATACGAGTTCAACGTTATGCCTTTTGGCCTTCGCAATGCCCCAGCTACTTTCGAGCGCCTGATGGACACTTCTTCGTGCACTCAAGTGGAAGACCTGTCTTTGTTATCTGGATGACATCGTAAGTTTTTTCTACCGACTTTTCTTCTGACCTTCTCCGCCTAAAGCATGTCCTCGCGTGTCTTGCCGACGCTCGGCTTCAGTGGAATTTCAAGAAGTGCCACTTTGCCTCCCGAAAGCTCACAATTTTAGGCCACGTAGTCTCGAAGGATGGCATTCTTCCCGACCCCACCAAACTTCACGCAGTTGCAGAGTTTCCGAAACCAACCTCCCTGAAGCAGCTCAGGAGCCTTATCGGCCTCTGCTCCTACTTTCGACGTTTCATCTTGAACTTCGCCTCTATCATCGCTCCTCTGACCCAGCTCCTTGCCGGCAGCTCCGATCTTTCCGCCTGGACTCCAGCCTACGATAAATCCTTCAACACATATGAAACACTTATGAATGGGAGGCGAAACCGCCTTTTGGTTTTGCCTCCCATTCTACGCCACTTTGATCCGACTCCGCCTACGGAGATCAACACTGATGCCAGCGGTATCGGGCTTGGTGCCGTCCTTACCCAACGTAAGCCTGGTTACAGCGAGTATGTTGTGGCATACGCCAGCCGAACATTGATGAAAGCAGAATCTAATTATTCAGTCACAGAAAGGGAATGTTTGGCCATTATTTGGGCCATCGGAAAATTTCGTCCCTATGTGTATGGCCGACAGTTTTACGTTGTGACCGATCAGCACGCTTTGTGCTGGCTTGCCTCTCTGAAAGACCCATCCGGTCGCCTTGCTTGCTGGGCTCTCTGTCTCAAGGAGTATGACATTCGTGTCATTTATCGATCAGGCCTGAAGCATACGGACGCGAATGCTCTTTCCCGCTCGCCGTTGCCTAGTGATACCTCGTCTGACCACGTCTGTGCTTACGATTTCTCGAATCTTGCCACTATCGACATGGCTACCGAGCAGCGGAATGACCCCTGGATCAATGCACTTTTGGATTTTCTCTCAAGTCCTATTCCGGCCATTCATCCAATGCGCTCGTCCGGCAAGCCCACCATTTCTCCATTTGTGACGGTCTTCTCTATCGCCGCAATTATTTTCTTGATGGACGGAAGTGGCTTCTAGTCATCCCGCGTCATCTCCGTGCCGACATTTGTGCTGCGTACCATGGTGACCCACAATGTGCACACGGTGGCGTATTCAAAACCTACACGCGCCTACGTCTGAGATTTTACTAGCGTTTACTGTGCCGCTTTGTACGACATTTCATGCGCGCTTGCGAATCTTGTCAACGCCGAAAACCTCCTCAGAAGTCCCCTGTTTCGTTGCAGCCGTTACCCTGCCCTGCTCATCCGTTTGACCGCGTTGGCATAGATCTCTATGGCCTTCTTCCTACTGCTCCTGCTGGAAACCGGTGGGTTATCGTGGCAGTAGACCATCTTACTCGCTACACTGAAATATCACCGTTACCCTCTGCCTCCGCAAGATACGTTGCTTTGTTCCTTCTCAAGAACTTGATTCTTCGCCACGGGACTCCGAAGGAGCTGCTCAGTGACCGCGGACGTGTTTTCGTATCCAACGCTCTCCAGGCCCTACTCAAAGAATGCCGCATCATTCATCGCACCGCTACTTCTTACCACCCTCAGACGAATGGCCTGACAGAACGCTTCAACCGTACTCTGAGTGACATGCTGGCCATGTACGTCAATGACGCTCATTCCAACTGGGGCCAGGTTCTTCCCTTCGTAACCTACGCGTACAACACTGGGATACAGACCACCACTGGATTCTCTCCCTTTTTTCTTCTTTAGGGGCGCGAGCCAACCTGCAAAATGGACGCGAGTTTTCCCTACCGTCCCGATCTTTCTGAATCGACGCCACGCTCGAATGCCGCCCAGTACGCAGAAGAATGCCGTCAGCTCGCTCGTTCGCTAACAAAGGAAAACCAGTGGCAACAAAAACTCCATCGTGACACTGGCGAGGCGCCTTCATATGCACCGAACTCCCTGGTGCAGCTCTGGGTTCCTGCCACAACAGCCGGCCTTTCAAGGAAGCTTCTTGCTTGGTATCACAGTCCATATCGAGTCCTTCAAAAAACATTTCCTGTCAACTACGTAGCTGAGCCTATTACGCCCTCTGCGGACTTGCGTCGCCGTGGAAAAGAAATAGTTCATGTGAACCGAATCAAGCCCTACTACGATTCGTGTGTCCTTTCGGCTCCGTGAGTCGCCAGGATGGCTCCTTCTCTACTCGGGGGGAAACTGTAGTGTGGCAATTTTCATCGTTATAACCACTGACATGCGTCGCGTGCTGGCGCTCTCAAGAACGAAGAAGTTGGTCGTTGTCTTTGTGATTCGCTACACCTTACGCCCCGGTGCGAGTTCATCCCGAGCAGCTGGATCCATCTGCGCCGACTGAAAAAACACTCCCCTACAATATATATATATATATATATATATATATATATATATATATATATATATATGTTTCATAAAAGTCTTCCAGGATCCAGAAATATGTATAAGATGAGGTAGGGGCGCACCTTTCGTTCGAACCTTTGTTTTCGTTTGTGCGCCCCTACCTCATCTTATATATATATATATATATCCCATGCCACGCTATCCTTTGCGCTTTTATAACCTTGGCTTCGGTACACGTTATTCTTGTCGTTGTCGTCATGTGTTTTCATCTCAACCAATCATCTCTGACCATCTCACCGAATACTTCTTCGTCTTCTTTATTCTTGGGTTTATCACATCCTGTTTATCGTCATCCTCATTGTCTTCTCAAAACTTTATTAGTTGATACTTTTATTTGGAACTTCTTATTGTATGTGACAGTTTTTAAAAATGATGCTCCATTACCGTACTAGCTTTGCACAGAAGCGAAACTGGCTTGTAATTACTTATACTATGTTGATTTCCGGGCTTACGAGTGGGAATTACCTTTGCTGCTTTCCAGTCATTAAGAATTGCAACTGTTTTATACTTTCGTTAAATATTATACACACATTTCGTCTAACACTCCACATAACAAAAAAGAAAATTATTCGGTGTAATATCTGGGCCTACAGATTTAGTAATTCCTGTGTTTAGTAGGGACGAGGAATGCCTTCCTCTGTGACGAAAAGGTTCGAAAATTCGCAGCGAGGGCCTCGAAACTTCTTTGCTATAGTCATCATCACCGTGAAAAAATACTAATATAAAATACTCGTTGAACGCTTCATATTCTATCAGTTGTCTCGCTATCATTCAATTTAACTTTGATGACTGGATCGTTTATCTCTCTAATGCGCATCCAAAACTTTCTGGAATCGTTAATAAAGAAACGGTACAACTTGACAATAAAAATTGTACTTGGGTTCTTTTAGTTTTGTTCCTCAGTTCGGTGCTTGTTGATGGTAGTTGAGTACGACTGGCATAAGAATTGGAATGCGATATGCGTTTTAAGCGTCACGCGCTTTTAGATGCTGTATATATCGCGAGTAATCCTAAGGTTTTGGCGAGCCATCTTCTTGCTCTTTCTCGGAATGAACCGTTGAATGCATTCATGCACGGCATATTGAAAATGCAACTATAAGTCGTTAAATTAAAAACGTTCATTTTGAATATTGAAGGGAACTGTCGAAATTTCTAGGTAATCAAAGATATTTTCATCTGCAGCGTTCCTGATGCCCCCGAACTCTCTGCGGGGAGAGCGTATCATTTATTGTGTTCAATTACACTTAATGAAAACTGTTTCGTGGTCAGATATACTTGGCAAGACTTATACACTAAAGCCTAAATCGGAGACTCCTTCAGATATAAAAACATTGTCAAGATTGGTTTTAGAGTTTGAAGTAATACGTGTCGGTACGATCTGAGTCAAGTGAAGAAAGGATATAACGATCAAAAATACTTAACGCTGTCAAGAAGACCGAATACAGATCATCCCAGTTTATCGTGGGTAGGTACAGGATTATTGAAGTGTGGCTTTTTATGTGCGCGTGAAGGAAATCATGCAGATCTTCCAAAATAGACATGTCAGCATTTGGAGGTCTGTAGACTACACCGATTAGAAGATAACACTGGGAGGACCATGCAAGAATCCAGACCATTTCAGCACAGATAAAGTGAGGAATGAATTTGAATGGAATGCATTTGGAATCGCACCCTTCCGAGCTAAGGTCATGACGACTGATATCGTATGAGCATGCATGCATTTTACTAAATTTGAAAATAATAAAGTCAAAGGGCGCTGATGGCATTCCAAATGCTTTTCTCTATCGGTACTCAGAAATCATTTCCTACTACGTTTAGGTGATTTTTAATGTCTGACGTGATCAAAGCTCTCAGCCCAGTGATTGGTTAGTTGGTAGTCGTAAAGTCTGGTGGAAAGGTAAATGTTGGAAAGTACAGGCCTATTTCAATTATATGCTCCTTTGGAAGATGCCTGAATACATAATAGCACATCAAATATCCAGCTATACTGAATTGGTCAACTTAGTGGAATTTCAGCATAGTTTCTGTAAAAACGTGCAAATTATAACATAGCTATTATCCACAATTTATGACTTTTCTCTGGCCATTGATAATCGTGAACAAATAGTTGCAATGTTTTTGGATTTATCTAATATATTTGATTTTGTACCGCACAGTTTGCTTATTGAGAGACCTAAAGAAATCGGGATGCCGGACATTCTTATCATTTGGTTGCGAGCGTACCCACAGAGTCGCAGAGAATTTGTAGAATGTGGTGGTGGGTTTTAGTGTTTGAAGGGTCTCTCTGGTGTAACGCAGAGAACAGCGCTGGACCGCTGTTATTCCGCATTTATATCAGTGATATTGCTCACAGTGGTGATGATGGTATCACTGTGAAATTGCCGATGATTGCGTCTTTACTCCGTCATCAAGAATTCTTCCACCCCGCCGGGGTGGCGAAGTGGTTACGGCGCTCACCTACTATTCCCAAGGATGCGGGATCGAATACCAGCCTAGACTGCCGCTTTTTGATGGAGGCGAAAAGCTAGGCGTCCGTGTGCTATGCGATATCGGTGCACGTTAAAGAACCCCAGGTGGTCAAAATTCCCGGAGTCCTCTACTACGGCCCCTCTCATAGACTGAATCGCTTTGGGACATTAAACCCCAGAAACCAACCAACCAACCCACCATCAAGAATTTTTCCTGTCAGCAAATACTGAATAACAATTTATTGGAGCTCATACTCTGGTGTTAACAAAGCGGATCAAAATAATTTTTCGAAAGCAGCTTCAATGAGAATTACATCTAAGAAACATTCCTTAGAAAATGTCAACAAAATACGAGATCAGTGCCTGAAATACAGTGACAGCCATTAAACACTTTGGGTCTGATAATTACTACCAGTCCTAAATGGGATGCCCATCTTAGGTATTTTATCGCGTAAACACGCACCGTTGAGTCCGAGGCCGGAATCAGTATCCAGTCACATGGTTCAAGTTCAGTCTTGAAGCTAGAGCGCTCTTTTCTTGCACACCTCTGCACGCCTTCGTCTTCAGCGCATGTTAATTTAGCCACCTTGTTCGGGAAGCGTCCAACCGATGCTAAATTAAATTGGGGACAGAATAGCGTCACAGTTATCTAGCGTGCAAGGGCTTCAGTCGAACCACGTTGACAAGTTAAGAGCGTTTGGGACGTCGGGGCTGTGGTTCTTCATGAGGAACGACTTCACATGAAAAGTCGCCAGCGCGTCGAATAACACAATAGGGACCGAAATAAAGGCACAATGGTTCTTCACTTAGTCCATGTCGTCGAATAAGATAGCAAACCCAGACAAGGTCACCTGGAAGACATTACTGCACTCCGTCGCCGCAGGTTGTAGCGTTGTGCATATCACTATTGTTGCTGCTGGAATCACACCCGTGCAAGCTGGCGGGCCTCTTCGGTATGCTGTAGAAATGGGGCGACATCGTCATTAGGACTTTAATCTACATGTGGTAGCATGACATCGAGCATGGTCGTCATTTCGCGTCCATAAACTATGCTGAACGCAGTCATGTTGGTAACTTCCTGAACGGCGGTATTATATGCAAATGTTACATAAGGTAATGCTTCGTACCAAGTCTTGTGATCGCCGTCATGTATATCTACATATCGGCTATGGTCTTGTTCAGAAGTTCCGTCAGGCCGTTTATTTTGTGGTAGTATGCAGTCGTCCGGCAATGATTGGAGCGACTAAAAATAAGGATATGCTGGATGGGCTGTGCAGAAAATGCATCTCCTCTGTCTCTAATCAGACCTCTGGTGCGCAATGTCGCAGAGCAATTTGAAAAAAAAAAAGAAAAAAATTCGCAAATTCCAAGGCGGCAGCGCGAGAAAGAGCAGCGATTTCTCGTAGCGGGTGATGTAGTCAGTAGCTACTATAATCTACCTGTTTCTAGTCTTGGAGCTAGGAAAGGGCCTAGAAAGTCCATCCTTGTTATTTGGAATGGTGTGAACGGTGGTGTAAAGAGCTTAAAAAGACCGGCTGGCTTCACAGGCGAAACCTTTCGGCGCTGGCAGTCACGACAAATGAGGCCAGTAGTACCGATCTTCAATTTTTGATAGCGTCAGGGTGACTCCCAATTGGGCAGATGTTGGTTCGTCGTGGCAGACTTGAAAAATACAGTCCCGTGAGCGTTCCGGTACAACAAGTAGGTACTGGCGACTGCTGGCGGTAAAATGTTTCTGACGAGAACGCCGTCACTACTCACTAGGCGCAGACAAGACAAAGTGCGACGCAAAGGTTTAGGTGTCATGCTGCTGGCCCCTTGAAGAAGGTGATTACCTGGCGATTCTCGGTATCTTTGCGTTGGTTATCAGCACATTTGGGTGAACTGATTGCATTCAGAAATGCGTCATCGTCCCCAGTGGCGTCTGAAGATGGTTGGACACGGGCACGAGACAGGCAATCCGCCTCTAAATGCTTACGCCCTGACTTGTATGTTGCAGGAACGTCATGAAGTCGTAGGCTCCATCTTGCGAGGCGTGCAGAATGTCTTTTAAGGCTGTCAGCCTACAAAGCGCGTTATAGTCGGTCACTGCTTTGAAAGGTCTGCCATGCAGGTATGGCCGAAACTTCAAAATAGACCACAGGATGGCGAGGCATCCTTTTTCGATGGCAGAGTAGAGTGTCTCGGTCTTGGACGATGCCCGACTAGCGCAGGCGATCACACGTTGTTGCTTGTTCTGTATCTCTACTAGGACAGCGCCGAAATTGACTTTGCTAGCATCCGGTATCTGCGTTTTTATCTAAATGTGCTAGAACTGGAAGGGACTGAAGGCTACGTTGAAGCTCTTGAAATGCTTGCACTTGTGGTTCTCCCCACGTGAAAGGCATATCCGCCCTGATCAGAAGTGTAAGGGCGGGGCGGGGGGGGGGGGGGCTATTTTCGAGAAGTTTGTAACGAAACGCTAGTAATACGCATATAATCGAAAAAAACGGCGAAATTCTCCCTGGTAATGCGGTGTCATAAAAGTGCCTATGACAACAGTTTTTTCAGGATAGGGCAGTACTCCTGCCTGGTTCACTACGATCTTCAAGAACGCTGTCCATGATTCTCTGTAACGTTGCGCGAGCGGAGCGAAGGCCGCGGGTCATGACTTCCGTCTTTTCACGGTCCCTATCATCGACCTCTATCTGCCACTATCCAGACTTTAGTACCATGGACAAGTAATGGCAATCAAAGGCGTCGTCTATTCTGGGTAAGCAGTAAAACACCCTTTTGTAAAGTTGTTCAGGCGACGGTAGTCAACGCAGAAACGGGATGTGACGTCTTTTTGCTTCACAACTACCACAGTGCAGCCCAGGGTCATACAAGAATGGTTTGCCTTTCGGTGGAAAAGGTTATCGTCAGCTTTGTCTATCTATGGACTTTTATAGATGGCCACAAAATGCCATAGGAATGTCAATAGGCAGTTATAGAAATTTCTATTCCACTCTGTCTATAGCTTCTAAACCATAAAAAATCTTTTAGCTGGCTATAGAAAAGTGTATGCTTCTAAAGCTATAGACTGGTAGTCATACAGATAACTTTAGCTGTCTATCGAAATCTCAGTGCCTCAAAAGTATACAGACTACAAGCCATACAGGCTGCTTTAGCTGCCTATAGAAAAGTGTATGCTCCTAAAGCTATGGACTAGTAGTCATACCGTTATCTTTAGCTGTCTCTAGAAACGTCAATGCCTCTAAACGTCTGTTATCTTTAGCCGTCTATAGAACTGTCAATGCCTCTTAAGGTACAGACTACAAGCCATATAAGCCACTTTAGCTCGCTATAGAAAAGTGCATGCTCCTGAAGCTATAGACAAGCAGTCATAATGTTATTTTTAACTGCCTATAGAAATGTCAATGCCTCTAAAGCTACAGGCTTCAAGCCACATAAGCTTTTTAGTTGGTATAGAATAATGTATGCTCCTAAAGCTATAGACTGGTAGTCATACAGTTATCTTTAGCTGTAGGTAGAAATTTCATTGCCTCTAAACCTACAGACTGCATTACATATAAGCTGCTTTAATTGGCTATAGAAAAGTGTATGCTCCTAAAGCTATAGACTAGTAGTCATATAGTCATCTTTAGTTGTCTATAGAAATGTCAATGCCTATAAAGCTGCAGACTGCAAGACACTAGGCTGCTTTAGCTTGCTTTAGAAAAGTGTATTCTCCTAAAGCTATAGACTAGTAGTCATACACCCCTCTATGAAGGTACGATATATCGTCGGTTCAAACCCCTTTTGCGACTTTTCCTCTAGCCTGACTTAGAGTTGGGTGCTGTATGCAACAAGAAGCCATATGACATCAACCGCAATGTTGTACGAAAAATCGACAGCGTCACAATCATACGAACTGTTGAGAGCACTGTCGCCGCATTGAAGTCTGCCTGAGGTGAGCACGATTAGGCTCATTTTTCTCCCTATATCTTAATTATTTATTATTGGTTAACTAAACCTTCATTCTATTTATTTAATTTTTGTTTCTACATTACTAACATTGTCACTTCTCTGCTTTTAAGTCACCAATCTTCCAGTCGTTTTTTGCTAGCTAGTCAGGAACAGTGACTGCGCCTGCATCAACTTCCGGATGGATACCATTACATTCCAGTATAATATGGTCAATTGTTTCACTGGAGTTACCACATACAGCACATGCGTCATCTTCACTGTTAAATTTCTTTTTGAAGCTGCGTGTTCTAAGGCACCCTGATCTAGCTTCAATATTTAGGGCACTACTTCTTGATTTATCAAAGAAAGCTTCCTTCCTGACCTGCCTTTTCCATTTCCGGTATAATTCCACACTCTGTTTCTTTTCCATTTAATGTATCCAATTTTTACCGTCTGTGTTTTTCACCCTTGCTTTACGATCTTTATTTCTCATTCCTTGTGACTAGCATACTTATTAGTTAGTTTTCTAGTTCTTTTCCTCCATTGTGAGTCAACGCTTTTGAAGTATAGCTATTTAAGTACTTTAGCTGCTTATCTGTTACTGTCCAATGTCCTCAGGCGTTCCTCATATAATATTTTACTCTGAGCTTCCCGTACTTCGAAAAATTCCCAGCCCATATCTCTGTATACCGCCTCATTTGTGGTTTTGCCATGGGCACCTAGCGCTAATCGTCCGACGGCTCCCTGATTTATTTCTAATGTCGACTGTACCTTTGATTTTAGGCACAAAACCGCATTTCCAAAAGTAAGTCCGGGCACCATAATTCCTTTTTAAATACTCCTTAAAACCTCATACTTGTTGTATCCCCACAATGGCCTATGCTTCATTATCCCGGCATTTCTTCGCCCTTTGGCCTTAAGTGATTGGTCATGCTTTCCAATGCATCCCAATCCTTCGTTTACCGATACCCCCAGATATTTATATACTTCTACTCTTGGTATTTCATGGCCTTATATTTTGAGACCGTGATCAGTCGAGCCGTTGAAAATCATCAGACCCTACTTAACTGCGCTAAAACTGAAGCCTAGAGCGTCCCCTTCGTCTCCGCAATACTTAACTAGAGTTTGAAATTTTTCGACTCTGAGCTAGCAGCACAATATCGTCTGCATACATCAAACCGGGGAGGCGCTGCTCTACCACCTTACTACCTAATCTATACGAGAGTTTAAAACCTAGGTTACTTTCTTGTATCCTCCGTCCCAGGTTTATCAAATAAAGTATGAACAGCAGCGGTGATAGAGGATAGCCTTGGCTTAATCCTTTGCATACTTTGCCATCTTCCGTAATCTTATTCCTTCCCATGTAATTTCTACGGTTACTTTCTTGTATCCTCTGTTCCAGGCTTATCATATAAAAATATGACAAGCACGCCTAGAAAAAGAAACAACAGTGTGCACCAACCAAACTCAGCAATATTTGCTAACATGACGTCACGTGGGGTATTACACAGAAAGTAATAGAGTTTCTCCGCTATATAGCGCCTCATTGGTTTTTATGTGATTTTCAAATGGTAAATTAAAATTGTAAAGCCTCTTTCATTTGACACTGTAGTGCTCGATCTGTACAATATGAGGCAAGGTCTTTTGCTATCCACCATAATCTCATGACATATTTTGGCCTGTGTTCTGCCCCATTAAAACTTCTATAGCACAGACAATACCAAAACCTAGAGACCACCATGGAACGGCTATAGCTTTTTGGGCCAAATATGTATAGTCGATCATACAAAAGATTTTATATCTCACCATAAATGTTTATACCTTAGCACAATAAATTCCAAAGACTGCAGTACATAGGGAACCATAAATCCATAAAGTAGGTTAAAGACTTCTATAGAAAAGATTAATGAAATGCCTAAGGACAGCTTAGGAGCGGCTATAGATATTTGGGTCAAATATGTATAGCCAACCATACAACGCATGTTTATAACTTACCATGAAAGTTTATACCTGACCATAGAAAATGCTAAAGACGGCAGTACATAGGAAATCATAAGTCTATAGAATAGGCTTAAGTCTTCTATAGAACTGTACAGAAAAACGTAGAAAGCCTTAAGAGCGGCTATAGCGTTTTGGGGCAAATATATGTAGCCTACAATACAAAGAATATTCTATAGCTTACCATAAGTACTCTTTGTATGGGGGGCTTCAGGAAGGACGAGTGAAATCATTATCGAGCAATTCTCTGGCACTCTAATAACAGTACGTTCTTTTGCAGAAACTCGATAAGACGATTGACGGAGTGGTCGGGTAACTTCATCTGTAATGACGCGCTGCTTTGAAAACTGCTTTCGACAGACACGTGTCGATCATGCAAATTCATTGGTATAGCGACTGAGCAGGTTCCGTAGTTTTTCTTGATGCTTTGGAGGTAATGCCAGGTGTACGTTCCACAGCGGTTCAGTGCAGCTGTAGGATCATGATGCCCAAGCGCTAGTATAAATTGTGTGCACAACTAGTTTCAGTTATGGCGTTGAGATATGCAAAGTTGTCCCTCTGTTCAGATGTTGATATTCATTGCTGAAGTTGGTGAAAAGAACATCAACTTTGCTATTTTCAAAGCAAACAACTGCCCTGGCAACTACTGTGCGTCTTTCTATAACTGGTTTATGCTTAGTCTCGAAGAAACCTTCAATGTCCGTCATTGCGAAGAAACACGCGGGCACCATAATTGTCTAAAGTGGGGGCGTACTCACATGGTTATCAATTTAGTTAACAATAATATGAAGCACAGCGGGAAGCATGCTATTGGTTTTCATGGCATTCTCAATTGAAAATTGTACCGACTGATTCTCAAATCGATAATAGTGCCGTTTGCTGTTAGAAACTTCACACCGAGGATAACGTCAAGAGAACACAGGGCGAACACGATGAACGTCGTCGGAAAGGCATGCCCTTGTACAGAAATATTCGACGGGTGCACTCCCCTGGGCATGGTTAATGTCCTCCAGTGGAGCGTATTTGCGCGCCATCCCAAGCTATTGAGGCCTTTCTGAGTGCTGCTCCGAACTCTCCACTCAAAATTCAATAATCGGCACCAGTGTCGACTAAAGCAGTAACATCCATGCCATCGGCGGATATTTTAGGTCGGCAGTTTGTGGCGTCGGGTGGCGGCAGTTTCGAGGCGTCCGGTCTCGGGTTGGGTGCTCTGAAGGAGTGGTGCATAGGACGTCGGCGTCGGTGTTACGTTCAGGATCGGCGGGTTGGGGTTGTGGTATCGGTTCGGCTGGTGTCCATGTGCTATGAATTGTGGGGTGTGGCAAAGAGCTGTCATGCCAAAGAATTAGTTTCCCCTGCGAGAGTCTCCCCAGGCGACGCCGATCTAAAGCGGCAAGGGCCTGAGTCGGCATGCGAAATAAATTCTGCCATTTTGCGTAGCCACTGTCCAGGCAACGGACGACGGGCATCAACAGGAAACCCGCGGATGTCGAGCTACCTGCACGGGCATCGGCGACAGATGTGTCCAGCTTCCCCGCAATGATAGCACAACGGTTGGTGGTCGAGTTTTCACCAGGTATTGGTCCTTCGAAAGCCGTGGCGTTGTACGTTTGGCTAAGAAAACGCGCGATTAACCGGTGTGCGTGGCTCATGGGCTGTTGTCGAAGGCGGCGCATAGCGGCTGGTAACATCAACGTGATACAAGGTCAGGGACGACGGCGGTGTAGCGGCGATGGGTGGGGGCACGCCCAGCGCCTGTTGTACTTCATCGCGGACAATGTCGGAAACTGTGGCGACCTGTAGCTGTGGTGGAATCGCTGGTATTTGGCCACCTCTTCTAGGGCTATCGCCCGGATCGTATCATGCAACGATTCCGTGGAAAATGGTATGGCTTCACCTGCACTAGCGGCGATCATGGACACATTAGTGCGCTGTATTGCAGGGCGTGCATTTAAGGCGGTGGTCGCTTCACTGATGAATTCGCCTACAGTTGCTGGCGGAATACGCAATGACCAGCAAATAACTGCTCTTTAACTTTTCATCAAAAGGCTCACTTGTCTTCCGGCATGGTTTGGTCTGCGCTACGAAAGTCACTTCGTCTCCTCGGCGTAGAACATCATATTTTCATTCGGTTGTTGTATTCGGCTATTTGAAAGCTGTCCTGTTTTTATCTTGCGAAGTGTATTCGTGAAAGCACACAAGAATTTTATCTTGAATGTGTCCCATGTTCAGAGTACGGTTTCGAGATTTTTAAACCATATCCTCGCAGAATCTTCCAGTGCGAAATGGACATGGCGTAGCTTGGAGTCAGCGTACCAGGCGTTGAAGACGACAGCCACCTGGTCGAACTGCTCAAGCCAATCTTCGCAGTCCTCATGGGGCAGGCCGTCAATACGTGGTGGATCACGCTGATGGTGTAGAAGGACGGGAGATGTCAATAACGTCGGATTCGTTGCGCTTACGCCAACGTATCAGCTAGCTTGTAGTCAGCGAGGCCCAGACTCGGGATGTGGACATTGCAGTCGGCGACTGCCTCTGAAACTGCTGGGCTCGCTACCTGAGTGGTGCGTCCTAGGCTTGTATCCGGGCTTGTGGGAGGCGTCAGTGCATGAACGTCGCACCCAGCACCTCCATCAAATGTCACGGAAAAGAAGACCTTCGCAATTGAATCCGAGGCAGGGCTCAGGATCCAGTCACAAGGTTCGAACTCAGTCCTGGAGCTAGCGCGATTCTCATTTCTTTTCCACATCTGAGCCTCTTCGTCTTCAGTGCATGCTATAATATATGCTCGGAATAATTCAGGTAATTATGTTACCTACGCAAAAAAAAATGGTCCTCGGCCAGAGTAAAACTTGTATCCTATCGCACTATACCTATACTAGTCCCAGAGTACGCCTCTGTTGCATGGTATCCGTACCATGTGAAAACCTTCGGGCAGGTAGAGCGCATCCAACGGCATGCAGTCAGGTTCATCTCATCCCATTACCGTAAACGTTCATCTGTTACTAATATGCTGAGGCAGCATATTTTAGAGCCGCTCCAGTTGTGCAGACATATTGTATGGTTAAACGTTTTGTGCCTAGTACGTCATAAGAAAACAGGATTGCCACGTGAATTGTACCTACTTTCTGCGCTACAAAAATTATTATGGCTGAACCACATAACAGTGGCAAGGTCATAAGATGGCAAGACTAAGAAAATAAAAAAAAAATCTTTTTTCCATGCACAAATTCAACAATGGAATCGCCTGCTTGCTACGGTTGTTGAATGTTCTTACATAGATACTTTTGAGCGTTCTTTGCAAACTTAACTTTTGTAACCCATTCCTGTCTGGGAGCACTGACGCCTGCCGTAAATAAATAAATAAATAAATAAATAAATAAATAAATAAATAAATAAATAAATAAATAAATTTACAACAGCTTCGCTTCTCGGTCCGTCGCACGGTGAGTCACTTCCCGTACCTCCCATACGTCTTGCCTCTCGTTGACTGTTCTCATTTGGGTGTAGAAGTCTCCCAGTGCTGTGACATCTTCTCTACGTCGAAATCCAGGCCACACCACCGTCACAACATTCGAGCGAACCTTCTCTCGTAGCAAATCGCTGTTCGTTCTTATCATGGTGGCAACTACCGAGTTGATATCGCCAGCTCTATTCCAGATCTTATCGCTTTCGTGAAATAAGGAGACAACTGCACTTCATTAAACACCTGACCATTGTTCAGTGTCTTTTTACCAATCCGTTCTGCATGCGAAATGTAAACATTCGCTTTAAACTCGGCAAGAAAGATCAAAACATGCTTTGGTTTTGTAGACATCACAAGCCGCAACAACAAACGGGCATGGTGGTGAGCACAAGTGATTATATTACACACTGAAGCATGATTTTCGCTAAGAAACGCAGTATTGCGTTGAAAAGCAGGATGCACGCAGTGTAAGACTTGCATTAACACTTTGTGCTAGCGCTCTCACATCGCAGCTTTTGGTTGCTTATTAACCTTGGATTGTCATTATTTGGCCTCTTTCTTGCTTCTCTTGTTAGTAAGCGTCCATGATTATAACCCCAGTACACGGGCTTGGTACCATTTTTCTTTGCTTCCAGAGAACTTCTCATTCCAAAGAAACAAATCGTGATGGGCCTTTTATGTTTTAAAAGGTGGGTAGCTTCCCATGTACAGCAGTTCGGAACTACACAGGTTGATTCGCATCAAGCGATAGCTTACAAAGCTCGTTCGATCGAAAAGCAGCTGGTGTTACAGAATTAATAGTCGTCCCCGAGCGTCGAAAATAAAATGCGACTGCGGGAAAATAAACATTATCGCGGTAATTTGTTGTTCTTGTGAATGAATATTGATTGGGGGTGTGATAGGTGATGAAGAGCCGTTGAATTATTTGTAAGTAATTGACTAAATATATAAAATATAGAAATAATCAAAAATTGAAAAAGTAGTTGTTGTAAGGTGTCATAAACTGAGAATGAAAAGCCAATGCTTGATATTGGTAATTATGAAAATGTAGTCTGTTATTCATAAATAATTTATTGAAATAATTGAAAAATAAAAAGGTGCCTAAAGCTGTGAAAACGACCATGATAGAAAGCCCATTTTTCCACTTTATGTGTATAAGAAATATCACAAAAATAAAGAAATAGAAAAATTTAGAAAATGAAAAAAATTGCGAAAGAGAAACGTTGACCGTGTATGTGAAACGCTGTCACGCGATACCCGTAACGGTGGACCTTAAGTGTCTGCTAAATTTTTATGAGCAATCCTTGTTTGCATTTTATTAGCAGTAGCAAAGTATATGTCAATGCAAGCCGCTCACACATATCGACTACTGGGCTGTCTTCAATAAACGCCATTCGACCAACCGAACCGTGCGGCATATTCACCAAGCACACACCCTACGACTCGGCGGTCTAATCATCTTCGCGGAAATAAATTTACTCTTATAACAGAATGACAACATACGACTTGCGCGGTATTCGTGGAATCTGGCCTAGAAATTATGTTGGTGGTCATGGCAGATCCAGAGGGTTTAAAACCCCAAAGAGAAGCAGCTTGTGAGGAATGCCAAAGTGTAGGGCTCTGCGAATTTCAGCCCCCTTGGGGACTTTACCGCGCGCTCATGTGGAACAGTATATGGGCTCGTAACTTCACACCTCCAACAAAAACAAGGCCTTAGACGTCGCTTTTCGATGGAGGCGAAAGACAAGGCGTTAGTGTGCGGTGCGATGTCAGTGCGCGCCACAAGAGCCTGAAGTGGTCGAAATGTCCAAGGCCCTCCACTGAGGCACTCATAAGTCTATGAAGGCATTCGCTTTAAAGAGAATAGACCAATTGCTAATTTGGCTTGCTTAGCCATTCGGTCTCGCTCCATCATTTGATATGCTAGCCACCCCCTTCATGTGGCGTCTTCGACAAGCGTGCGAATTTCACCACAGTGTAGCAGGCGGTGCATAAACGCCGCTTAAGGTGCAGGTCTCTTATGTTCCGTTTGGTGTCAAGAAAAAATTATTTCGAAACAGTAGTAAACAGGGAAGCTGTTGGAGATTTCCAGGACATCGACACCACACTGCGATAGCGCTGCTAACAGGTATAGCAACGATTGACAGGGCGCGAAAACGTTGGCTCCTTTGAGAGTGTTGAGAGGCTCATTCAGACTTTAGTGTCGCAGTATTTCTGTGAAAATATATTAGACTTTCAACTGAGTCAAATGCTTTTTCGTAATCAATGAATGCTATGTATAAGGGCTGGTTATATTCCGAGCATTTTTCTATCACCTGATTGACGGTATGGATATGATCGATAGTAGAGTACCGTTTCCGAAACCCTGCTTGATCCTTTGCTTGATTGCAGTCTAAGGTTGTCCTGATTCTATTAGCGATTACCTTAGTAAATACCTTATACGTAACAGACAGTAAGCTGATTGGTCTGTAATTTTTAAGGTCCTTAGAGTCCCCTTTCTTGTGAATGGGGATAATGTTTGCATTCTTCCATGCTTCTGGTGCCGTCGATGACACCAGGCACTGCGTATACAGGGTGGCTAGTTTTTCTAGCACGATATCCCCCCCGTCCTTCAGCAAATCTGTAGTTATCTGATCCTCTCCAGCTGATTTCCCCCTTTTCATAGTTTCTAGTGCTTTCTTGACCTCGTCCTTCGTCACTGGTGGAACGTCTGACTGTTTTTCCCTACCGCCAATCTCATTACGGTCCTGACTACTTTGGCTACTGTAGAGATCTGTATAGAACTCCTCGGTTACTTTGACTATCTTTTCCATATCAGTGATGACGTTGCCCGCCTTGTCCCTTATCGCATACATCTGGTTTTTGCCTATGCCCAATTTCTTCTTTACCGCTTTAAGGCTTCCCCCATCCTTTACAGCATGCTCAATGTTCTCCATCTTATACTTCCTTATATCGGCCACCTTCCGCTTATTGATTAGCTTTGATATCTCGGCCAATTCGATCTGGTCTGTTGGATTGGAAGCTTTCATACTCTGCCGTTTCCTAATCAAATCTTTTGTCTCCTTAGACAGCTTACCGGTATCCTCTCTAACTATCCTACCGCCTACTTCTACCGCGCACTCAGTAATGATATCTCTGAAATTATTGTTCCTTGCCTCTAGGGTAATGTCGCCATCCTCAGTTAGAGCTGAATACCTATTCTGTAGCGAGACCCTGAACTCTTCTGCCTTCCCCCTGACCGCTAATTCGTTGATGGGTTTCTTTCTTACAAATCTATTGCGTTCCTTCTTCAGATTTAGGCTAATTCGGGACCTCACCATCCTGTGGTCACTACATCGAACTGAATGCATATCATTCATTGATTACGAAAAAGCATTTGACTCAGTTGAAACCTCGGCGGTGATGCAGGCATTGCGAAATCAGGGGGTAGACGGGCCGTACGTGAAAGTGCTGGAAGATATATATAGTGGCTGCACAGCAACCATAGTTCTACATAAAGAAAGCAACAAAATTCCCATAAAGAAAGGTGTTAGGCAAGGAGACACAATCTCCCCAGTACTATTCACAGCTTGTTTAGAGGAAGTATTCAGAGACTTGGAATGGGAGCAGTTAGGGATAAGGGTAGGTGGAGAATACCTCAGTAATCTGCGATTTGCTGATGACATTGCCTTGCTAAGCAACTCGGGGGATGAACTGGAAATAATGATTGATGACCTAGACAGGAAAAGTAAAAAAGTAGGCTTGAAAATCAATATGCAGAAGACTAAGGTAATGTTCAACAGCCTCGGGAAGAAACAGGAGTTTACATTAGGTAGCGAAATACTGGAAGTAGTAGGCGAATATATCTACTTAGGACAGGTAGTAACCGCAGATCCGGACCATGAAAAAGAAATAACAAGAATAAGATTTGGATGGAGCGCATTTGGCAAGCACTCGCAGATTATGACTAGCAGCTTACCGGTATCGCTCAAGAGGAAAGTATACAACAGTTGCATCTTGCCTGTACTCACCTATGGGGCTGAAACGTGGAGGCTAACCAAGAGAGTTCTACTTAAGTTGAGGACAACCCAGAGAGCTATGGAACGAAAAATGGTAGGGGTAACATTAAGAGATAGAAAGCGTGCAGAGTGGGTCAGAGAAATAACTCAAGTTACCGACATTCTAGTGGAAATTAAGAAGAAGAAATGGACATGGGCAGGACATGTAGTGCGAAGAGAGGATAACCGATGGTCGCTGAGGGTAACAAACTGGATTCCAAGGGAAGGAAAGCGTAGCAGGGGGCGGCAGAAAGTTAGGTGGGCGGATGAGATTAAGAAGTTCGCAGGGGTCAAGTGGATACAGCTAGCACAGAACCGGGTTAAGTGGAGAAATATGGGAGAGGCCTTCGCCCTGCAGTGGGTATAATCAGGCTGATGATTGGTGATGATGATGATGATATTAGACTTTCACGCTATTGCCACCGCCCTGATATCCGTTATGCTATCATTCTCTGGTAACTACTTCGGCAGAGAACCTGTCGCAGTTAGTGCGGTGACCGTGGATTAAAACAATGCCACCAAGGCACGAAGGCAAGGTCTCTATTTTGACGATGAAACCAATTTGGACAAGATCTAGCCGTATTTTGGGAACGACTTCATGGCCTAGCGACTTGGTCTGCCATTACATTTCTGGTGTGGACGGTGTCATTTCCTGCTAGAGCCCTCTTGTTCAGTGCCTCTTTGTTTACGCCGCAAGGCATAGTTCGCCGAAAAGCGTATCATTTCCATGAGTAGATAAAGGTTAATGTTTTTTGGGGGGCAATAGGCTATGGTATTTTCGTCGGCACTTATTCACAGCTAGCGACAAAGCAACGGAACGAACAGTCAGTAGGCGTAAATCACGCTGACGGTATGCAGCAGCTGGTTTTTAATTATTGAAAATGCAATGAACTGTAGCTAATTCTGTAATTGTTGTGCCTTGTTCCAGTGTTGCTTTCGAATTTGGAGCAACGCATAAACTTATTCCTTGCTTTCGATTTTTCATTAAAAGGCTTTGATATGTCTGCTTCACGAGCCTAGATGATTGGAAAGTTTGCTTCCAGACAACTTCATAACTGTAGAGTAGGTTTCTGTGGCTGCATGCCATGCACAAGTAGATCAATGCTTCCTGCAGTCATTTACTGGGACCGGTAGCTTCATTTTTTTTTTTATACCAGCACCGTAAGAGCTTTAGAGCCTTGCGATTATTGTCTATTCGCATTCGTTTCTTCCTAATAAAACGAAGTTGCTGCTTCAATTTTCTGCCATACAAATCTGTTTCTGATGAAGAAAACGTTTTTTTTTAATTTTTTACTATAACCTATTCTCGCCTGGTTGGTAAACTTGTTCGATAGGCAGTGCTAGGTGCATTTCAGCACCGGTTTTCGTGCTTTTTTTCGCGGAAGATACTGGCTCTAATTATTAGTGGTAACTCGAATAACCTCCCATTTCAAAAGCAGCGCCCTAACGAAACCTTTCTTCCTTTTTTCGCGTCCCGTTGAGCTGTTTCGCCACAAAGGATATTTTTACTTTATGACCGTCAAATTGTTTCGCCTGATAAGAACCCGACCGTGGATTTGGCATTCTTCATTGTCACTCAGCCACTTCATGCAGGATGTTCAGCGTGTCGGAAAAAAATATTCGAAATAAAATTATTTGTGCCGATGAGAGTAATGGGCGTCTGAGTGAAGCTTTGACTGCGTTCTTTTTACATACCTCGTACAAAACGAGCGTGGGTGCATTTTTTTTTTTTTAGAGTCGCGCAGAGAAAACGCCAAAGCAAAGATATTTTGCACGAAAAAATAAAGCAGCTACTGATGACAAATTGATCTTCTGAAACATGATACCAAATCACAAGTATAATCGTTTGCAATTTCGGATCGCGATCGAGCCGCAGTCATCGCAGCGGAGATGCCGATCATATCTCTTTACGTCAGTCGTATGGAGACGAATATAAGAGCAGGCCTTGTTTTTTAAGTTGAAATAGTTCAAATCCCAGACCAAGACTATTTTTTTTTCATACTCTGCAAAGTCTATGCGAGAGCCATATAGTTTCGTTTTGCAGATGTATAGTAGCGCGGGTGTGGGCATTAGAGAGCAATTATTTTCTTATAACTAAAATTGTGTGGCAGTATTTAGAGTCCTCTAAAATTCATTTCCATAAGTAACAATCACAAGATTTTTCTGTTTTGATACTGTAGCTCTATATCTTGAAGGTGAATTTCCTTCAGTATCACTCCCTTAATATGTGAGAGGAAAAAAAAAAAAACCTCTCAGCATCTTGGAGCTGAGATGTTTTCAAGATTACGTTGTGCATTTGCTGCTACGCACTAATCACAACACCCTTAAGGATGGAAATGTGGGCTTGCCCTCACCTTCGAAAGTAGCGCCGTGCAGTCGACTTTGGTGCTATATTACATATCCGGAAAGCCGTGAGAGTACTACATGCATGTGTTTTTGTTTGCAAATATGTTGTATAATGAAAATAGTAGATAAAGTTTCGTCATTCCTCGTGCTTTTCTTATATATTGTGGCATCAACGCCAATTCGTTAAATTTACATTTCTTAGCCTCTAGCCATGTACAATGTCGGAAAAGAATAACAACTGCGCTATTCCTTTATTTTCGCTGCACATCTATCAAGCTTACCTTGGCGAGTCCTCTACTGTAAACCTATTGCTTGTACGCATCGTTTCTGAACACTTATTTTCTACTGGGGAAAGATTTGTCGTGCACCCAAAACTAACTTCTCCTTGCTGGCATTCCATAAAGAAGTAGATGCGGACGCAATACCTTCTCTTGCCCAGCTTATTCTCTTTTCTGTGCAAGACACAGCACTCAAAAACTAAATAGCCTTTTTCAGGGAATTGAAGGCTAACTGATTGCAACGGAGCGTGACCTTGCGGTAAGAATTCACCATAAGCCGGGTGGTTGTATCACTTTCTCTTTCTAAGAATTTCAGCGCTCACGACTCCAGCCCATTCGAACTGCGTTGGCCGCGAACACACCGCGCATGTTTTGAGCGCTGATTTCAAACAACCTCTGTTTGCTGTTGTCCCCGGACTTCTTCGGAGACGGGCTTCCACGTGCCGCAGCTTCGAATTGATACTCGCCTCGTGTACGCCATACGCAAGGACGCCAACATCGATGAGAACAGGGAGAGAGAGATACACCGAAGGGCGGCAAAACCGGTGTGGTGCTCCACGAGGATTACTGAGCGTAGCAACGCTACGCCGCGTCCCAATGCGTGCAACTGAAAGCGAATTAAGCGAGCAGGCACGACACGAGGGTGCAATCACCAGCCTTTCTGTTTTCGTTCTTACCGCGTGAAGTCGCCAGGTAATAAAAGCGCGCCGTGCAGACTCACACACAGTGTGCCCGCTGTGGAGAGTCGGCAGTGGTTTATTAGTTGTACTCCTCGGGCCCTCAACACTCAGGCGCCTGACGTGAGTATATCCCAGAGTATCACCTACCTTTAAAAACCGACGATTTAAACGTCGATTATAACCCTATTTAACGTTTAGGTTATGGGCATGTTATTGATACTTGTAAAATCTTTAGGATAATCAAGCGTCTTCAAATAGGTGTTACGTTTCTGCTCACAAGATGCATTTAAAAAAGTCATTAATTAGCATGTTCGGGATAGTGAAGTTTAATTTTATAAATTGCATCCTAAATGACCAATGTTAAAGACAAGCTATGGAGCACTGCGTAGCGAAGATTGCCTGATTGATTATCGTGCTGCTTTAGCTAATATTGTATACTGACAGGATTTTTTGCACAGCTTCTTATTGTATATAATTTTTTGTATCTATTGTTGTATTTTAGATATTTTTGAAATTCATATCCTTGTAAACGATACGGTTATGCTTATTTTGTTTTGTTGTTAACCCACTCCCCCCTTCAATGCCTTTACGGGCCCTGAGGGTATTGTAAATAAATAACAAAATAAAAAAAATCCATCTGGGGTTCTTTAACGTGCGCCAACACAGGGAGTTGCTGCATTTCATCTCGAGAAAAATACGGCAGCCATGGCGGGAAATTCAACTCGCTACTATGTGGACGTCAAGCTGAACGCACTTGAACTTTGCCTCCTCGGCGGCTAACGACGTTTGAGCAAAAAGTCTGTATAGCTCATTTTAGTGTTTATGTCGCACTGAACGATATATCCAGCGTCGTGCTTCGCAATAACACACAGCGTAACTGCGTTTGTTGCATTCAGAAACTTATTCACGAAGAAGGCGGTACAAAACCACAAGTGCGATCACGTTCAGAATTATTAATTTGTTCAATGTCTTTCGACCACATGAAATCTTGTTTAAAACCCTGCTCTTGTTTAGGAAGTCCTGTCTCCCCCCTCAATTCCTTGAAGCGTTATCTGTGATGTTCAAATGGCTATATTTTCACCTAATAACAAGCGCTACTCAATTTGCGAGAATTTATATATGAGGCACATTACCTCAAACAGTGTGTTTATTATTGCAGTATTCCTCGAATTCGATGCCGTGCCTAATACGAATGTGCTAAAGCCCAGTCACATAACAAACGTGCATGGTGGATATGGAAACACTTCTTCGCAAAATGGTATAGGACCAGATGATGTAAAACAAAGTAGCGTATGTTATTTCGATATTCATTCAAAGAATTGCTGATATCATCAGCACGATTTTTTCTAATTACAAGGAACTTTTGTCGGTCGGTTTGTGGAGTTGTAACGTTCCAAAGTGACTCAGACTATGAGTGAAGCCGTAGTGGAACACTTCGGAAATTTACACCACCCGGGGTTCTTTAACATGCACTGACATCGCAGAGCGCACGGACGCCTTACTTTCTCCTTCAGCTAACAGCGGCTGCCGAGGCCTCAATCGAAACCCACATCCTTTGGCACAGTAGTCGAGCGCCCTAACCACTGCGCCACCCCGGCGGTGCACGAGCAACGTTTTTCACTGCGCGAAGTAATTTGAGGATCCATATAGCATTCCGTAATCGCTACTTAAAGTTGTTCTCCTTTATTCTGGCGAAAAGCGAAGGATATAACTGAAATCATTAATTATGCGGAGATAATCGGTATTGTAAGAAATAGTAATTCATTATACTCCGCTTATTTTTTTTCTGAATGCATAAGGGCAATGTTAAATCCTCTCATTGCTTATTTATTCCCCTATTATTCCCTCAGCGCCAATTGGCATTAGAGGAAGAAGTTGTTAAAAAAATATATAGGATACATTGCAGCTAACAATAAGGCATTAAGCAAGAACAGTTCTTTACAGCAGCCGATGCGTTTGCTGCCGGCCCTGGTCTCGAAACTGACAGCGAAGTGAAGTTCTGTTTTGAACAGCGCACAAGGCCGTGGTCTGTCAACCCTTTATCCAATCACTGTTGAGAGCGCATTCATCGCGACTCGATCGGTTTGGTTTGGTTTGGTTTGTAAGATTTAAAGCCTCAAACCGACCAAAGTTATTAGCTACGGAAATTTCTTCCGTCATGGTATTTTACGCCTGCTGACATCTCTCAGAAGACTGGAGTTTTGCTTCTCGCCGCCATAGAAAAGCGGTCGTGTAGCGCATCCTAGGCCCCAGTATTCGAGCAACCTAACCACTGCACCACCGTAGCGAGGACGTCGGCTTTGCGATAGAGCGCAGGAAATACGCTGTTACGTAGTATTTTTAACTGTCGCTTACATACATTTTTGCTCAATAAAAAGCCTGCAATGTTCCTACCCGGACGAGTCTGGGTGAAAACATATCTGTGCCGCTCGACAACATTTCCATTCACACCTGTTCAATTAAATCCGCAGACTATTCACTGAAGAATTGGAATAGAAAATATGCTCTCTGACACTTTAGACAAACACAAACAACATACGCTTGACTTTAGTAGAGACGAACTGGACTCTTTATCATCTCAAAAGATTTAACCTGGGATAGCCTGTTTTTTCTGTTTTACGCTGAATGCGCTAGGGTTGAATATAATGTACGCTCTTTGCAAGTTGTCGCGATGCGCTAACATTCGACTCTGGATACCTCAGCTAACATTGCTTTTATAAAGGGTCTATTGTGGACGGAGGTATCGTCTGCGGTACGAGACTGGCTTGTCTTAAAAACCTCACATTTGTTAACTCTTAATCTCTTCTGAACCGACCTGTTTAAGCTGTGTAATATGGACAACTGGAAGCTGAGAATTTCGACAGAATGGTCTCTTTGAAGGAGTAAAAAATTATACCGATCTCTGCTGTACCTCTAGACAAGACGTTTTGATTTTTAGAACATCCCCACGTCTCGTAGCCAGTTTCCCTTCTTCAAGGTTAACAGCAGCCGTTTTTTTAAGTTAATTATAGGGACAAAAAACGAAAGAGCGCTACTGCCAAAGGGGTGGGATAAGGAGTCACCTTAAGGCCTACACTTTAGAGTCACATTGCCAGGATATGCGTCTAATGGCGGCTGACGCCTTTTGGTGTCACTCTGGAGAATTACACTTCATATGTCGAGCCATGCACACCATGTAATTATGCATAAGCATTCTGAACGTTATCAGCTTTAATTGCGGCATATGAGCCTATGCAGCTAAAAAGAAGTGTAAAATAAACCAAGCTTGTGACGAGACTAACTAGGCAGGCAAACTAGTCGTCAACACTAACAAGTGAATATATCTGCTTTATATCAATCCGTTCATTATTCTTCCCTTAGCTCATTCATCGAATATCTGGCCAGAACAGCTGAAGGCCAGCGATCTAATATTTCTTAATGATTTATGATATTAATATTTAAAGACGTATATCAATGAACATTTTCCTACCTGAGCCGACTTTATTAGAACATTACTAACAGATATGCACTGCTGAACAGCGAGAAGCATAACAATTTGAGCATATCGATTCCCGTATAAAATTTAAGTGCTCGCTTTGATCACGCGATCAAATAAGACCTCTCTACATTATGTAATCAGCTTAGCAATGTGAACTAAAATGTAGGACCCATGAAATACTAAAAAAGAATATGATGCCAGTCAGGTTTTACGGCGAAATAATGTTAATAGAACATTGGGAGAGCATCTCCTCTTGGCCAATAGTTATATATGTATTTGTTGCATGCTTTGACCTTTCAGGCGTTATAAGAACGGTCATTACCTGTAACTTGAAACTGTAGCTTGAAACTTCTTAAGATTATTTTCATCTAGAACTCAAACAATAATTAGGGCACAAAACAGTTCATTTTGTTGTCGTAGGTAAAAAAAGTGACGCACTCATGATGTGAAAGTAAATTCATGAACTATTAAATACTGGTTGCTCTCTTGAGAGGCGTAAGATGGGGGTTTTATAAGCTGACCTTTAGTACTTTCAGATTTACAGTGATATATATAAAAAAAAATAAGAAACAAAATATATCTGGCGCATTTTCACCTCCTGCCATTTGAAGTAATTTTCATTTTTCGCACTCTAAGATTTCTATTCCATTACCCTTGAAAAACTCACTCTTTTTTCGCATCTTTTCAAGTATTATATCGAAAACAGGGCTGTACACAGACCCTATAAACGCAATCACGTCATTAAAATGTAACTTTAATTTGAGGCTACTTGACAACTTTCTTTCTCTGACCAAATGATGTTTTTTAACGCGCACTGACATCGCACAAAACACGGGCGCAGCAAGCGGGCGCCGAGGCGGGGATTCGATCGCGCGCATTCTTGGGCACAGTAGTCAAGCGCCCTAACAACTGTCACATTGCGGCGGGCCCTTTCCCATCTATTATATGCGTCTCTGCATGATGGGACGAGGTCTCGATAGCGATAGCATGCATGCCTCTCAACCTACCATGTTGCTGATCCTTAGCAGG
This sequence comes from Amblyomma maculatum, assembly GCF_055883805.1. Lineage (NCBI taxonomy): Eukaryota > Metazoa > Arthropoda > Arachnida > Ixodida > Ixodidae > Amblyomma > Amblyomma maculatum. The sequence continues at coordinate 199,448,153 of NC_139345.1, forward strand.
AGTGTTGTTATTTTCCCACTATTTTATGTTTCATCGGGGAGGGGTATCGTCCATACAACAATTTTTGGACGGTGTTAGAGACAGTGGAGCGTAATGCACTCTACTCAGAGAAAATTATGTGCTATTTTCTTATTCTCGAGTGGGTAACAACCAGATATCATGTACTCTGAATGCGAGAATTATGACTTACATTTTTTCAAAGGTGTATTTCAAAAGACGTGTTTCGAATTTATGCGTAGAGGTTGTATTCACTGTCGTCAATCCTTTTATTATTGTTGCATTGGTCAACCTATGGAAATGGAAATGGATAGCAGTAAACTTAAAGTCAAGGGTATAGGACCTGATTCGTTAGGCGGTAAACGCGAGTTGAGTATATCTTTGCTGGAGTGATCACCCACATAATGCAGAACAATGTCAGCCGATTATTATTCCTGCCGGTGCTATGAATTCTACGATATGGTGAAGCATACCAAGAGGCACTAAAAGGCGAGATATAAGACATTAGTAATAATTGGGGGACAAGATTGCGGCGCCTGCTGCCGGACAGTAATAATTAGAAAGATATGGCAGAGACTATTGGCTTGCAGCGGACGAGGTATGCTGGTTTGATGATAGTGATAGTTTAGGCATGTATGTATCTGCACGCAAGCAGGCCGCCTACGGTATTCAATGAGATGTTCGCGTTTATTCAACGACTGTGGATACGTGTAGAAATAGCAAATACTGAAGCTTCGCCATTATGAATCCCATGTAGTCTTCAGTTTAAGCGTAACAAAGTCTGACTAACCTTCTCAGCGAACATGGGCGAGCATAGGTGAGGCCACGTAGCCTAATCTTACTACGCTTGTCTTTGTCATGGGAATGCAGGATTTTGAAATGCAGTCCTCCATCCTAATCCGCGTCCTGCTGCTGACCGTCCTGGTCGTCGCCGGCGCCCATGCCCAACGTGAGTACCAACAGCATATCAATATAATACCGTTCTGAAGACGCGTACGAACTTACGAGTGGTGAGACGGGTTTCAAGCTCATTTTTGCGAAGCATCTCCATCGTGCCCTCGACCACATCTCGGAATAAATAATTGAGCAATGTATCTTAAGCAACTACCTTTCTTTGATTCGCAGTGGCATCGCGAATGGTGAGAATAGCGTTGTAAGTTGAGCTCGCGATGTCACTATAAGTAAATTCATCTATTTTCACAAATGGCTTGAAATATTATTGCGGTGATGGCTTACCGACTACACCTTTTATTGTCCATGCATTTAAAACAGACAAAAGCCCCTATTTTCCCTCGCACGGAGTCTGTAAAAAGAGTATTTTTCGCCGCACAGTGGCTAAGTGGAATTCATTACCGCCTAGTGGTTTCGAGAAATCAAATTTTGTGGCTTAGTTAGAACGCCTGTTTTCGGTTGGCTAGTATTTTATGCTTTCTTATATCGTGCCTACTCTATTTCTTGTTGCTAGTTTATGTACTATTGCATTCATTATTTCATCGTTATGTCATTCAAATCCTTTTTTATTTCCCTTCTGCTAAGGGCTAAAGCTGGCCTGACATAATGTTTGTACCCATCATTGCTGTAAGGCATGCGTTGCATACTTTTCATCTTACGATTAGCCTGCATCCCGCACAGGTTACACATCGTCCTCACTTCGATAAATTTGGGCTAGACTATCACTTGGAGTATGTTAGCGGCCAACATAGATAACAAGGAAAAATAAAAATTATAAATTATTTGCGCGCTCTATATCACAAATTTCATGCGAGGAATCAGTTCTAACAAGCCTAGTATTCGCAAGGAGCACAATGAAAATAATGGCTTTTGTGCCGAGAATATGCCTATACAAATTAATTCAATTTTCCAATCGTCTAAAAGAAAAACATATCCTCCTGTGCAGGTGACCGTCCTGGTAAGAAGTGTGGTCCAGGCGAAGAGTTCGTCCAGTGCGGCAGCGCCTGCCCACCCGTCTGCGGTCAACCACCGGCCCAGGCTTGCACGTTTCAGTGCGTGAGCGGCTGCTTCTGCCGTCCGGGATTCATCCGCGCGCCCAACAGGGGTTGCATCCCACAGCGCCAGTGTCCCCCGAGGGGGTGAATTCCTGAGTTCCAGCCTCACTACCGGGAACAAGGACCATTCGATCAACATGATAGAGCCTACTTCCACCAGAGCCTTAATAAACATTGGTACTCAAAGCTTGGCCATAAATTCTCATGTGCACTTCGTTCACCTATGCAACAAAGCTCGTGAAATATTAAGAAAAACAATTCTTGGAAACAAAACAGTAAGTGAAGGCAATGTTAGGCTGGAATATAAGTACCTATCGGCATGACTGCGAGTCCACAAAAACAGGAAAACCTTATGACAGAAACCTTACGCTTGTATAGCAACTAATGCAACTTGTCCAAGGCGCCAACATGTCTTGAGTGAGTGCACTATAATAATAATAATAATAATAATAATAATAATAATAATAATAATAATAATAATAATAATAATAATAATAATAATAATAATAATAATAATAATAATAATAATAATAATAATAATAATAATAATAATAATAGTGTCTATTGCCACTTTGTAGATAATACAATATGGTTCAGGCCCGTTAAAGCCAACAAGAGGCTTGCGGGACTGGGCCCAGCAGTTACGGCCAAGACTACAAAAGGCAGTAAATATAGCAACGCTTCTCATTACACCCAAGCGAGAGCAAAAAAAAAAAGTGGAAAAACAGGTTAACACCATGAGTATTGAGAAATTCAACTCTAAACCCAGAGTAGACGTCAATATAAAAATAAATGAATTAACCAACATATTTTTAAGCATAACTTCACTCTGACAAAAGAATACAAAGATCAACAGGGGGCTTTCAGATGCATCTTTAGGTTACGCATAGAAGTTACCGAAAAAATGTAATCCGGTAACTCATTAAAGATTTCAGGAACATATGCACAGTGCCTTGCTTTCCCGTATCTAGTTACACTCCGTGGTATATAATAACGTAATGTTTTATTTAACTTCCGTTCAGGAGTATTAGTAATTAAAAAGTCAGAATTCCAAAAATGCCGGTTAACAACTGTCTGCACAAAAAGAGAATGAAATGACGGAAGGCCTAGGAACTGAAAGACGTCCGTGCCGGATGGTATGTTTCAATTGTATGCAATGCTCTTCAACATGTATTTTTTAATATACTATCAATACGGCAAAGCAAGCGTGAAGGACATGGCCCAAATGTAGTTATGCCGTATCTGAGAACACTGTACGCGAGGGCATGAATTATAGTTTTTTTTACTGACATCGGCGCCAAAGACTTCATATTGAAGAGTAACCATGTAACTTTCCGTAGCTTAGCACACATATATGCAAAGTGGTCATGCCAAGATAAGCTGCTGTCAAAAACAACACCAAGATATTTGATCGAGTTAACATATATTATTGGCTTGCAACAACAGGGGAGGGAATCATGATCATGCAAGAATACTTGTCTATCTATAAGCAGTGTCTTTAAAGGATTTCTGAAACATATCATTTTCGTTTTGTTTATGTTCACCGAGATTCCATTATCGGAAAACCATTTCATGACATAAGTAATGTTTTCTTGCAACACATTCACTGCCGTCTAGTAGTTTATATGCTTCGTGAGCAGAACTGTGTCGTCAGCGTACTGAAAAATCAAGCACTTATATGTTACTGAGCTCAGATCATTTGTAAATATATTAAAGAACAATGGAGATTGAATGGATCCCTGTGGTACACCCGCTTTTACAGTGAGCTTTCCGCTGTGCTCCATTTGGCTATTAATTCTGATAACTTTTGAACGCCCGCATAAGAAATTCTTTATAACAGCATAAAAAGGACCTCAAAAGCCCAGAAGGTACAGTTTTTCGAATAAAATAGTATGATTAACCGTATCAAAGGCTTTCTTAACGTCTAGGAAAAGAGCACAGCTAAACGTGTTTTCATCGAAAGCAGCGTACAACTCATCAGCAAATTCCTCAAGCAATAATGTAGTACCTCTTCCCTTAATGAACCCATATTGACGGTTTGAAATGGCATCGAATTTGTCTAAGAAGGAAGTCATACATTCAAATAGGAATTTCTCTAGTATCTGTGATAAAATAGGCAGGATAGAAATCGGTCTGTAGTTCTCGATAGCATTCTTTTGTCCTCCCTTAAACAGCTGTTTTACGATAGCAGTTTTCAAATCTTCAGGTATTACAGCGTTTTCCAAAAACCCGTTAATCAAGAACAGCAGAATGTCCGAGAGAGCGTGAAAATTCCGCTGTATCAGTGCGGCCGATATACCATCTATTCCGGCGGGCTTGTTTTGTCGGAAGCTAAACACTAGCCTGGCAAGATCCTCCTTTGATAGCTTTGGAAGATACGCGGAAGCTGATGAAGAATTTTTTAGTGTACATTTAAAGCTTTGCCATGTTGCTGCCATTTCGGCCGCTAGCGTAAAATGCTTATTGAAATCGTCACCTTTCGACACAGGTTCGTCTACCAAAACGTCCGAACAAGACAGGTTCCCATCGTTTCCTTGGTGTTTAATCAGAGACAGCATTTTTGCAGGATTTTTTATAGGATCGTTGGAACTGCTGCTGAAAGTACTGCCGTCGTGCGGATCGAGTAAGTGCTACAACCCTGTTCCTGGCGGTTCTATATTCAGAACGAAGGTCATTGTTATTAGGAGCACGTTTAGAGCGTTTCCAAAGCCAATCTCGATTTGCGATTGCCCGCATGATTTCAGAGTTTAACCAGTTGTGATTCCTCCTTTCCTTACGCACTAATTTCCGAGTACACGTTTCTTTCAGCTGGTCAAGTTTATTACACAACTTTATGTACACTACCTCCACTGGTTCGCCTTCAGTTAAGAGTGCCCAGCGAAAGGACCCTATTAGCTTATTCAATCTTCTTTCATCTGTAATTGTGACAGTTAGCATATTGGCATCCTTGCTACTTGATGCAGTGGTTCCAGGCAGCTTATATTTCGGCAAAAAACGACAGGCAGTGAAATAATGATCTGCTAACCGCTGTGAAATAATACATACGGACAAGGTGTGATGCAGTGCTCGAACAGCGATGTGATCAAGGCAAGACCTCACCAGTCGACCGTTCATGAAATCTTCACGCGTAGGGGCATTGACCATGTTTTCTATTCGAAATGCCGAAAGAGACGACAGGTAATCAGAAACAGGAATCTTATTTGGGCATAAAATGTCAATGTTCATGTCCCCTGCCACGCAGAACAAGTCATCTGCTTTGTGTTTCAGAAGTGTCTCTTCGAGTTCAATGACAAATCGTGTTATGCTAGCATATGGTGGTCTATACACAGCCAATAATGTAAGGGACGCATGCAATATATCTATCTTTAAAGCTAAACATTCCGCATGTGCAAACGAGATGTCGACAACCGAAACATCGTACTTTTGGTTCACAAAGACAGCAATGCCTCCACCACGGCGCACTGCGCCTGTGGCAAAACTAGCACGATAGCCATTCACGGTGAACAAATGTAAACAGGATTCCTGTGAATTTATCTCGGTGACAACAAATATGTCGACCAAACCTACCAATTCCTCTGCCAACATCTTGAATTGTTCCAAATACTTGCGAAGACAACGAATATTGAAGTTAACCAACCTGAATTCCTGACCTGTATTTCGGCCAAGGTTTGCCCTAAAAGCAGCAAAGTCTGTAAACTTTAGTGGATTTGTGAGAATTCCGTGATTCATTTTATCTCATCGATATCGGAGTCACAAGTAACTCGAATGAGAGCTGCGGTTTCGTCTTTCTTCAAGAAGATTTTGCCGCCTCTAACCTAAACAAATTTGTAGTGTTCTTTCTTTCCTTTAGTCCTTGCTAGCCAAAAAAAACCTCCTGTTGCCCTCTGTCAAATTTTCATTGAAGTAAAGCTGGTCCGATGATTCCGGATCAGAAAGACTCTGGAGCTTGACCCTCGTTGCGAACCAGCGTTCTCGAACAGCAACGGAAGATAATCGCACCAAGATAGGAGGCGATGATTTCTAGCTTGGAAGACGGTGGACAGCTACCACTTCCCCATTACCAGGCTTTTGCAGTTCAAGTTTCTCGGCCAGCTCGTCAAGGAACTTAATCAGATTCTCACCTCTCTCCATTTCCAAGCCATGAATTTCCAAGTTAGCGTTCCTGCTATGCTGCTCAGAGTCGTTAAGCCCTTTCTGCAGTTGCTGAATCACAGATTCCTGAGCGAGAACCTTTTCCTGCAGTTGGCATATTTCTTCATTACGAGCCGAGGCTTTTTCCTTATCAGCTTTAAGTTGTTCGGCCACTGCGTCATACTTGGCAGAAAGGAAGTTTACCGATTCTTCCACATCATGAACCGTTGTGCAAAGCTTAGAAAAGGGCGAGCAGGGGCGGAGCAGGCAACTTTTCCGTTGGGAGATAGCTAGCAGCGCACAGCTATCACGCGCACCAACGTAAACCAGGGATGACCGGCGTTCAGGACAACTCTCGAATAATAATAATAATAATAATAATAATAATAATAATAATAATAATAATAATAATAATAATAATAATAATAATAATAATAATAATAACAATAATAATAATAATAATAATAATAATAATAATAATAATAATAATAATAATAATAATAATAATAATAATAATAATAATCAATCAATCAATCAATCAATCTTTATTTAATGTGCGCAGGAACAACCATGTGGTCTTTGTGCTGCAGCACAAAAAAAAAATGAAAAAGCACAAACATGTTTACACACACAGAGAGAACACAAAAAAAAGAAATAAATAATACATGAAATGAAACTGAGACGAAAAGTATCACGGAAATTAAGCAAACAACGAGTATCATCACTTATATACACAGTGAGAGAATTTTTTAGCACACCAGGAAATAAACAAAAAAAAAAGAACGGTAGGTAGAAGAGAAAAAAAAAAACAGATAACTGACATTGATTATAGTAATATAGAAATATACATAAAATAAACAACCATTCCAGGCGCAACAAGTGCATGGTACTTAAAACACAGGCTAGAAATACAGAATAATACAATAAAGAAGTAAAATTGAACAAGGGACAGTAAGATTCGAATATAAAGTTTAAAGTTGAAATATAAGCAAGAAACGGATAAAAAGTAGTTCAAGATACAGACAGCATTGAACAGGAGAAAAAGCAAAAAGTGAAGTAAATACAATTTAAGGCTAGAAAGTGGGAGTTATATGTGATAAAGTACTATTTAGAATACAACGCTACGAACATCCAATGTAAATGAACAGAGCGAGTTTTGGAAGATGTCAAGGTGAGGACAAAAAGAGTTAAATAACCACTGCATCCTGTCCAGAGGGGAGTGGGAATGAAGAGGAGAAACCTGAAATGGTCTGAATTCCCTCATGCTCTTTCGCGGAACGCGCAGTAGGATGTACTCTAAGAGCTGAGGGCACATAATGTGGCCATGAAGGAGTTTGTACAGAAATATGATATCAAGTCTGATACGACGGCAGTGAAGGGAAGGAAGATTCAGTTGGGCGCTCCTGGTGGAGCGAGAGGGGGAAGTTGCGAAAGGAAAGCGATAATGAAATATCCGTAAAAATTTTTTTTGTACTCTGTCAACCTTGTCCAAGTTCGATTTGCAAGTGCCATTCCAAACAACCGACGCATACTCCAAGACCGGGAGGCATATGGACAGGTACAGTTTTAGGAACGGAAGTGGAGTATGGAACTCTCTCGAAAGTCTGCAAACGAATCCGAGTGTGCGCATAGCCCGCTGAGCAATGCGTTTAGTGTGAGAGGAGAAGCTGAGGGTGCGGTCAAAAAGTACACCAAGGTCATTAATTTCATCAACCCTATCCAACAGCACAGAATTGACAGAATAATGGTAGAGAAAGCTATGTGTTTTACGAGTAAAGGACACAAACCTAGTTTTGGAAGAATTGAGGGTAAGTCGATTCATCGCACACCAATCAGAAAAAGCAGATATGTCCGATTGCAACAACACGCAATCTTGAAAAGAATGTATTACCTTGAATATTTTTATATCATCAGCATAAAGAAGAAACGAGGAGTTCTTTATCGCCGAGGAAACATCATTAATAAAAACGGAGAAGAGAAGCGGGCCTAGTACTGAACCTTGAGGAACTCCACTCGTTGCAGGGTAAACGAAAGAAGTCTGTCCATTGACACTGACAAAGCAGAAGCGATCAAGGAGATAGTTGCGTAGGAGGGCTACGAGAGAGACTTCAACGCCAGAGAGTAGAAGTTTTTCAAGAAGTAGTGAGTGAGTAACAACGTCGAAAGCTTTGCTCATATCACAGTACACAGTGTCAACCTGACCCCTCTGAAGGACTGCTGCAGAGGCATACGTCATAAACGTGACTAGGTTGGTGGAAGTAGAGCGACCCGACATGAAGCCATGTTGATTCGGTACTATGATATGTTTGAGATGGAAGGAAAGTACGCTGTGCAAAGCTAATTCGAAAAGCTTAGAGGTTGCACATAGAAGAGAAATCGGACGATAATTGGAAACATCAGTTTTGTTTCCAGACTTGAAGACAGGAAACACGCGTGCCATTTTCCACACGCGAGGAAAGGCAGCATTTTTTAAACAGTTATTAAATATGGCAGTCAGTACTGGTACGAAGATATAAATGAAGGCTTTTATTATGGCAGCTGGAATGCCATCAGGTCCAGGAGACAAAGATGGTCTCAGACGCTTAAGACTCTCAGTTATCAACTCCTCGTCAAAGAGAATGGAATTAGATAGTAATTAGATAATAATAATAATAATAATAATAATAATAATAATAATAATAATAATAATAATAATAATAATAATAATAATAATAATAATAATAATAATCAAGCAATCTTTATTTAATGTGCGCAGGAACAACCATGTGGTCTTCGTGCTGCAGCACAAATAAAAAAAAGAAACAAAAATGAAAATGCACAAAGATGTTTGCACACACAGAGAGAACACAAATAAAGAAATAAATAACACATGAAATGAAACTGAGATGAAAAGTATCACGGAAACTAAGCAATCAATGAGTAGCATCACCTATATACACAGTGAGAGAATTTTTGAGCACGTCAGGAAAGAAAAAGAAAAGTACGGTAGATAGAAGAGAAGAAAAAAACAACAACAAATAACTGACATTGACTATAATAATATAGAAAATATACATAAAATAAACAACCATTTCAGGCGCAACAAGTGTGTGGTACTTAAAACACAGGCTAGAAATACAGAATAATGAAATAAAGTGTAATAGGGCGTTTATTGACGCTCAGATGGAGAGCTGTGAGGACAGGACCTTGCAACGGCGAGCCCAGCGTACTTCTTTGTCTTCGTCGCACAACGCACAGGTGCATGTCGATGGCTGAAGTGCTGACTATCACAGTACATTTTCCCCCCGGGTAAAAAAAAGGAGCCATCCTGGCGACTTATGGCGCGGAAAGCACAGCGGGGTCATAGAATGGCTTCAATCGGTTCACGTGAACTGTTTCACGACCACGGCGACGCATGTCCGCTGAGGGCGTGACGGGCTCAACTACGTAGTTGACTGCAGATGTTTGCTGGAGGACCCTATATGGCCCGTGGTAGCGAGCAAGAAACTTCTTTGAAAGGCCAGGGGTTGTGGAGGGCACCCAGAGCCACACCAGTGTGTTCGGGAGATATGACGAAGCTTCGCCGGTATCACGGAGGTATTTTTGTTGCCACTGATTTTCTGTTGTGAGAGAGCGGGCGAGCTGACGGCATTCTTCTGCGTACGTGACGGCATCGGATAGCGGGGAAGATTCGGAAACGTCAGGGCGGTAGGGAAAAAGTGTGTCCATAGTACAGGGTGGCTCGCGCCCGTAAAGGAGAAAGAATGGAGAGAATCCAGTAGTGGCCTGTGTCGCGGTGTTATATGCGTAAGTAACAAACGGTAGAACTTGGTCCCAATTGGAATGGTCGGTGTTCACGTACATAGCCAGCATGTCACCGAGAGTGCGGTTAAAACGTTCTGTCAGTCCATTCGTCTGAGGGTGGTACGAGGTAGCGGTGCGGTGTATGATGCGGCATTCTTTCAGGAGAGCCTCAAGAGCGTCTGATAAGAAAACGCGTCCGCGGTCACTGAGCAGTTCGCGAGGGGCCCCATGGCGAAGAACCAGGTTTTTCAGAATAAAGGCAGCCACGTCGCGTGCGGAAGCAGAGGGCAATGATGATGTCTCAGTGTAGCGGGTTAGATGATCCACTGCCACGATAATCCAGCGGTTGCCAGCTGAAGTTGTAGGAAGGGGACCGTATAGATCTATGCCGACACGATCAAACGGACGGGCAGGACAGGGCAACGGCTGCAACGAAGCAGGGGACTTGAGAGGAGTTTTTCGGCGTTGGCAAGACTGGCAAGAGCGGACAAAATGGCGGACAAAGCGGTACATTCCACGCCAGAAGAAGCGTAGACGCAAGCGCGTGTAGGTTTTCAACACTCCGCCGTGGGCGCACTGGGGATCAGTATGGAAAGCAGCACAAATTTCGGCGCGGAGATGACGGGGGATGACTAAAAGCCACTTCCTTCCGTCGTGAAGATAATTGCGGCGATAGAGCAGCCCGTCACGAATTGAAAAATGGTGAGCTTGGCGGGCAAGCGCCCGAGACAAACGACCTGGAGAGTGACTTGAAAGAAAGTCCAGAAGTGTAGATATCCAAGGGTCGCGCCGCTGTTCCGTGGCCATGTCGATAGTGGCAAGCGAAGACAAATCGTAGGCGCAGATCTCATCAGACAACGAAGAGGGAGGCAGCGGTGAGCGCGAAAGAGCGTCCGCGTCAGTATGCTTGAGGCCTGAGCGATATATGACACGAATGTCATACTCTTGGAGGCGAAGAGCCCAGCGAGCAAGGCGGCCGGACGGGTCCTTGAGGGACGCCAGCCAGCACAGAGCGTGATGATCAGTGACCACATAAAATGGTCGGCCATAGACATACGGACGGAATTTGCCGATGGCCCAAATAATGGCCAAGCATTCTCTTTCCGTAACAGAATAATTGGACTCTGCCTTGGTCAAGGTGCGGCTTGCGTACGCCACCACATAGTCTCGGATACCAGGTTTGCGTTGGGTGAGAACGGCGCCTATCCCAATACCGCTAGCGTCAGTGTGAATCTCAGTTGGCGCATTCGGGTCGAAGTGGCGGAGGATGGGAGGCGAAACTAAAAGACGGCGTAAAGTGTTGAAGGCATCATCACAAGCAGGTGTCCATGCGCAGAGGTCGGAGCTGCCGGAGAGGAGCTGGATGAGAGGAGCAATAATAGAGGCGAAATTTAAGATGAAGCGGCGAAAGTAGGAGCACAGGCCGATGAAACTTCGTAGCTGCTTCAGTGATTTTGGGCGTGGGAATTCGGCAACTGCACGAAGTTTGGTGGGATCGGGAAGAATGCCATCCTTAGAAACGACATGACCTAGAATTGTTAGTCGGCGAGCAGCAAAGCGGCACTTCTTCAGATTCAGTTGGAGGCCGGCGGTAGCGAGACAAGTGAGAACGTCCTTCAGTCGGAGCAGGTGGGATTGAAAATCGGTAGAAAAGACTACGATATCATCGAGATAGCAAAGACAGGCTCGCCACTTGAATCCACGAAGCACAGTGTCCATGAGGCGTTCAAATGTGGCCGGGGCATTGCAAAGCCCAAAGGGCATGACGTTGAATTCATATAATCCATCTGGTGTGATGAAGGCAGTTTTAGGGCGGTCAGCGTCAGCCATTGGCACCTGCCAGTAGCCAGACCGTAAATCCAACGAGGAGAAAAACTCGGCGCCCTGCAAGCAGTCTAGTGCGTCATCGATGCGTGGCAGAGGATAGACGTCCTTGCGCGTGATCTTGTTGAGCCGGCGGTAGTCGACACAAAACCGGAAGGAGCCATCTTTCTTAGGTACCAACACAACTGGAGACGCCCAGGGACTGTGGGATGGCCGAATGACACCACGACGGAGCATGTCGTCCACATGATCAGCAATTACTTGGCGCTCCGAAGCCGACACGCGATAGGGGCGCTGGCGCAAAGGTGCAGTTTTACCGGTGTCGATGGTGTGCTCTACGACAGACGTGCGGCCCAAGTCAGTTTGAGGAAAGTCGAATGAAGAAGCGAAGTTCTGCAAGAGGGCGACAAGTTGATCACGTTGCGCAAGTGGAAGATCAGCATCAATAGCATGTTGGAAAACGTCGGAGGGCGTCGAAGCGGTCGCAACATCGCAAGAGCACAGACTAACGTCGAAGGAGGGGGTTGAGTCAGCAAGAGTGGTGATATGACTGGGATCAAGCTCTTCAAGACGTCCAATGCATTCGCCACGGAGCAGGACTGCTGGGCAAGAAAATGGGTTCGAGGCGTAAAGTGCACTCTTGCCGTCTTGAATTTCGAGAACTGCGAACGGAAAAAGGAGGCAGGGATGACGGGAGGTGGCTTCGGAAGGTGTAAAAATCGCAGTCAAAGGAGTTACCCACTCACAAGACAGTGGTACGAGGGCAGCAGAGAACGGAGGAATGTCGGTGTCATGGGCGACGAGAAGTTTTGCAGTGCGGGGAGGGGTATCACAGAAGGGGGCATCACAGAGGGGGGCGAAGGCAATTTGCGCACGAGCACAGTCAATAACGGCTTGATGAGTCGATAGAAAATCGTATCCGAGGATGATATCATGCGAGCAGTTCGGCAGAACAATAAACTCGATGGGGTACAAGACGTCTTGAATGAGCACACGGGCTGTGCAAGATGCGGAGGGGTGAATGTGCTGTGATGAGGCGGTGCGGAGCGAAAAGTCGGAAATCGGAGTGGTCACTTTGCGAATTCGACGGCAGAGCGCTTCACTGATGACGGAGACGGCTGCACCGGTATCGACGAGAGCGAGAACTGTGGCGCCTTCTACAGAAACTTTGATAACATTAGCGGGACGACATGGAGGACTTGAGGAATTCGAAACAAGCGCAGTTCTTGTCCCCGGAACTGCGACTGTTAGTTTCCCTCAACGGTGCTGGTAGAACGTCGCAGCATTGGAGAAAGCGATCGGCGCCGAGGAGAATGTGATCGACGAGTGGTATAGGTTTGGCGATCTTGTGGGACAAATTGAGAACCGGGCGGAATCATTTGCGAGCGTGAGTCGGTATCGTACGGGTAAAGTCGAATGTCAGGCTGTGAAGGTTGGAGGCGCTGGCGACAAAGGCGCGCAACATGGCCCGGCCGACCGCAGGCATAGCAAATCGGAAGGTTGTCCGTAGTACGCCAAGGTTTCATAGGATGTGGGCGGAACCTTGAGGGTGGGGCTTGAAACGAAGGCTCAGTATGCGGCGGTGAACGGTAGGCAGGGACCTGCACATAGGAGCCAGACGTGGGCGAAGGTGGTGGCCTAGCCGTTACTTGGGCATACGTGAGAGGTGCCGTCACAGGCGGCACCACGGGGTTGGACGGCAAGACATCAGCGACGTGTTCTTGCACGACACGGCGTATAGCAGGGGCCAAAGATGGAGCCAGTTCAGGAACGAGGCGGCCCGAGTCTTGAAAATGGGGAAGGAGTGAGATCTGACGTGCGACCTCTTCACGAACAAAAATCTTTGATCTTTTGATTCAGCGGGCTCCCTTCAGAAGTTGGCGAACCACCCAGGGCTAATGCGGATACGCCTTCATCGCACACACTGGAGCGGCGCCTAGAAGCGCGCCGCTTGCGGAGCTCGTCGTAGCTCTGGCAAAGCTTCACGAGTTCGCTAACGCTGGTGGGATCTTTCGCTACCAGCATCTGGAAGGCGTCCTCAGAAATGCCCTCGAGGATATAGCGGATTTTGTTTTGCTTCCGGCATGGCCGGGTCGACTCGTTTGCAGAGATCAACGACGTCTTCTATGTAGCTGGTAAAGGTCTCATCAGCGCGCTGAACACGATCGTGTAAACGTTGTTCGGCACGAAGCTTAAGCACTGCCGGGCGGCCGAACACTTCCGCGAAATTCTTTTTAAATGTCGACCAAGATGACAGGTCAGCCTCATGGTTGCGAAACCAGAGGTTCGCCACGTCCGTCAGATAGAATATGACGTTACTGAGCTTGTATGAGTCATCCCACTTGTTGTAGCTGCTTACTCTTTCATACGATGACAACCAGTCGTCGACATCTTGATCGGCCGTGCCGCTGAACAGGCAAGGGTCACGCTGGCGCACGACGCCAGCACACATGATCGTGGGTGGAACGGCCGGCCGCGTCGAAGTGGACTCGTCTTGCATGGCGGTCGTAGAGGGTAGTGTACGGCTTCGCAGTTCCAGTTTGGGTGGGATCGTTTCCGGCACCTCCGCCAATTGTAATAGGGCGTTTATTGACGCTCAGATGGAGAGCTGTGAGGACAGGACCTTGCAACGGCGAGCCCAGCGTACTTCTTTGTCTTCGTCGCACAACGCACAGGTGCATGTCGATGGCTGAAGTGCTGACTATCACAGTACAAAAGAAATAGAACTGAACACGGGACAGTAAGATTCGAATATAAAGTTTAAAGTTGAAATATAAGTAAGAAACGGATAAAAAGCAGTTCAAGATACAGACAGCATTGAACAGGAGAAAAAGCAAAAAGTGAAGTGAATACAATATTAAGGCTAGAAAGTGAGAGTTATATGTGATGAAGTACTATTTAGAATACAACGCTACGAGCATCCAATGTAAAGGAACAGAGCGAGTTTTGGAAGATGTCAAGGTGAGGACAAAAAGATTTAAATAACCACTGCATCCTGTCCAGAGGGGAGTGGGAATGAAGAGGAGAAACTTGAAATGGTCTGAATTCCCTCATGCTCTTTCGCGGAATGCGCAGTAGGATGTACTCATAGAGCTGAGGGCACATAATGTGGCCATGAAGGAGTTTGTACAGAAATATTATATCAAGTCTGATACGACGGCAGTGAAGAGAAGGAAGATTCAGTTGGGCGCTCCTGGTGGAGCGAGAGGGGGAAGTTGCGCCAGGAAAGCGATAATGAAATATCCGTAAAAATTTTTTTTGTACTCTGTCAACCTTGTCCAAGTTCGATTTGCAAGTGCCATTCCAAACAACCGACGCATACTCCAAGAGCGGCAAGCATATGGACAGGCACAGTTTTAGGAACGGAAGTGGAGTATGGAACTCTCTCCAAAGTCTACAAACGAATCCGAGTGTGCGCATAGCCCGCTGAGCAATGCGTTCAGTGTGAGAGGAGAAGCTGAGGGTGCGGTCAAAAAGTACACCAAGGTCATTAATTTCATCGACCGTGTCCAACAGCACAGAATTCACAGAATAATGGTACAGAAAGCTATGTGTTTTACGAGTAAAGGACACAACCCTAGTTTTGGAAGAATTGAGGGTAAGTCGATTCTTCACACCAATCAGAAAAAGCAGATATGTCCGATTGCAACAACCAGCAATCTTGAAAAGAATGTATTACCTTGAATATTTTTATATCATCAGCATCAAGAAGAAACGAGGAGTTCTTTATCGGCGAAGAAACATCATTAATAAAAACGGAGAAGAGAAGCGGGCCTAGTACTGAACCTTGAGGCACTCCACTCGTTGCAGGGTAAACAAAAAAGAAGTCTGTCCATTGACACTGACAAAGCAGAAGCGATCAAGGAGATAGTTGCGTAGGAGGGCTATGAGTGAGACTTCAACACCAGAGAGTGGACGTTTTTCAAGAAGTAGTGAGTGATCAACGTCGAAAGCTTTGCTCATATCACAGTACACAGTGGCAACCTGACCCCTCTGAAGGACTGTTGCCGAGGCATACGTCATAAACGTGACTAGGTTGGTAGAAGTAGAGCGACCCGACATGAAGCCATGTTGATTCGGTATTATGATATGTTTGAGATGGAAGGAAAGTACGTTGTGCAAAGCTAATTCGAAAAGCTTAGAGGTTGCACATAGAACAGAAATCGGACGATAATTGGAAACATCAGATTTGTTTCTAGACTTGAAGACAGGAAACAGGCTTGCCATTTTCCACACGCGAGGAAAGGCAGCATTTTTTAAACAGTTATTAAATATGGCAGTCAGTACTGGTACAAACATATACCTGAAGGCTTTTATTATGGCGGCTGGAATGCCATCAGGTCCAGGAGACAAAGATGGTCTCGGATGCTTAAGACTCTCAGTTATCAACTCCTCGTCAAAGAGAATGGAATTAGATAGTGCACCAGATGGGAGGCAAACGGAATCACAATGTGGATGTTTGTAAACGGAGGAAAAATGTTGGGCAAAACTGTCGGCAACATCCCGAATTTCCGACCCCTGAGAGTCAACTAAGCTGATACTTAAATCTGATTTAATGAAACGCTTGCGAACGTAACGCCAGAACTGACTAGGGCGATTTGAGGCACACCTCACTAAAGACTCAAGATAGGAGTCGTAGTCCCGCTTGTATAAGCGTTTCCAAAGAGAACGCACACGGCGAAACTCATCTGCCCAATTGTGAAACCCAGGGCGTTTCGCTTTACGATGAGCCCGTTCCTTCAGTTTTAACGCCGTTATTAGCTCCCTTGAAAACCAAGAAGGGAACTTCCTACGCGTAGGAGTATGCAAAGGTATGTACCGACGCATACCATCAAGAACTATTTCTGTAAAGCGACTGACGTGTCCATCTGAATCATTAATGTCATTTAAAAGAAACCAGTCGACGGAAGAGAAGAAATTGAAAAGACCGACATAATACCACGTGCATTCGAGAAACGGGGCGAATTCCTCACCCGATCCGAATTAGTAGAAGGTGAGGCAGAGACAGCAGTAGTAACTAGAAGCAGAGGGTGAAATTTGTCACAGCGAGTCAACGGTATGTCTGAACTCGAGACTCGACCACTTTCAAAATTCGATAGACAGATGTCAAGAATATTACCACAGCAGTTTTCAATGAAATTATGTTGCTGCAAAGAGTTAAAGGCTATAAAATCAAGTAGAGCGTTACATGTACTTAATATGTAATTATTGTTGTGAGAAGAAATAAATGAGTTCCAGTTGATACCAGGAGTATTAAAATCGCCTAAAATAAAAAATTTGTGTTTGCTATGACGGGTTATAACGTGCTCGATTGAGAGCAGAACATCATCATAGGCTGGAGGAGGAAGATTCGGAGGAATGTAGAAAGCTGGAAGTAAAAGTTTTTCATGTCGATTTAAAGTGAGCTCGAGCCACACATTCTTCAACAGTTTCCAGATCGGAACGTCGAACACACTTCACAAAACTGTCAACACCAATGAGCACTCCACCTCCTCTTGATTTGGGACCTGTTTCAGGGCGGTCGCTACGAAAAACAGAGTAATTATTTGGAAAGAAATCATTGGAAGGAACATCACTTGACAGCCAGGTTTCGGTAACCACAACAGCGGTATAACAACAGGACAGGACGCTAGAAAAAAATTCAGATCCCTTAGTCCGAAGACCTCGGGCGTTTTGATAATAGATGTCCAAATTAGGGGCCACTGCAATTTGGCGTCAGTTCTGAGGGATGAAGCATATCGTCGTAAAGCTTCCCAAGAATGTCTTTGTATATGCAACCCATCGGCCACATCGAAGGCTCAACAAGCTTGCTGTAGGATTCTTCATCAACTTCAATATTGAAGGACGAGTAGGAGTCGTACCTTGTGTTCAGCTGCCGGCAGGAAATGGGGGTAATATTCACTGATTTTAGATGGTTGCTAAGGTCTACCGATGTTGTATCGGGACTGAGTTTAGAGACGAAAATAGTCTTCGGACGCTTCTTTTGGTAAATGGCAACGTTCAGAACAGATGAGCACGATGCGCTAGTAATGGTTCGACTTCGGTGCTTCTTCATCGCACTGGGTGAGTTAACCGCACGGGGAGGAGCAGAGGCAGATGATGAACAGGTAATATCGCCGGGAGTCATCCCTAGATGAAGAGCGGCGGAGTATAGTCCACAGACGGCTGCTCCTCAAGGCTAGGATTGCCCAAGGAGACAACGAGAGGACGCTCGACGAGAGGACGCTCACCCTGCGAAGCAGCGCACCGCACAAGCTCCTGGCGTAGGCCGCGAACATCGGCACGTAGAGAGGCAATGACCTCGGCTTGTTGTAGGAAAGCCCGCGAGTTCTCTCCACGAAGGCGCTCGTTCTCCTCTCGTAGCTGGGCAACCTCATCGCTCAGAAAAGAGATTCCCTCAAGCGCGTCGAGGAGGAGAGCCCGTAGCGAGGCAAACTCACCGCCATGTTCGCCGGTCGCGGTTGAAGGGGGAAAACCTGTCGGGTGGCTGGGCAAGAGCGGGGCGACGGGAGAAAGGAACGTAGCTGCCGGCGCACCACCGTCGCTAAGCCTAACACCGTCAGAAGACGACGACGCACACAAATTGCACACGAATGTCCGAGAGCCGGACTTCAGGAGTTGCAGCTCGTCATCCGCCCAAGTGACGCACTTCGTGCGGACACGATTCGCACAGTCGGCACGTCGTAAAAATTGCTGCTTGCCAAAAAACGGGCGAGAGCACAGCGCACATGCGTCCTTACTAGGCGCCATCTTGGAAGAAAAAAGAAAAACAAAAAACAGAAAAGTAATAATAGTAATAATAATAGTAGTAGTAATAATGATGATAATAATAATAATAATAATAATAATAATAATAATAATAATAATAATAATAATAATAATAATAATAATAATAATAATAATAATAATAATAATAATAATAATAATAATAATAATAATAATAATAGTAATAATAATCAATCAATCTTTATTTAATGTGCGCAGGAACAACCATGTGGTCTTTGTGCTGCAGCACAAATAAAAAAAAAAAAGAAACAAAAATGAAAAAGCACAAACATGTTTACACACACAGAGAGAACACAAAAAAAGAAATAAATAATACATGAAATGACAGACGAAAAGTATCACGGAAAGTAAGCAAACAATGAGTAGCATCACTTATATACACAGTGAGAGAATATTTTAGCACACCAGGAAATAAAGAAAAAAAAAAAAAAGAACGGTAGATAGAAGAAAAAAACAACAACAAATAACTGACATTGATTATAGTAATATAGAAATAATAATAATAATAATAATAATAATAATAATAATAATAATAATAATAATAATAATAATAATAATAATAATAACCTTTATTCAGTATATTCAAAAAAGCATACAGAAACGGAAGCACCGAAGCCACAAATGGGCTTGTGCGGCGACAACCGGCAGCCACGCCGAACTTCGCGCTACATTAGAGCTCCATCAGAGGCAAGGAAAAAAAAAAAGAAACATTTGGCAAACCACATACAAAATGTACTGATAACATCAGTACATATTATAAGTCCGCTAACGCTTGAACAGCAACTCTCTGTGTTTTGCAGGGGGCCAAAGAAAATACAACGTCCGGTAGTTCGTTGAAGATAGCTGAAAAATAAAGTGTCTTCTTGCTTTACCGTAGTGAGTGCGCACTTTCGCTATAAGATACCGAGGTGCATGTCTCAACGGTACCGGTTTCGTGCTTATGTGCCTGTATGCACTGCTCCAAGAATATTTTAGTGCTACAATTTGTTTAAAAAGATTGTCAAAAGAAGGCAAACCGGTTGTTCTAAAGACACTGCTGAGCAAATTTTTCGGTGGCGTGTAGAGAATGCTTGTAGCGATGTTTTTCAAGAACCTTTTAACTCGACATTTCTATGTGAAAGAGAAGTTAAAAAACAACATATACCGTATATTAAAACAGTATAGCCCAGAGCCTGAGCGATTAGTTTTTCGATAGAAAAAGGCATCATAGTTTTCAAATTAAACAACTAACGTGCAACACTTCTGAGTTTCTTACAAATGGGTAAACTGAGTATTCCATGTTTGATCACTGTCTATGTGTACACCAAGACACTTAACCGACGGGACGCTAGCTATAGGTTGGCAAGAACACAAAAAGCAATATGAGGGGTGTAAATATATAGACCTTACACTTGGTGCATCTTTGTGCGGGTTACGAAAACAGAAAAGTCTGGATTTGGTGCTATTTATTTGTATTAAGTTTGAGGGAAACCAATCACTAACTTTAATAGCATCCTCCTGAAGGTTAGCTAGGGCACATGAAAACTCAGGGTTGCTTGATATTAGTAAAGTGTCATCGGCGTAAAGGAATATGGTGGATGCTTTCACGTGGCCACATATATCATTCACATATAAGTTAAACAACAAAAGAGATAAAATAGACCCTTGCGACCTTTGCGAGACACCGCACAACAGACTTACCGCGTCACTACAGAAAGACCCAAACATGACTGCTTTTGGGCGAGTGTGAAGATGGTTTTTAATTAATGACAAAAAAGGACCCCCAAATCCATATGAGTACAGTTTAGAGCCTAAATTTGACAATTTACTGTGTTGAAAGCGTTTTTTACGTTTAAAAAAGCCTAAATGCCACCTCATTGTTCTCCAGGCTCTGGTGTAGTAAATCGGAGAAATTTTTCAATAACATCTGTGTTCCTGATCCACTCACATATCTGTACTGATTCACACTCAGTAGGTCCTGTTAAGTAACAAATGCATTCATCGCAGAAACTACGTGTTTTTATAATATCTGGGATACGCAGGAAAGAACAGATATAGGGCGGTAGTAGGCAGTATCATTCTTTTTTCCACTTTTGTACAGAGGAACAAGGCAAGCGCTCTTGAGAGATTCTAACCATGTACAACTTTTATATATGCCGTTTAAAATTAAACAGCAGAACTTGTATCAAACTGTAATGTTTCTTATCAGATAACTTATGAAAATGTGGTCTAGTCGGGCAGATTTATTACGTTTCAGACTAGAGAAAATGCTGAAAAGATCAAATTTTTTCCTAAGAGGAAGGAAAGCCGATAGCGATACACTTTTTGTAATTTTCGTCGAGCTCAAAGCTTGGACTGCAACCCGTTGCTCAGAGTAAAAAACGTTATTGAACTCATTCGCCAAAATATGCGACACTACATTGAAATTATGCTTCACTGATTCCTGGATGGACAAGCGTATGTTAACACGCGTAACTGGTTTATCAGAGACCAGGGCCCGCTTGCACGATAAAGGCCGAGCTAAGTCGAGACTTAAACAGTGTCTTTAGTAAGACCAGACTTTTTCAAGACCGGAGTTATTCAGGGCTGTCTTAACATACCCATAGAGACAGTGGATACCTAGTTTGAGGACAGCGGGTACCTCTACATGGGAAATCTTGGCCCCTGCTTAGGGAACGCGCCGTGGCACCTGACGGTGCTTTCATTCTGTCACGGCGTGGTGAGGGTGAAAAACTTTATTGAAGAAAAAAAAAGAAAGAGTGCAGTTCAAGGGTCCTTTGCATGAGTGGAATGCCTAGTATGGGAGGCCACTGGACAAAGCTATCACCATTGCTCGTTGGCCAGGGCCGGTTGGGGCTCTAACGATGATCAGCTAAGCAAGGCCGCCTCCAAAGTCGAATTTTCATGCATGTCTAATTTCTTAGGGGGCACGATGCGAGCGCACGTTAAAGCGGGCTGCAGTCGTTGCTGCCTAAAACAGAGCTCAACTTTGCATGCATATGACGCTATGTTCACGTCTTAAGCAGCAGAAACCGTAGCCGTCGTGCGTGCTTCATTGGCAATCAGAATGTTCATTCTAGCAATGACAATTAAAATGTTAAGGCGCTAGTTTTTCTCAAGCATTTGCCTCATTTTGTTGAATTACCACGTCTTTGCTTGGGTAATTTTTTTTTCCTTTCATAAGATGCCTACAGGAACGCGCCACGCCCTTCCACAACACATTTTCGGGATGACTTCAAAAAGCCTCCTAGGGCAGCGGTTATATGCATTTGGGTAAGCAGCGTAAATACGTGCGCGTACTGGTGCTGGTGTGTGAGGGGGGGGGGGAGGGGGGGGGGGCAGACAGGCCGCGGATATCAGACTTGTACGTAGCAGCTGTTAGGGAGCTTTAATTAACTGCAGTCCTCAAAAGCAAGTATTGTGCTGACGTCAGTGCCGGTTGAATCGCTACTGAGGCATATTATAGGAATCGACCAGTTACATTTAGACGCTGTCCTAACAGCTATCAAAAGCTGAGAGCTGTCCCCCACAATTTTGAACACTCTACGCACTGCAGCTACAATTGAGGTTATGTGCGCCGCAAATGTGACCTAAAATCAGGTTGTGACAAAAAATTCCATATTGGAAGGCTCACAGAATTTCGACCTCTTCTCTAAAGGTCGCTCATTCACGGATCGTGCGTTTTATTACGACGCAAGATTCACCAATCATGCATTTTATCTCGACGGGAGACTGTCGGGTCGCTCATTCACCAATATCATTCCAATATTCAATATCATTCCGTTTTTAGAAAACGCCTTACTAGCTGCCACGCTCACACATTCCAATTTTTGGAGCCGTCACCACATCCTTTTTTCGACACGGTTTCCTCACCCACTGCTGGCACAGGCTCGTCGCTCGGAACGTTGCCTGTAAACCTATTTACCAGCGGTATACAAAACGGACCGCAATAGTCCTAAAAGAATAACTTGCGCTTAGAAGCGGCACAGGTTGGAACACATGCCTGCAACACCCCGTGAATAGAAAACGGGGACGTATTGACGAACTTCAAGATATGCGGTTTTCGTTTTAGAGGGGCTTCGCGAAAAAATCTATACGATTGAATTATGCTTGTTAATCTATCCGTCTTCCGAAAAGTTGATTTGAATTTGTGACTAGTGTAAAAATACCAAATATACCGTTAATATCTCAATCACCGTACTTTGAATGCTTCCACGCTTCACCGTGATCGCGTGGACCATGCAGTGAAGTATTCTCAAAACGCGACGGGGCCGTTTTGTAAAGAGGGCCTTTGCGACGGTGTGCCCAGTAAAGCGCTTTACGAAAATTGATAATAACGTCATTCTCAATACGCTTTCATTTAAAAAGCAGACAAAATCGCGCAAGTGCACGTCAGGTACAAATGGTTTCTGTCAATTTATTCAGGCCCCTTAAATAAATAATGCTTTCTTATAAAACGCAGATTTTTCTGGTTCCTTAAAGGCTGATATAGGTATATGGAAGTTAACTGCATTCTGCCACGATATGACAGCTGCCACTAGTTTTATGCAGGGCCTTATGGAAAAAAAATTGTATGTCCAAAGCTGTGTAACATTTGTAATGTACTTTTAGTTCTGGTGTATGCCTATGTACAATGTCAGTCATGTGCAAATGTTAGGCAGAAATGACAAAATTTTATTTTTATTATTTTTTATTATTTTTGCACCAGTTTGTAGAATATTTATTCTAATGCATTCTTCCCCACAAATATACTCGATTTGTATATCAAATCGTCAGTACTCCACACCCCAATTTCTGAAACACAAATGAACACAAATATGTTACAGTATTGTTGACAAATACAGCTGTTCATATGACTACAGCAGTGGCCACCATGACAGTAATGTGGTATACTTGTGCAACCACGGCATTTGCTCTCACCTTTTTTTCCTGCAGATAAACAAAAACGACCAGGTACTTTTCTTCCAGTCATATAATTCTGGCCTGTTCTGGGTGTTGGATGTGCACAGGTTTTGAGTGGTATTGCAACCATATACAGATATGCAAGATTAGTAGCCCTTGAGGTGATTTAATGCAAGCATGTGACCAACGCCAGCACGACATTGAGCAAAATCATTTGCACATACTGTTCTCGCAGCATACAATTGAGGAAATGGTGGCCCACATTGACAAGAAATATTATCATACAAGCAAAACAACATATACTTGAGAAAAGTACAAAATGACAGTTGTAGATGCCTTACACACACACCAGACATGCTGATATTTGTTCTGCAGGTCACGCTACATAGTGAGCAGCAGAGAATAATAACAAACAACAGTTTGTAAGGGTTACAGGTATTGGTCTCGAAGGGTGGAATTAATAATTTTGATGCACTTGCAAGAGTGTAATGCAGAAAATCTTAGTTGACATAAAAACTTGACACAACAAAACATGTACATGATTTGAATCACGGTGGGTGAGGAGTGCTACAAAAGGCTATAAACATTCTAATACACGGTTAACCAAAATGCTGTTGAATATTGTACCTGCAAATAATAAGACAGTTTTCCGTGGCCCTATATATATATACTCTTCAGTTGACGCAATTGTCATTGCAATGTAAGCACTGCCAATAATACAGGTGTGATCATTGAAAGTTGATGGCAAAATTACTCATTACACTTTGAGCAGGTAGTTCGCATTTTATTTTTATGCCACATGGCTCGTCCGAGCATTGCTGCCATGGATGTCATACGAGACAATTTATACAAAACCTGGGTCTGTGAACCCCTACCACAATATGGTAGCCCGCGCTTCTACCTTTGCATACACTCACCAAGTCTCCCAGAGTTTACCATTGCACTCTGATGCCATGCAAGTATTTGACAAAATGGCAATCTTTGAGGGACGGAAAAACATATTGCATGTTTAACAATTTACTGCACAGACTCTAACAAAATATATATTGTAGGTATTAAAATAACAAATACACAGCTTAAAACATCTGTAATCTGTTAAGTACCATACTTTACCACATTGAACCTACTCTTGGTGTAACCGATGTTAAGGTTATGCTTGGTTTCATTTATTGGGCTTAACATCCCACAGTGACTCAAGCTACGAGAGATGCAGTAGTAGAGAGGTAGGGAAATTTCGACCACCTCGGATCTTTTAACAATCACTGACATTGCACAGCAGACGGGCGCCTATGTTTTTGCCTCCATCGAAATGTGGCCACCATGGCCAGGATTCAATCCTTCATCTTCGGGTGCAGTAGTCGAGCACCCTAATCACTGTAACTCCATTGCAGGTAGACATTAAGCTAAGTGCTCAAATATAATCTCCTGTTTACATGTCTCGAATTGGATGTTACAACCAAAATGAAGTAAAAAGGAGATGTTTATGCTCCATCTGTTATGCTCTATATGTACTGCAATGTTAAACAGCTCAACAGCAAATACTTCAATGCACATTCTTGCGTAGGCTTCAGGATGTCAATACAAGACTGACGTAGCACATAATGAAATAAGCTCATTTGCATATTTATCCGGTCATGAGAAGCACCCAGTGAAAACATTAAACTCAGTGACTAGCACAGGCACAATTTATTTCACATAACTGTACTTAAAGCAGGAGAAATCTTGCTGCACCATGCCTTTTCGCAGCATAAATCTATAACCCCAGTGAGGATAAGCATGTACAGATACTTCATCTTGCACTTCCATGTGCTTGCCCATGCTGCACACATACTCCTGAGACACGTTGTGGAGTTAGTACCTCGTCATGATGCTGGTCCACACATGGTCCAGTGACATGTGCTGCTGATCATGGAGGGAATGAAAGCAGCGTTTCAGCTGCCCTATTGTCCTACAAAAAAAAACATGGTGAGTGGGCTATGCAATGCCACTATAAAGTTGGTGACGCGCGTAACGCAAGTTGCTGCAGTAAAGGTGAATGCATATGCAAAATAATAAAATTTTTCTCTCCATCATGATGCATTTCAAATAATGCATGCCGCATCTGCTCTGAGTAACCTGTGGTTTATGGAACTGACAGCTTCGTAATATGCTGTACATGGAATGTATGCTTTGAGCATTTGTTCTTCCAGGCTATCACACAACCTGTAAACGTGTCCGGTGCAATGTAATGCAGTAAATACCCTTGCACCATTAATGAATGGAAATATTTCGATACCTTCATTTAAGGAAATATATATCATGCTCAAATGACAAAATAATGCTATGATTTTTGAACAAGTCTAATTGCTAAGTAAATATTGATATGTGTCATTCAACATATGTAACTTGACTGACACCCAACCATAATTTGTTTCTTTGCTGAAAAGCTTCCCCCCCCCCCCAGGCTTGGCCAAAGTTATTTGACTGCAGTGTTATTTAACTAGTAAACAAATGCGACATCAAAGCTAATTTCTTTCAGCATACATTGTTCGCTCAACAACACTTGCAACTGTACCGAGCTGTTCGAACAACACGGACATCCACAACCGGTCAGTGTCCGGGATATCATGCAATCCAATATTTAGAATGTGCTGCGCACCTTCCTTTCAATCATTGCTCTGGTGGTGCCGTGAGCTGCGCTGTATCGCTTTTTGTCGCACATGTCCGCATTCTGGAGCCAAAGTCTGCATGGATAGCCACTGCAGCAGGATGCCGGTGTAAGTGCCCGGTTTGGAGAGCTGAGCGAAGGCGCGTGTGTGAGCACTCGTGCGTCATATGTGCCACCGGGCCACTTTGCAACCACATCGAGGATCTGGTACTTGCTGTCCACCACAAGCTGCACGAAGATGGAGTGGTAGAGATGCCTATTTATATGTACGCGCCCTCGTACAGCTCATGGGCCTGGATCTTGACATGAGTGGCATCGATGGCGCCCACGATGCCAGGGAAACCTCCAGCAGCACAGAAGTCGCTCATGCAGCCCGACAGCTCATCCTGGGATGGCCAGTTGTAAAGCAGGAAGCCTATATCCCTTCTGGTGCGCATATTCATCGCTTACAGTTGCAGGCAATCATGTGGCGGCACAAAACCGAGATTGAATTCCACGCTGATGCTAAAGACTTGTCGTCCCTTACTCCATCGGTGACGTGCCGATGGGGCTTAGAAGAGGATGCAGTGCAGAGCACATGCCCTAAGTGTCCAAGGCCAGCTGCCGAGATGGATCTTCGCCATATTTTATGGACATGCCCAGGAATGCAGCCGTCAAGAATAAGACGACTACAAGAAGTTGTATCGACTGTCAGCTACAAAGGAGAACATTAACACTTGTGGCTAATGCACAAATAAGAGCCGGAGCTTGCTCCGATTCCTTGAAGAAAATAGACTGCATGATCCCATTTAAGTTAAAAGACAGCCTCATTTTATGCCACATGGCAAGCCTTCAAAAAACAAAAAACTTGTCGCAGACCCTGTAGGATGCAAACCCCGTCAAGGTGCGCAATCGGTACCGTTGTGCTCGATCAAGGCAATAAACGCTTATGACCGTAATAGGTGAAAAAAATGAACGTTCCTGAAAATATTGCTTCGCTGTCGCTAGCGTCCGCTATGGGCCCTGTATATCCCAACAACCGCTAAATAAAGGTATACGATTTAAAACACTTTCTTCTATTTCTTCCTGCCTTGACTCTACTGGTCAAGAAACATCACAACAGGCAAAATGGGTGAAATGACAACGGCGGTTCTTACCGTGTCCTGGCTGCGGCGTTCCGTTTCAGTGCGACAATGACTCTTCTTACTGCCCGGCTTGCCGTCGACTCGTCGACGCCGACCGGTTCACTAGCCTTTATGAGAAAGCCGCCGGTAGCAAAAACTGCAACGCCAGAAGCACCAGGCAGTATGAAGTTAACGCATGACTGCGATGAGTCGGGCTCGGTTAACGGATGCTGACCCTGCCGAAGCGAGATCGCAGCTGCAGCTTAAACTCGCAGGGGTATTTCCTGTCTCTGAAAGCACGTTCACGACACAAGTGGAGATCTGCAACTGGCAGCACGCGAAACTGACGCTCCGCAGGCATTCGACGAACGAGAAAACGTGAGCGAATGCGCACCACGTCGATCAACACACAACGAGTGACCATCTGTTTAGTTTTACGGCCTCCCAAATCATGACGACGGGATTTAGCGCAGTTTCAGTTATTTTGTAATGCTGCCGAGAAGAGGCGCGCACATCCTTATTTGACAAAACAACGCAAGAAAGGCAAAGGGTTAAAACAAAAACAAAAACGCGTATATGAGCGTCAAGCTAAGCCGCTACTTCTATGGCGTTGCCACCTCTCGGTGAAATATTGCTGCAAACGTCGTGACTGTCCAGCTCGTTCATAGGCTTTGTGCAGGCATCAAGTCTATCTCGGTTGGCTCTGTATGTCCCTATGACCAGAGTTCTTAGCTTAGATTTCCCTACGGCTTAAGTCGCTTGCACAAAACGTTCAGTGCGCGTTTAAGACTGCGGTTAAGACGGAGCTTAAAGACAGCGTTTAGGCAGTCTTATCTGCGAACTTCATTAAGGTTCAAAATGGCTGCAGTGTGGCTGCTACGGCTGGATGCACATGATAGACCCCTTCGAGCGTGGAAAACGTGCAACCAAGTTTTTCTGTACCCCTTCGTGTTGATGCAGAGGTGAAACGTGTCATCTCGGAGTTGTTTAGTGACTGGGAACTTGTGTCGACGTTCTTCCGTTGCTCTTTCGACTGCCATGCGAGTTGCGCTGGCTTCGTCGGCTTGAGGTCAGCTTGAAGATTTTCGCCATTATTTTGCGCGGGTGCTTTGCTATGATACGTCTCTCGTGTATTAAACGGTGAATGCAGTAAAAAAAAAATAATAATAATAGTATGCGGAACGTAGTGATGCTCTTCATCACCGTTTTTTTTTTTTTTTGCTATGATACCGGGCGATGCAGAATAATTGATGGTGCGTTTTTGAAGCCATTTCTTGGTTGCCGTATTTGTCGTCGTAGTTGTTGTTGCGCGCACATATTTTTTTTCCGTTTCCGCTGTTGTGTGTACTGGCACCGTATATCCCACGGGGGCCTTTAGTGGTGTGACTACGGCTAAACGCGGCACGAGCTGCCGGTTTCAAACCTCTCATGAGTCTCGCTTGCTAATCACCTCTTTCTTTCCGCTCAGTGTGTAATATGGAGCGTGCAGCTCAAACATACGTTTGTACCGCTACATGTAGGTTCCAAATCAAGAGCAATTGAAACGTGTGTCACAAGTGAAACACGCACGTCTTGTTTCCAGCCGTCATTCTCCGGAGGATGGGCCTGGCGTGAATACATCAAAGCTTTGGGAGGCTTCCAACGCGTCGTGGGCGCCATCCATTGCACTCTCTTCAAGATCCCAGTGCTGGACTGCATCTGAGAGCGTGCACAAACCAACTGATCGTCTTCGCATTAGTGCTTCAGTGATTTTGCGCTGTTCAAACAGCGCTTGTTCTGCCATTTCAGGTAGCAGCTCGCAAGTAGCCCGTTGATGGTTGGATACCCCGTTGGTTGGGTAGCCCGTTGGCTGGTTATACGTCCCCGCTGCGTTTGGTGTCAACGCTGTGTGCTTATTGTGTGGAGCTCTTCCCAGCGTCACCAGAAGTGAGACTAGCTGCAGATTGTTTTGATTGCTCATGTGTGCTTGGTGTCAGCACTATGCGTTCAGTGTGTGCAACTGGGATGTTCACAGTGCTGCTAGAGAAGTGAGACCCGTTGCACCTGTGCTGTTGGTGCCAGCCTTGTCAGCTTTGTGTGGTGCCGAAACGTCCAGTGTCAACACATGTGAAGCTGCAACTGGCAATGTTGGACTTCTAACATATCTAGCAAACCTTAAAGGTTGGTGTATCAGGCTCCAGCATATTTAAGCACTGACTTTTGTGGGGACAATTGGTGGAGTCCTGACCGGCCTGCTTTTAAAGTGTGATTCACAAGAATGCAGATGTTTGCAAAGTGTTTATACAATTAAAAAGGCAATTGCATTCATTTATAGCAAAGTATCATTACACTGTTTAAAATGTATTACTGCATTTGCAACTTTTCGAACCCTTTCATTATCCCGCAGAGTTAACATACTCATACTCCTGTGTCCAATGTGAGCAATGTGTTTTGAATACTGATACTACCTGTTGCTGCAAGCAGGTACGTTATGCGTTTGCCAAGAATATGAGAGATGTTTCCAACTCCCTTGAATATTCTGTCCCCGGTCTTGAAGACCTTTTTCTCAGGCTGCATTACCACGATAAAAATGTGCTGTAGCAAAATCCAGCTCTGAACCATGGCTTGTCCTTTATGTATTATTTATTTATGTATTTTGTTACTGCGAAAGCTACTGTGGCAATCAGCAAAAGACGGTAAAGGCGCAGGCACGAAAGTTAAACTTATCCGTGACAAACTTACAGAAAATGGTGTAGCCTATACCTCGAACATGGATACTAACAGTCGTGTTAAGCTGAGCAGCACTCGCGGCAGCTCATGCGATAAAGACCATCGGCAAATATTCAATAATGTACTCAATCTGCTAAATGTTAATGCCCGCAGTATTGTTAATAAGCCTGAACTATTCGAATTTTTGTCAGTGTTGCACGAACCGCACTTAATTGCTGGCACAGAAACTTGGTTGCACGACGACGTACAGGACGATGAATTTTTTCCACCCTACTATCATGTCCTCAGGAAAGACCCAAAAACAAGAGATGGGGGCGTCGCCTTGTTAATTAAGAAAAGTTTAACCTACAAACATCTTCATCCCATAGATGACTATGAAAGTGTATGGTGCACGTTATTTCTTAAGGATACCGCATTAATAATTGGCATATTGTACAGGCCCCCTAGCTGGTAGCTCTGTTGAACTTCTTCAGAGGACGGATGATTATATTGCCAATAAGCATAGCACAATACTACTGTTGGGTGACTTCAACCTGCCAGGTGTAAACTGGGAATTTTGAATCCCAGGAACAGTAGAAAAATTGCATGCCGATTACATGTTAGAAATAATGGCTAAGCATGGTCTAATCAGGTGGTTCTAATGCAGCAACTCTAGTGGAAGGGCAGAGCAGCGGAATACTGGACTTACTTCTACCAGACGGTATTTTCCAGTACGACGTAACTATAAAGGACGGAATTTCTGATCACAGTTGTGGCGAACATTTGGTTGGATAACAACATTACATGCAACAAAAGGGCATACCTGCTTATAACTTCAATCAGGCTGACGATACCGCAATACTTGACAACTTAGAGTTCGCACTCGACCAAATCCCCAATACTAGAGATGTAGGCACTTTATGGACATATTTTAAAACTGTTGTTAATGACTGTATGGTTCAATTTACACCCACTAAAATCCGACGAGTAGAAAGACCCAGTCCATGGATAACGCGTAACATAATTCACTGAAAACAAAAACTACGACGTGCACGGCAAAAAATTCCAATTTACCCGGTTCTTATCGCTAAGTTTAGTATGCCGGTGCGAGAAGAGCAACAGAAAGCTAAGAGATTGTATTTTTCTACCACAATACAAGCATATTTGCAAAGTTCTCATAAGTTCTGGCGTTACCTATCTGGCTCTAAACCTGATTTGAATGGTGTTGAGGTGAATGGAAAGATCTGCATTACTCCATTCATAATTTCTAACGCGTTTTAACAGTTTCTTCAGCTCTGCCTTTGTACCAAGGCTTGACGATAGTACAACGGTAGCAATGTATAAGGCCAACACTGATTGTAATAAGGATCAAAACATTGTTATCTCGAAACAAGGAGTGTTGTCTTTGTTACTAAAGATGGACCCGAAAAAGCCGTCAGGTCCCGACATGATACCTAATCAATTCCTCAGGCATTATTGCGAATGGGTCTCTGAGCTCTTGGTGAAGGTTTTTACTGTATCTCTGCGTGATTGTTCTGTTCCGAGTGATTGGCTGCTTGCGAGGGTTACTCCAGTTCATAAATCAGGTACAATTATCCTTTTATATCTATTATATCTACTTCGTGCAAACTACTCGATCATGTTATAGCTAAACATTTAATGGTCTTTCTCGAAAATAACAATCTGTTTTACCCCAGGCAATATGGTTTTCGACGTCGCTTATCGACAGTAACTCAACTTATTGAATCTGTTCGTACCTTCGCAACAAAGAAACAGATAGATGTTATTGCATTAGACCTACGTAAAGCATTTGACAAAGTGTGCCATGATAAACTGCTTAAAGAAATGCATGCATATGGCATTGATTGGCAGATTATTAACTGGGTACGCGCTTACCTTTCCGACAGGAAACAATTTGTCGAAATAGCCAGCGAACATTCACCCACCTCTCATGTATCATCCGGTGTATCACAAGTTTCTGTTTTAGGTCCGGTGTTATTTTTAATATACATAACGACATTGCTGAAGATATAGAGTGTCATGTGGAAGTGCGGCTGTTCGCACACAATTTTCTCTTGTTTTGCCACGTAAGAACTGATGATCAAATGTTGCTTAATTAGTCTTTGAAATAAGTCTATGATTGGTGTATGAAATGGGATATGCAAATCAACCCAATGAAATCTGTTGCCATAACCAGCAACAAATCCCCCCTATTGTTTACCTATACCATTAACAACAAATTAACATACTTAGGCGTCACAATTACTGAACCTTTAAACTGGGGCGTAGACATTGATCAGATATTTGGTTCAGCTCAACGAAACCTTGACTTCTTAAAACGTAAACTGAAACACTCAACAAATGATGTTAAACTTCAAGCATTGAAAAGTATGGTCCGACCTTAGTTAGAGTACGCAAGTATTATATGGGACCCACATTGCCAGTATCAGATCAATAAACTCGAGAGGGTACAACGATTAGTCTTAAGATCTATAATTTCCGCTTACCAAAAACACAGTCACTGACTGCTCTACGCATCCAAGCTTAACTACCTGAACTAGCCACATGTAGAAAAAATAGCGCGCCTCAAGTTTCTTTATAAGCTCCGTGAAAATAAGTTTAACTTAGACTCTACTTTGTATATCCAAACCCCAGGAAGATTATCAGCCCGTACTAATCACTCATTTGCCATCATGCCGTACACACCTAGAATTGGCCTGTTTAAGCACTCGTTCCTTCCGAAAACCATTGTTGAATTTAACAACCTGAACCCCCAACATTTTTTTATAACACCAGCTCAGCTGAGGCCTTCGAGTAAAAACTAGAATTGTATTTCTTGTAGTGATGTTTGTGCCTTCTGTGTTTTCTCTTTATTTCCAACCCTGTAACAGCCCGTAAGGACTTACAGTGTTGTAAATAAATAAATAAATAAAAATAAATGTCAGTGTTGGCCAAGAAAGTGTACCGAAATGAGGGACTTGTAAATGGCACACACATGATTGGTTTGCTTCGTGGGGTTTCTTTCCCACAGTGACTCAAGCTATGAGAGACGTAGTGAAGGCCTCCAGAAATTTCGACCACCTGGGATTCTTTAAATTGCTTACTGACGTCGCACAACACAGGCAGTATTTGACACTTTTGGCAAGTGGTACTCTCCCTCATCCCCTTCATGGATCACTGCCTTGTCGTGGCGGAGGGGCTTGCTAAACTCGAAGTCGTGAGCTCTGCTCTGTAGGGCCACCCAAGATAGACAGGTCACAGCAGAGAGTTCTGACAAAATGTGATTTACTGGAGAAGGTAATGGCAACCCACTCCAGTATTTCCTGTCAAGAAAACCCTATGACCAGTCACAGCCAGAAGATCAAATCAGTCGATATTGTCGACCATAAACCCTGACTGCTCATTGGAGGGTCAAATTCTAAAGTTAAAGTTTAGCTATTTTGGTCATCTGATGAGAAGAGAGTAGTCGCTGGAGAAAGATTTGATGTTGGGAGAGGTTGAGGGTCACCGAAGAAGGGGTTGGCAGCGACCGCGATTGTTAGATGGCATCCTCGAGGCGCTGCAGATGAAATTACGTGATGTTAGGAAGATAGTGAAAGACCGGAAAGCGTGGCGTGATATGGTCCATAGGGTTACGAAGAGTCGGACACGACTGAACGACTGAACTGAACTCTCCCTCATAGGGGAGACACAGGACAATTACCTAATGGAATGTGAACACAGTGTGAGAGTGGGAGCTATGCAAGAACCCCTCTATGATAACATCAAGACAACCAGTATAGCAGGGTGGCTAAATCACTCTTACAATTCCATAATAAGCAACAAATCATTGCTATACAGGTTGGACATAAAAGTTACCAAGTTTTACATGGGTATTCATTCTGATGAAGGAATCGATGATCAAAAGTATGAGTTGTGCTCACACCACAGAAGTGAACAAAAGCTCTTCAATCACAATACATAAGGTAACATATTTCATTTCCACTATCATCGCCATCACAAAATGGTGCTTCATAAGGTGCTAGCGTACATTGCATCGGGGGCTTTGCTTTTCGGTTGCATTTTTGTATATTAAAGCAATTGTTTTTATGCAAGGTGCTGGTATTACCCACGACTTCATGTACTCCCGCTCGGCCTGCGCCATGTACAGAACGCTAAAACCGTCTCATCTTTATTTGCCGTTGGCTCAGGCTTTTTCAGATAGTAGCATCACAATATTTTACATGAAAAACTACAATCCTTCAACATTCAACCATTTAAGGCTCATGATCTTTTTAAATTGCTTAGTTTTTCTTTAGGTTATTGATCAGGCTGAGTGCATCGAAACAATGTGCACGACAGGCTGTTTTACTAAGATTCGGTATCATGATATATTAATTGTTTGTACACATTTCCTTGTGGTTGTGCTTTGCCGCACTTCACTTCCAAATGGTCATCATTGAAATATTTCTCTGAGTCACAAAAGGCCAACAATTGAATGTAAAGATTGCAATATAGCAAGTTTGAAAGCATTTTGTTCCAACACATTCCTGCTTACAAAAATTTAAATGTTTCGGCAAAGAAATAGCTCGATTGTGGTACAGCAGAGCAAAATTGCATACTGTTCGTCACGTCAGCTCTATAAGTGCAGTATCGTCACTTGTCTAGCATCTTAATCTTTGCTTTTGCTGTTAAGTAAAAGCCTCCAGGCATGAGGTTTTCAGCCTCCATCCAAGCAGAGGTTTTCAATACCTTTAATGATTACAGCAGACAAAGTAGGTCACGGTCACAACACTAAGCACCAATAAATGGTTGTTGACGTATTTATGCACTCTCCTTCGTACCTGATTTCATTAGGGACATTAAATACCGTTAATGAAAGTATGTTCTTTGTCCTTGCTAATATCCGAACACTGCGATTATTAAACTGCATGTGCACTAGCAGCTCATATTGACAATGGTTAACCTATTATTTGAAAGTAGATGGGATGCTACATTTTAATGGGGTGTTTGGCTGGGTTTAAACGAAACTTCAGGGGGGGAAAAAGGGGGGGGGGGGAAACATGCCCACCAATATGGTATACAGAGAAATACCGTAAAGCAGTCTCTTAGGCCCCCTTCTTTTTATTCTCTACATTAATGATCTTGTTTCCATAGATTCATCTGCAAAACACATTATTTACGCTGATAATACAAGTCTGTTTTTCTCTGTCACTCAGGCATAGAGCTATCCAGTCGGGCTAACATAACCTTGGAAAAAACTGAACATTGGGCGTGTCAAAACAGTCTAAACCTCACTGACAATAAAACAAAAGCAGTTCTCTTCCATCCCAGAAATAAAGCAATCGAGCTTTATCAATAGTACTCAGTGGAACTAAAATAGAAATTGATCACTCTGTGAAAACGTTAGGCGTGTACTTCTTAAGGCACATGACCTGGGATGTTCACATAGAATATTAGTCAACAAACTACGCAGACAATAGGTTCTCTACGCCGACATTTCTCTGTATTTCCACTTATCATTAACATTATGCTTTATAATTCACTCTTTTCGTCAGTTCTGAACTACTCCTTGCTAGTATGAGCAACAACAACAGCAGAAAAACGTACAATAAGAAATATTGCTAAAGCTTCTGACCTCGAACATACAGGACCAATATTTAAGCAGCTAAAAATGGGTAAAGTAACATCTTTGTATACCTACAGGCTTTTGTGATTATATAAACAAGACATCAATAAAAAGGACAACAAACTAACACTCATAGCAGCGCTTCAAGACAGCATAAACACATACGACACCCGTAACCCGGAGCATTGGCACATTACAGCATGCCGGACGAACTATGACAAGCGGATGCTTCGCTTCAGGCTTCCTACCATATTAAATCAATAATTTCCTCATAGTGGTCAAGATTTCTCTCTTCCTCCCATTAAATTCTATGAATACATAATTTAAGTGTTCTATCTTGCAGCGTGTCTCTGTATTATTTTCATGTATTTTTCCTAATATACCTTATGCGTTTTTGTAATCTAATTATTTCTCCATTCATTATTCATTCATTGTGTAAGCGTGACTTCTCTGCTTTTAAATGCGATCACATACAGGGGCAGCCGCCCCGTCAAGCTGCTCTTCGAAGCAGCTTTTTAGCGGCTGCTCCTTTCCTTGTATTAAAGAAAAAATAAAGTATATTATATTGTTACGATACGGCAAGCCGATGAAAACTGGAGAACAGAGGACAGAAAGATGGTCGATGACAGTGAGATTACGTTTAATGAAAATGTTGCCGGGCTTAGCGCGAGCGCTCCTGTTCGCGCCACTGCCCGCTTTTTCTTCCTTGATGTCGTCCGTAACATGACCCGGGGCCACCGAGCGATCGTCCCGATCGTGGACGAGGAAATGCACGATGTTGATGATTCCATGGCATGATGATGGGCGTGTCTAGATGCTTGAAAAAGAAGAGGAAGAAGGAAGAATAGAATGGCTTGCCGGCACGATGATTCGCGATGAACCTTGGCAGGACACCCTCGGGCCACACGTTGCCACGACTCGAAGGCGGAGGCCAAGGCACGCACCGCATGGCATAGGCAGGGGAGAATGTCTTGAAGTGTAGCGGTGTCTTGGGTCGTAGGGTCCTTGGTCGGCACATCAGGTCAGTGGGGTCACATTAGGTCATTCGGGTCTCTCCTTGTGTCTTGTGGTCATGTGTGGCGTCTCGGGTCAGTCTCTCCTTCGTCGTCTCTTGTGGTCAGGGCGGGGGGGGGGGGGGGTGGGGACGGGGCGGAGGAACAGGCAAGGTCTTGCTGGGTCCGGCAGGCTGGGGAATAGCCCTGCAGTGCCTCCTAACCTTTCGCCGACGGCGCAAGAAGTCGCAGGGCGCTGATGCTCCGGACCAGGATGGGGCGGTGATGATGAAGTACCCAGCACCTCCCCCGAATGTTACGATTACATCAAGCCGATGAAAACAGGAGAACAGAGGACAGAGAGATGGTCAATGACAGTGAGATGACGTTTAATGAAAATGTTGCCGGGCCTAGCGCGAGCGCTCCTGTTCGCGCCACTGTCCGCTTTTTCTTCCTTGATGTCGTCCGTAACAATATTAACCCCACAGACCAAACCAATTATTATTATTAAATTGCTGTTTTGTATTTCCCAATGTGATGCATAGTGCACTGAATCTTTCAAGAGGTACCGGTGTAACATTTAGAATATTACAATGCAATTTTTATTAAATACATTAAATATTAAATAAAATTACATAAACATGCAACATTCCTATTCAGTGGTCCTTGTTTGGAAATGCTGACAGTTATTATTAAGACTCTTTGTGTTCACTGATTTCAGTCTACTGCATGTTTCCTTTTTTCAGCCATTCTATGAACGTCTTTGTCCATGTCATTGTGCAAGTGCAAGCAAAATGTTTTCAGCCAGCAGCAAGAGGCTCATGCTAGTTGTTCACTGTGTAATAAGGCCAGTGTCCAGCAAACATTTGCATGCCTGTTGCTTATGTTGATTTTTTTTTCAAGAATAATTTTCCTCAGACATTCCCTCTTGCAAAATAAACTGTTTCCTTTGTTAGTTGCCTTGTTTTCAGCCTCAATAATTTCTCATTACCAAGCCTTTGTGTTGTTCCTAGGCCCTAAATTACATCATTCACATCACAGCTTGCAGCTCGGCGGCCTATGGGTACTCATGTTGTCTGAGCCCAACGCAGTGGCCCAGTTTATGGAACTTGACTGTTATATTTGGAGAACCCTACTTCGATTCTGCCTTGGTGTCTGCGTTTAGGTGGTGACTAAACACAAAGCTGGCCATGCACTGGGCAATCTCAGTGTACGTTAAAAGAAAGGCGTAGTAAGCTTGTGCACATCCCGACTATGACATTGCTTAAAACTTGACATGCTAAATCCTGCAAACAAAAAAATCATGTTCTCAAAACGTATGGGCAGAGGATGTACAGACAGCACTAAATGGGTGCTTGAATGAAGACATAGTCGGTTTGTTAATTTTCAGTAGGTGATCGGCGGACCGGTCACCGGGAAGTGTCTGTCATATGAGAACAGGTGAAAGGAAAAATGATAGTGGTATTGATTACTAGAGATTACGACTTGTGATGACCCACATGTGTACCGACGACCTATAATTGCAATTGATTAGAAATGAATGTCTTGTAATGACCAAATGTCTAGCAATGACTTGTTACGACTACAATTGATCCATGAGTGCTTGGTATTCCAGCCAAGCGGCAACAAGTCCTGTCATTGACACCGCTCAGTAAGAGTCGCTTAAGCACTTGATGTTTTATGTGCGTGCGCTGTTATGTGTACGCATGTGTATGCCCTGTTCACAAATGTGGAGCGCCCCCAAATCGGCTGACAGCTGTTCCAATTTTTGAAGACATGTGCCACACAAAACGCCCTGTCCGTCAAGCTTACTATATTTAATCAACATCAAGCAACACAGGTAATGAATATACCCCTTGTTAGCTATCAAACTAGACTGTTTTTTGCAGTGCAACACACCATACCGCAATTCCTATTATGTCAAAAGGTAAAAATACGGCCAGCAAAAACAAAGATAATAGCAAGGTTGAGTCTTTCCCAATCTTCATACAAAAAACATATCTGTACTAAAGCTGGGTGAAAAATGGTTGCACATCTCTGGCACACATTGCAAAAACAAAGGAATTAAATAAAATGCTGCAATATCAGCAACTAGTGAAAACGTGGTCTGTGAGTCTCTTCTCGATTTTTCCTCACATCCAACTTCATAAAGCCTTTTTTGCCATTTGTGCGTTAATTGCAGCGCGAATGTTACTGAAATTGACGCCAATCGCAGCCCAAATGCTTTGTGAACACAAACACGACCCAAGGACGAAAGTTTGTACTGGTCACGGGTCGTTTACCGTACGGAGACAGTAAAATGGAGGCATGTAGAGAGCACAGCATTGCATTAAAGCCACCGACGACCACAGACGTGACACAGGCGTGATCACGCGCACAACTCATCACTTCGCCACGAGACGTATGCACACAGTGCACAGCGCGCACACATAAGCGCGCACACAAGCGCGTACACACACACACATACGTCGAATAAAATTATACATCACAGCATGCGCGTTGGAAGCGGAAGCTCTTCGGCCATCACCAGAGACGCACTTAGTCACAAGGACGATTTCATCGCACGTTCTAGTTTTCTTTTTCTTTTCACTGAATGCTCACTGATTCACGATGTGCTTGGCTGCCTTACTGCGCCGCAAAAGGGCCCAAATGCATCGTACGCTTGCAGCCGGATGCCGAAACGCAGAACCAGTGATTTCAACAGTTGCAGAGAAATAGACTGCTGGAGAACGAATGCTGACAGAGGAAAAAACGAACTAGTGAGCGCACAGGCCAAACAGCAAAACACCCGACTGCAATCTTCGTTGCTCACTCAGTCGGCTCGGCCCGTGTTCACCAGAGTGGCTTCCATGAACACCCTCAGCAACCACGTTAGCCCTTTTACCTCATGACACAATCTTAAGCCGCACAAAAACAACGGCACGGATCTAGCACAACGCAAGAATGACCATGTTTACATCTCAAAGCTGGGACGGGGCCAGCACGTCCCTGCTTTCCCCTATTTCGCTACTTAGGTACCCGCCGTCCTTGTGTCTTAACTAAGACGGCACTAGAGTCGTAATCTTGCAAGCGACTTATTCAAGTCAAGACTGAAGCCGAGTCTTGGCTCCAGTCTTAAGCAGCCATGCTAGCGGCCTATCCTTAAGACTCCAGTTAAGTCTGGACTTAGCTAAGACAGTCTTAAGATCGTTTGTGCAAGCGGGCCCAGGTGTTCCTGAAGTCACGACGAGCGTTGTGAAACCGCTGTGCAAAGAACTTCCTCTTTTATCCGCGAATAAGTGCAGTTACCTTGTATCTGACGCAACAATATACTGCTCGAAGTTTGTCATTTTTTGGCACCCTGCGACATCGAGACTAGATAGCTTCTTTTTCTTTCATAGCAGCCAGGATTTCAGCCGTCAGCTACTGACAGCCAATTTCACGTTTCCTCACAGCCAAAGTTTTCTTGCACAATTTTTTTATTTCGCCTAATAATTTGACCAAGCCATCGTACGCAGTGCAGCTAGTGTTATGATGAATGAATGAATCCCAATCATAGACAGTATGATTATTTAACATTTTTTGGTCTAAAATAGATAGATAGATGGATTTATTGAAAGGAAAAGGCAGAGAGCTTGGCCCGAATAATTCAAATCTGGCCTGCTACTCTGCACTGGGGAAGGGAAAGAAAGAAGGTCATGATGGGTGACGATGTGGGAGAAGGCATATGAAATATATATACAGACACAGCAGCTTGCTTTACAAACGTGAATCAAGTCCGCTGGCGCTCAAATAACGGCAAAGAGCGCGCACTGCCTGGACGCCTTTCCCCTTGTCCTGCCAAGCGCCCAGCAGCAGTTCCTCCGACAGAGGCCTCTTGTCTAAACGCTTCAAGGAAGCAGCTAGCACATTTCTTTCGTTCGCATACTCTGGGCACAACAATAATACATGGTCGACAGTCTCTGGGATGCCACAAGCTAAACATTCCGGTGAGTCCATCTGTCCAATTAAATGTAAGTACTTGCGCGTGAAAGCCACGTTTAAACGAAGTCGATGTATCAAGCATGTCTGATGACGCGGAATATCACGCGGAACAATAAATTTAAATGTTCGATCGAGCCTTCTTAGACGGATGTGTCGGGCGTCTGGTTGAGCCCAGTAAGCTGCTGTAGCAATATTCATATAACTCTTTAGAAGACACGTCGTATCCGCTCTTGAAAAAGGCACAGCTGTTTGGAAGCCATTGATGAGTGCGATTTTCGCTTCAACATCGGCTTGCTCATTCCCATGGAGGCCGCAGTGGGCAGGAATCCATTGAAACATTATCATGTGGCCTTGCAGCTGGGCAGATGTGATTAGCTCCATAATGTTTAGAGCCAGGGACTGATAGGCAGTGTGGCGTAAGAAGTTTTCCAAAATTTGTAATGCAGTCTTCGAGTCCGTGAATATACACCATTTTTGAGGTGGTTCCCCACATATATAGCGAATGGATTGGTCTAAAATGGCCACAACCCACCTGGTGGAGTCAGCGTGCAGCACAGAGTCTGTTTTCATAAGGCGACACGCAATGTAATAGGGATCTGCCAATTTCTCTCGGATTACAGCTCCGGGCACTGAGAAAATGTCCGACA
The DNA here is from genome assembly GCF_055883805.1 of Amblyomma maculatum. Taxonomy (NCBI): domain Eukaryota; kingdom Metazoa; phylum Arthropoda; class Arachnida; order Ixodida; family Ixodidae; genus Amblyomma; species Amblyomma maculatum. Next base: position 199,489,209 of record NC_139345.1, read on the forward strand.
AACGGACGTTAGTGTGGTCAATACAAGTAGTTGTGATGCGATTGTTAATCAGTTCTTCTCTAGTAGGATTCGGCGACCTGTGGTTCAATGCCAAATTCTGCGAGCACGGCTAAGTAATTTGCAGTGCCATAGCGATCACCCTTATCAAATCGATATTGATTTCCCCTATCATGCGCAAGTTTTTAGCAACAAAATTGGTTTTCAATATTGTTTTTAGCTCTTCAATAAATCCCGAAGCCTTTAGACTAAGAGCTCAATACATAGCAAGAAGGTAAAATGAAATACCAGGACAAGGTATTTCAGAGGCCATGACCTCTGCTGTGCCGAAAGAAACACTAACCACGGAGATCATCAGTGGTTCCTTAAAGTATACCGCAATGCTACCACCCTTGCTGTTGCGTGTGAGGAAGTAGGCATGGTAACCGGGAAGCTTAAAGACATCTGTTAGGGTGTCGGTAATGTTTATTTTCGTTAATACAAAAACGTCAACAAAGTCAACGAGAGCACAGGTCGTAAGCGCAAATTGATCCGAGTATTTCCTGTTCTCCGAATATTAATGTGAAGAATGGTGCAGAACAACCCAATGCTGGTGAGAGGTCTTAACACAGGTATCGAAATCTGGAAACGACACTCTTTTGCAAGGAAGTCCAATTCTTAAACCATCTTATCAAAGTCACTTACTGACGCAATTTTTAGAGCAGTAGCACCTTCTGTCTTCCTCGCAAATATTTTCCCGTGTCGCATCCAGACAAAATTATATCCCTTTGCTTTGCCTTGAACGCTAGTCCCCCCAAAAAGTTGACTATTTGCACGTGTCAGGTTTCACTGAAGAAAATGTGAGGAGTCTGTTTTGTTTTCAGCCATCGCCCTGAGTTTAGCCCTTGCCTGCAGCCATTTGTCTCGCAAGTCTGGTGACGTGAATCTAGCAAATACCACCGGTATCTTTCCCTGGCCTCCTGATAAGCGGTGAACAGCACTTACTTGTTCCGCAGTATGGTCATGCAAATTAAGCTTCACAGCCAGGTCTTACAAGGCTGCCGGCAAGGCCTCATTTGCCGTGGTCGGTAATCCGCTTATTTCCAAGTTAGCTCCGCGAGTATACTGTTCAGTGTTATTTAGTTGCAATTGTAAGGCCCGTTTACACTATAGGCCGACTATCACCAGACGCGCATTTTGCGCGGTCGTCGTGCTTGTCACACTGCGACGACGCCGAAAACGCGCCGGTGGTCAGCTGACGGGGTTGTCGGTCGTCACTGGAAAATTTTAGAGTACCGCATTCGTTTTCCGCGCGCCGCCGGCTCGCCTACTGGCTGATGCGCGTCACGTGACCTCGCGTCGCGTTTTTTTTTTTATCCCTTCCAAGCGCGCGCGCGGAATACGTTTCGTGTGCTGCAGTTTCTCTTTTTTCGATTGTTTCTCGCAGTGTACACGTGAGAGATTATTTTCTTTTGGGTGCGGCACCAGGCCTGAGTTAGAAAAGGCGTGTTCTCTGTACCTAAACGAAAAAAGGGATCTGAATTGTCAGAGAAAGAACGCTAGCAGACGATGGACAAGGAAGAGATAAATAACCAACTCGCTCAGCAGCATATTCTGATCTGCATTGGTGGTCATTGTGGCTTCACTGAACCGACCGGCGAAAATTCGTGCCATCAAGGAACACCCTCTTGTGCGAGATACGCTGTTTCATTGGTTTCAAATTATTTTCGTTTAGCCGCGAAAAAAGCGTACGAAATGCTCAACATGAACCTGGTGCGCTTGATCGCAACATGTGTTTACCTTCCAACGCAATATATGTGTTTACCTTCCAGCACAGGAATATGCAGCATCAGTTCTACTTGCGGTAGTTTGCAAAAGCTACCCTCATAATAGGTTAAATATCCAGCCAGCCGGCATCAGATACATCTATATTTAGTTCTGCGAAATCACACACACTCTGCGTGTTCGTGTGCGGATCGATGACCGCCCGCACCTCTTCCTTTTTTAATTTTATTGTTTACGTAAACGTACATAAAGCTTATGCACATATTTATTAGGTATTTATTTCTACTTTCACGTTAAAGAAATTCAGGTGGTGAAAATTTCTGGAGCTCTCCACAACGGTGTTTAATAGTCTGAGTCGATTCGGGATGTTAGAACCCATAAACTAAACCAACCAATCATATTTGTTGTGTGTTCGCAGCTGGTGACCTCTGGACAATGTGTGTCAACCGTCAATGTACGATGTTGATGTCATTTTAATTTTTGACAGCAGTTAATGAGCGAGGTTCTGGCAAATTGGCGGCACAAGGCTTACGGCAATGAAACAACATCAGGCGACACCATGAAACAATTAAAACTACAATATTCACAACCGCGCGGTGATAGCCATGACATAGTAAGCCATGTATTTTTTTTTTCATGCTGAAAATTGGCGCGACCAGTGCTTTAGTTTTCCTTCGCTTAATGACAGCGCCGCAAAAGAAAAATATTAAGTTCGCGCAAAACAATATGCTTCAACAAAGCCTGCTTGGCGGCTTTGTTGTCCAGGATCTGTACCATACGCTTAGAGGACCGCGGAAGCTGCGCTGCCTTTCGTCCGCGCCACAGTACGCTGAAGGGGCTTTCGGTGGCCTCTATCCTCACGTTACAATGCAGTTGAATGTTGTTGCATACGAAGTTTCTAAATTCAGATATTTTGCTTCACATCAGGCTTGCCACAATTGTAAAACAAAACTACTGCGCAGTTTTTCCAACAGCTATAAAAGCCCTTCCAGAATACTTTTGTACACGTTTCCTGACCGCTTTTAAAGAACGGGAGGCAAGAGAATGGCGAATTGTCTTCATACTGCGAAATACGTTCAAGCTACACACGTCTACTTAATTTCTTAATATTTAAGACACCAGTTTTTGATGGCTGCTGTGCAATAATTGTTAATACCATAGGGTATGCGTACAGTCAGACATAATCAGCGAATTTTTAGTGATGTTTTAATCGTTGTATGCGAAAGGAAGTTGCATAATTATTTTACGCATCATAGGTAAGAGTGGGCGCCTGTTGTTCAGTGCTAATTTCTCAAACTTTTATGACATCATGCTTCACGCGTGTCTTTGGATGGCTTGTGAACACTTTGTGCACCTGTGCTTTACACAGGCGACGCGCGAGCCGTGAATATTTGCTAGTGTGTACACGCTACTCGTTCTAGATTTTGCAAAGCTGTGTCGTTGACAGATGATGCAAAAATGATGTCATGTTGGGCTTTTCACGAAAACAAAACTGCGCTTGAAGTGCAAAATATAAAATGTAAGTTCAACAGTTTATGTCAATTTCTGGATGCCTTTAAGCGTTTTTATTGCCAAAGACCGATTGCTGCTAGCGATATGTACAGTCACGAGCAAAATGAGCTATAACAATGTTTGAGCATTCATTGGTTGATTACTATATAATATTGTTTGACAACAACAAAATATTAAGTTTTTTAAAGATGTTTCCTGTGGATACAATAATATCCGTAAGTTGCCATCATGTTCAATAGAGAAATACCGATCATGTTCGCGATTTTGTACAAAATGTTTGTACTTTCTCATAATGCTAATGACTGTATGTAGTACCCGCGTCAGTATAATAAAAACGGAGGATGAACAGTGTTCGTTTCCACACAAGGAGGTGCCTCTTACACCAGAGAACTGGCTGTCGCTCCAGCTTCATAAGTTTACGCTCAAAAGTAGTAGCGAATATTCTCACAACCTTCAGGTCGTGTGCCATTTTCGCCTGCTGAGCTGATGGGCCACTTCTGCGAAGCTCTACATGACAGCGAGAAGAGATAAAATAGTCAAACAGAAAACTGGGGCTACTTCAGAGTTCTGCCTGTAGCTACAAATGATGTCCTTGCTACTTCAACGACTCATTGCGACGTTGTAGAATTTAATAAAAGCGGTGAAATTTACTGTCGAGCAGAGTTCGGCGGTTGCACACCATGGAAACAAACTGGACATGTCTTCGTTTTTTTTTTTTTTCAGACACATTGCGTATGCGTAGGCATCGTTTCGAGCGTACAAAAAGATAGTATGCTCTCGTGAGAAGCTCCATGGCGCAGCCGGGCTTGGTGACATTTGTCTGCGGCAAGCACTTCACGACACGAATGTGGACGGGGAAGTGCCACACAGCTGTCACATTGAATACATGTAGTACACATTTGATCAGTTTCCCATTTTTTTTAGACGCCGTCTCCGCAAAAACACTCGCCTGTGATCCACACAAATGTCAAATTAAACTCGCGAACGTTTGCCAAGCTTGCTGCAACGGAGAGCGTGCCCCGTCATTGCTTCCTGCCGCCGCCGATAGATGGCTCTTAGTGGCGCCCCTACAGGCGTGGCTCTGGGCATATATGTGGTCTCAAATTGGTTATATTTGCATTCTGTAGCGAGGGAATGCACGCCCTCATGATAGACGGGGGCAAATTTTATTCCAATAAAAAAATTCCCGGTTACTGTATCAGGCACGTGTATGACGGTGCGTGTCGGCCGCTGACATGCGCGGTGCGGGCTGCCTGTTATCACTTGCGGGCTATATAATCGGCACGCTTCAATAAACGTACGCTCTTCTTGTTCTGGACATCACGCTGTGGCCACGTTCTTTCCAACACGGATGCATGGTGTCAGAAGTGGCTGAGACGGTTTAGCTTTACACCGACGGTGGACGAAGCATGGAACGGCTTGTCGCACCGGAACCGCTGCGTCTGGTAGGGAACGTCTCGGCATCATGGAAGCGTTTCAAGCAGAAATTTGAGATTTTCCTGCAAGCGTCGGCAGTCAAGGACCAACCGAGAAGTGAGGCTTCGAAAGCTGCGCTCCTGCTGAGTATCGCCGGTGACGAGGCACTCGATGTGTTCAACAATTTCAAGTTCGAGTCGGGCGAGAACATGGATGACTACAGCACCTTGATACGAAAGTTCGACGCCTACTGCACAGAGGTGAGCAACGAAGTGCAGCGGTACATTTTTCGCACGAGGAACCAAGCGGAAGGAGAGCCATTCGTAAAATTTTTACGTGACTTGAAGAAGCAAGCTTCACAATGTAACTTTGGGACGTTACACGACTCATTGGTAAGAGACCAGATCGTCTTTGGTACCAACAGTCTTAGATTACGAGAGAAGATGCTTCAAGAGAAAGGATGGACGTTGGAAAAAGCGGAGGAGATCTGCAAAGTTGCAGAATCAGTAGCACAACAAAAACAGGTGTGGCGTAAAGAAGAGGGTTGTGTGGATTTTGTTTCAAGGCGCACAGACTTGCAGCATGCACACAAAGAGCCCAAGTGCCACGGGGAGCAATGGCAGTGTAGAAAGTGTAATCGCAAGCACAAACCAAAGCTATATCCAGCATTTGGTAAAAAGTGCTACGTGTGTGGTAAGTTTCATCACTTTGCTATCTGCTGTAGGAAGTCAAAAGAAGTTGGCGGAGTCGACAGACTTGCGGAGAACGACTTTGACGTACTGGACGTAGGAATTGAATGTGGCACGAATGAGTGGACTGTAAATGCTGAAGTCGGCGGACAGGAGATTGCCTTCAAAATAGACACAGGGGCGCAAGCGAGCCTCTTACCGTTTTCAGTCTATCGAAAACTGCCATCAGCTGGAGCAGTAACTCCGACGAGCACAGTACTACGGGCATATAACGGCGGCGTTATTACGTGCTTTGGGACAGTGTCGGAAACTGTTCGTGTTGGGAATTCCCACACTGTAGTGAAACTTTTCATTGTGAAAAACTGTCGTCAGCCTATACTCGGACTGGACGCCAGTGAAACCTTGGGACTGGTTCAGCGTACCGTGAATGTTATAAATACGTCTCCTACAGAAGGTTCTCAAGAATTTCAGGCATATTTTCGAAGGACTTGGTTGCTTGAAGCAGCCATATCACATGGTCCTGGAACCTGGAGCAGTACCGGTCGTGCAGCCAGCCCGCCGGGTTCCTTTGGCGCTGGAGGAGCCTCTCAAAAAGGAACTCTAAAGAATGGAACGAGCTGGCATCGTTTTGAAAGTGAAGGAGCCTACTGAATGGGTAAGTCCACTGGTTGTCGTCAAGAAAAAAGATGGCGGTTTGCGAGTTTGTTTGGATCCCAGGCAGATCAATCGGCACGTTAAGAGGCAGCATTTTCCCCTCCCGAGACGCGAAGACTTGGAAGCTAAGTTGGCGGGTGCGAAATACTTCAGTTGCTTGGATGCTAACTCGGGGTACCACCAGATACCACTAGACAAAGAAACGTCAAGGATATGTACTTTCTCGTCACCCTTTGGGAGGTACCGATTTTTGCGGTTCCCGTTTGGAATATCATCTGCACCGGAAGTATTTCACCAAACAATGACTGAAGTTCTGGACAGGCTGCCAGGCGTGCTAGTATATATTGATGACATTCTGGTGTGGGGCTCAACGAGACAAGAGCACGACGACCGACTAGTAGCTGTCCTGAAAGCTGTCGAAAAAGCGGGGTTGACTTTCAATGCACAGAAGTGCAAGTTCAATGTGACCGAAGTAAAGTTCCTCGGTGACATAATAACCGGAAATGGCATATCTCCTAACGCACAGCTCGTTAAAACAATGATTGACATGCCAGAACCAACAAGCAAAGCGGATGTTCAACGTATGCTGGGTGTCCTCAACTATTTTGGGAAGTTCGTGCCGCGGCTGTCGGAAAGAACGGCATTATTAAGGGGTCTTATCAAATGTCGCTCCGATTTTCAGTGGACTGAAAACCACGCTAAAGAGTGGAAAAACGTAACACAAGTTTTGACTACCGCTCCCGTGCTCGCAATCTTTGACGCTCGAAGGGACACAAAGATTACATGCGACGCTTCGCGGAACGGGGTAGGGGCGGCCCTTCTGCAACGTCATTATGATGAATGGCGACCCGTGGCATACGCATCCCGTGTTCTAACACAAGCAGAACAGAGGTATGCTCAAATTGAAAAGGAGGCCCTTGGCATTTGCTTTGGTTGCGAAAAGTTCCATCAGTTTGTCTACGGGTGACAACTGCTAATAGACACTGACCATAAGCCACTAATCAATTGCGGAAAAGGCAATCGATGACATGCCACCTCAACTGCAAAGATTTTTTTTTGCGCTTGTTTATGTATGACTTCTCTTTGCAGTACATTCCCAGCAAGAACTTGGTTCTAGCTGATATGTTATCACGATCAACGACTGATGGCAGCAGCAGCAGCCGCCAAGACACTGGCATGGATGAAGTGGAAATTCACGCAGTCGAATCCCTGGGTTATATGGTGACGCCAACGACGCAGCGCGAACTGCAGAGAGAAACGGCATGCGCCGTCTATCTGCAAGCCGTGGTGCAAAGTCTGTCAAGGGGACAACCAGTGGAAGGTGAACTCAAGCCTTTTACACAAGACCTTCCTGTGGTTAATGGAATACTTTTTAAAGGCTCCAACGTGGTCGTACGAAAGAGCATGCGAAAGAAAATTCTGTCTAGAATTCATGCGGGACACCTTGCCATGCAAAAATGTAAAGAGAGGGCACGTCGTCTTGTTTTCTGGCCGGGCCTTAACAGTGAGATTGTTTCTCTGGCAGCTAGCTGTCCAACCTGCAGGAAATTCGCTTACGCGCACGCAAAAGAACCACTCCTTATGCGGCCAACTCCCCGATGTGCATGGTATCGGGTGGGAGTGGACATCTTTTTCTTTGCTGCAGACTCGTACTTGGTTGCTTACGATGCATTTTCTAACTTTCCAGAGGTGCAGCAACTTCAGGACACTAGTGCAAGGGCTACAATTGCTGCACTCAGCGCTATCTTCGCAAGATATGGCGTGCCACTAGAAGTGTGCACGGACAATGGTCCTCAATTTTCGAGCCACGAGTTTGCTGTATTTGCAAAAAACTATGACTTTACGCATGTGACTTCGAGTCCCCATTATCCTTAGTCAAATGGGCTGGCTGAAAAAAGTGTGCAGGTTGTCAAACGCATCGTGAAGAAAACCCAGGATTCCGGGGACGATTTCTGGCAAGGCCTGCTGGCCTATCGGTCAACACCACTCAAAGACGGCCGATCCCCGGGGGAACTTTCGCAAGGAAGACGCCTGCGAGCCAACCTTCCCGACTTTGAAGAAGTGCCGCGCAGCAAGGTAGAGAAGCATCGCCAGAAAACGCAGGGCAAACCGTTGCCGAAGCTTTCTCGAGGCGATGTGGTAAGGCTGCGAGGAGTTCAACTACAACGTGGGACCGAAGGCGAGGGTCGTAGGCGCTCCTGCTCCAAGGTCGTACCAGCTTCTAACGGAAGATGGACGAGTTCTGCGACGTAACCGGCGACATCTCGTAGAGACGCGAGAGCGGTATGCCGAGACGGACAGTGACGACGGTGGCGACACAAGTAGGCCAATCGACAACCCCCGGGTACCTGCCTCGCCTTCGTCACCTGGTACCTGCCTCGTATCGCAGGCCTCGGGAGGACCACAAAGGACTGCGGGGGAACCACCGTGCGCGGCCAATACAGCGGGAAGCGAGCTTCCGGGTGCCTTGCAGCCACCAGTATTAAGGAGGTCGTCCCGGAACAGGCGGTCCCCGCAACGCCTTTGCTATGACGAGGAATTTAACCAGTGCGCTTAACTAATCCCTGTTGCTGCAACTGTTTTTGTTTGTTCCCGCGAAAAGATGTATCAGGCACGTGTATGACGGTGCGTGTCGGCCGCTGACATTCGCGGTGCGAGCTGCCTGTTATCACTTGCGGGCTATGTAATCGGCACGCTTCAATAAACGTACGCTCTTCTTGTGCTGGACATCACGCTATGGCCACGTTCTTTCCAACACGGATGCAGTTACTATAGCCGACTGCGCGCTTGATTTTAATGTGCGAAGGCTCTGAAGGTTAGATTTCCTTAGTCATCTCCGAACTCTGCCCCACTGTCTACTTATGTGGTAGAGAAGCACTGAATATACTTGTGTACTTGCGCACTTCCAAAGAAAAATTAGGCAGCTAGGCTGCCTTGAACAAAACAGTGTTAAATATATGTCTCTAGTAGCCTTCGCTGTGGGAAATTATTTTGTGTTTACGATGAGCTATCCAAGACTATTGTGGTCGGTATATTGTATGTTTCCAATCTACCAAGAGCTCTGTCATCGCAATAAATGTTTGTTAATTTGGTTCGGCATCTACGCTCTTTAATACATTCAGTGAGCTTTCGTACAGGAGGCTTCTTGCTTTCCATTACTCATGAAATAAGGATGTGCAAGTTTCTGAGGTTAGTGCTGTGTCTCGTCCCTTCCTCCCTCGTGTTTGTGCTGATGTGCTGCTTTTTTTCCTTGAATCTCGTAACAACCCGCCCATCACCCCACTCTATTCCACTTCTAGCTATAATACCGTCACTGCTTTCAAAACAATACTGTGTCCAAAGCAGGTGCATTCGGAAGTAAATAGATACAGGTACACAGAGACACGGAAGTGGTGCTTCACATACCCTGCCACTTACCTTTATTGCGGGCGGGGTCGGACGCAATGGCACTTTCAAAGCAGTGAAAGTGTTATAGCTAGACCTGGATGACTCTGTACATGGCTACTTTCCTTGCGTGCTGTTCTTAGCTGACACATTGCGATCTCGTTAATTCGTTGACCGTGAAAGGTTTCAATTCGAAGGAACCTTTACCTCATTCATGTGCCGTCGACAAATCCTACAAAATCCCATTCACTTCAGGGAACAAGAAGTCTTCACCAAATATAAACAAGCTCGGCTGTCAGTTTGTGAACTGAACGATTCACTGCTTCTGAATAACCTCGTCAATAAGCGTGTTGGAGATGCGACCTACATACACTACGGAAGGCAGTGGACTCCTCATATTCCATTCGTCATGCCGTACTAATATTGTTATATTGGCATGAATAAAGCAAACTAAATTGTGGCTTCTTCAGTTCCAGAGGATTGTTCATGCTGTTAGTCGACTGCAAGCAGAATCCAGTAAACAAATATTGCGGCGAACCATTTAAAACTTTATATCTCTTTCCTTTCAACAGCCGCTAACATGCAGCATTATCACTTAGGGTACGGAAAGATTTCGCACTCTGTTTCCTCATGCTGGTTGCACTAGACGGGGTGTTATCATTTTTTTTTGTTGCGCAAGATTCGCTGAAATGTATCTTGAACTGCCCCGGCCACACGAATCTGTTTATATAAGGTTCTCAATTGTGCTAGTCACATTTTGCGCCTTCATCTAGGTGTTTCTCTGACAACTTTAAATTGAGCTCTGACAAGTGCACTGGCCATTTGTATATCTACGACTGCCGGACCCGCCTGCTGCTATTGCCACGGCCGATTCAACTAGTTCGTATGCGGATGCAAGCCGGCCCAATAAAGAGTTTATTTGAGCGCAACTTCAGTCTCCTCATTTTTCGCGAACGGTATTCTCGCCACAAAATTACAGTTTTCAACATTGCCTCCTTATTTAGACTGAAAAGTTTGCAAACAAGTATTTTTATGCTTTTAGGAAATACAGGACCATTAAAAAAAAAAGCACCCTGCATTCATTAGTGCCGCCGCTATTTCTTCTCCACCTCGCACCACCACATGTTACTTCGTTGAGAACTAAACCAAATTTTCGGACAATAATGGTTGTGTCGACAATAATCGTAGATAAATATCTACATTGACATGGCCGCTTAAAGCAAATGCGCCACAACTCCGTGTAGTTTTCTAGAAACGAAAAAAATAACTTCATGCGTAGAGGAACAAGTATCAGCTTAATGAATTCCAAATTTTACCAGGCAGAAAGAGGTTTACCCGTGCAATTCTGGGTGAGAACAAGTGTACGAACTGCTGGCGTACTTTTTACCTGAAAGCAGGACAAGGATGGCAAAGTCTTCTGTTCCGATGGGAAATCATGGAAAGCCAGTTATATATTTGTTGGGACGCGAACGATTTTATTGCTTGTGATCTAGGTTCCTTTTTTGTGCACAAACTGATGGAGCTGCATCAGATAACTTTGATCCCTACCAAGTATTCTGCGCTTATGAAGCAATGAGGTAGTGCTGAGGCCTGCAGCAGGGCCATTGTACTTTGTGAATAAAAGGGGTATCCATTTTGTTGGTAGATTTATAGCTTCTTGTAATTAGCTTGGTTAGTAGTTCACCATGCAAGCTTCCCATAACAGTGCTTAAAAACTTTCTAATGACCAGCGTTTAATTACCACGCGCGTAAAAATATATCAGCACATGCGCCAATGAAACAATCTGCCTGAGTGTGCCGAGATAGACTGAAATCGTGTTCGGAGGAAAACCGCTGCAGCGCTTCGAACTACACTTCCGGTGATACGACTACTAAAGAGCTACCCCCCCCCCCCCCCCCCCTTGTTCAGCTGTCATATGTTATTTTCCTCTGCCCACGGCGCGAATCCGCCGTCAAGACTGAAATGGACGACCCAGTACCTAAAAGAAGACGTGCTGCGTGAACAGCTTGAGAGTTAAATTAACTGATAAGACTCGCTATATTTCCTACTGCGCTAAATTCACTGAAGAGGAGTCTGCACTGCTTAGATCGTATGGGATATTGAGTAGCATTCGTTGTATACGCTCGCACATACCAAGAATGCCTGGCACTAGCGCTTCAGCTTTTACACCAGACTCACCGCCGTCCGTACAGGCAGGGGAACAGCTGTAGGCTCGTGAACCGCTCTTACGCCTACGCACTTTCTTTACCCCTTCGTAGTACACGTCAATGCTAGATAACGTCAGCTAAGCGGGGTGACCGTGCCGGGGTGGTTAGTGGTAAAACAACACGTGAGAATATGCATTTGCGTCATTGACCGCATTTGCTATTCAAAAGCTCGTGCTCTTCTTATGTCCTTGGCCTTGAATGATAGCTGTGGCGACCATACTTGTGCCGTTGGCGCTTTTGAATTCGCAACTGCCGCCAACTCCAATAAGGGTCACACATTTGAGATAATTCTGGTTCCAACGTCATGGAGGGCGTATAAAGTGTGCGTCAGAGAGTAAAACCTCTTTAAATGCACGCGCGAGATTTGGTGTTTCCTTTTTGGTGGCCGCATTAATGTGCAGCATATCTCTGGAGTAGGTCTTTTTGATTGTTCCTTTCAATTTTTAAAGCATCGAATGAACCCTGTAATTTATAATTACTTATTGTTAACAGGTAGCAATTAGAACAACTCGTCTCTGCGTGTTCTTGCCGGCCCTGCACAGCTCACATGACTATAAAAACTTGGGGATTTTTTTACACGTGGCTTGACCAAATGGCGTGGCGAGATGGGGTAAGGCAAGCAGCTGTCGCTTCTGCTTTGGAAACGCGATAGCATTGAAGGCCTCGTTTCCCAAAAAACCCGTCGTCGCAGTTCTCGGTGTCGGCATTGGGGGCGAAAACTAGCGGGCACACCTTTAGCAGGTTGTAGTTTGCAGGTGACAAAGACATCTACTGATTAGTTTATGGTTCTGGGACGTCACGTGTGCCAAATGGTCCATTTAGCACATGCCGCCAGCTCGGGCATGCCTCTCAGATGGGACAGTGATATCGCAATGCAGGCTTCCAAGACCTTTAGATTACGATGTAAACACGCTGCCCATAACCCACGTAGGTGAGATCATGTTGCTTGGTTAAATGTTTACACAGGGCATTTGTTTAACGGTTTACAGTTTATTTTAAACTGTCTGAGAGATACGTCCGTGTGATCTATGCAGGTGGATTGTACACATAGGAGCACATTATTTAAGTGAAAGGGTAAAGTAATTAAGCACTTAGTGAACTGAAACTAACTAATGAACTTGTTATTTTTATATGATTTATATGATTAAATTGAACGCCGCCTACACAACTCCTGAGTGAAGTTTTTAGGTTAAGTTAATCGACCATACAGTTCGAAGTACTTCATGTCAGAAATGCATATTTCTAGCTAAAAATGCGCATTTTGACGCGCACAATTCCAAAACTGAGCCGATGAGCATGGTATTGTCACAAAATTATGCCAACTACTTCTCGGGCACAAAAAAGAGAAAGCGACGCCATTTTAATGAGGTTCATTGCTGACAGCCAGCTTTAACGAGCTAAAGAATGCGTATTTTTGACGTTAAATATTTTGAACTTCATAGACGACATTGAATACCTATATAAAAGGTACACTCAGCTGCAAATTTCATAGCTCGATGTTGCCTTCACGAACAAGTATGCTTTCCAGATTGTAACGACCAACGGCCCTGCCTGTAGCACTTGTTGATGTGAAAAGACCGTTGAACATCTCCTGTGAAAGGCGTAAGTCGCGTGGTGCGCTCTACCGCCTCGATCCTGGCCCTCTAACTGCGGATAAGATACTCGGTCCGTGGCCACGACAGGCATAGTAAATGGTGCTCAAAGTACGCAAGTCAAACGATCAACACTATATGAATGTGCGCGTTGGCAGCAGCTCCCTAATCCCCACTATAACCGGAGGTGCTCGGCAAGCAAAGATTAAGAAGCCGATGTCGTTTTACGAGTCAAAGTGCCTGCAGTGAGCTATTTGCAGTCCGAAAGGAAGACGTACTTTTGCAACGTTACTGCAAACTTATAGAAGGCAAGCGGGATAGTTTTTCGAATAATACTATATGTAGTCTTAAGTTTCAAGTCAAAGAGAAAAAAGTAGTTTGCAATAGTATTTTTTTTTAAATTAGAGATATATATATATATATATATATATATATATATATATATATATATATATATTTATATTAGGTTACGCAACAAACAAAATAAAACAGGGAAAATTACCTATTTGGCCAAAAATAAAATTTAGTATTTTCTTTTTCGGTTTTCAGGGCTCCATGCAGCGGCTTTTCTATTTTTTAATTGGCAACACTGGTGTACTAGCGGGGCAAAACTAACTGACCGCTTATAGGTTCTGAACCATGCCGCGCTGCATGAGGGCGCCATCTGATTGTCGAGGCCGGCACAATGATCAGTAACCTTTCTCTCTGACTACCCCTTCTAAATGCTGCGTTGGCATTTAATTAGATTAGTAAATATTACCTAATTTGTTACGGAAAATAAAGGACAAATGTTAACATTTAATGGTAAACCTAAACAAAGAAATATCAGTACTACGACATTTTGTATGCAACATTAGGCACATTATGCGGCTAAATTTTGCTTGTGTTTCCAAATACTATTTTATGCTTTGCGTCACGAAGCAAGAAAGTTGACTGCAGACACCACATCGCCGGATGAGCGGTGTATCTTCTTTATCTCCAGGGCATATAGCGCATTCTGCGCCATACCATTACAGAAAACCAACTAGCCCAACAATACAAGTCAACTATCAGGTGGCTCAAACTTCATTTTAATTCAACTCACAGTAGTTCACAGTGAAATTTCAACACTTCATAATGTGTCGTTCCTTTCGTAAAGTGTTTAATAAAGGCACACTGGCATTTCTAATAATAAGGGTTCATTTGTTTTCTCTTTAGGAAGCCCCAATTAATACCAAACATTAAATTGGGTCATAAGGTGCTGTTTACTTTTGGTTGGCCTAGGGACATCAACGTACGTAACTCTCACAGCTAGAAAGGATATATGGCGCGCACAGAATATCTAAATGATGTTCCTTATATGAACACATATGAGGCGGTGCTCCTTATAATCGACCCGTCTGAGGTATTCGGAGCTTTCCGGTTTAGTCTACTATACCCCAGAGGACAAACACCTAGGGGCTGAGATCTAGAGACCTTGGTATATCCAGCGAATGTGACCCCTCAGTAAAAATACACGGTTACGAAAACTTTCTATTTATGTAGTGTACGGCATATCACAATGCATACACTGCCCCCCCCCCCCCCCCCTCCGCCCGTACCCCCTGGAATGAAGCCACGCTTATTTTACCTTGCTGAGCGGAAGACCATGAAAAATGTCCTCTGCTACTCTCATGAAAATTCTGTCTGTTTAACACATTCGAGACAGGGGCTCTTCGAAAATTGTGGTCCCTATATTTTCCGCTAAGATGCAGTACCAGGTATTCTGCGACCAATCTTTTTTTTTAATGCTCTGGTAGCCAATGATTTTTGACGTCTGAACAGTCGCATGAATTGGGCACGTGTACAACGGAGTTCCGGCCGACCTGTACCTCGTCTGCCCATATTTCTTTCTTCAAGAGATCAGGGTTTCTGTCCGTTACAACTAGGGCTCAAATTCAGCAGTACTCACGCCGCTGGATGCCCGTGTTTGTAATTTCTGGTGCTAACTTGCATGAAAAGCAGGCAAGCGATGATTTTCCAAAATCCACCATACAGCCGACTCGCTCGTTTACCGCCACTGAGCAATCTCAGCACACCGCCACTTACTCATTACAGATCCCGTGGATAGAAAGTTGGGAAAGCAAGCTAATGAGGGAACACGCCAGCCGCTATGCTGGAAACCGTAAAGATGGACAGCTAAGCGTCTTTTTTTTTTTTTTTTTTTGCGACGTCATGCAGGCAACGGCCGTGTCCGCCTTTTCTTGTATTGGCAGCTGTCCTTGACTCCATGACACCATTTCGAAAAGCGCACTAAGGGCCATCACGTCAAGTCGAGACCTGCGTGCGTCGGCTTTTATAAATTAGACACGAGGGGCCCACTGCGCCCAGCCGGGTTATCACCCGGACAGCTACGCGACACGTTTTGGTTGGGGCTTGCCAGAAACAAATAACTCATCTCTCTCTGAACAAAGCCCATGTATGCAGTCACGGTAACCCTGCTCAGCTGCGTCTGCGCAATAGATCTAGATATGCGTAAAGAAGGGGCACGCCAGGATTACAACGCTGTAATGGTCAGCCTATCTCAAAAAAGCATGTTGTTAAAATCGGGCTCACCTTCACTGACACATCCTGTTTATCAATATGATTGCGGTTTAATGTCATTTAAAGGTTACCTCTATGGCCAAAGACGAAAAAATACGCACATAATCGCTGAGTACAGCGTTAATGACAACTAACTGCATGGGACCAATTTCGAAATTTCTATTTAAAAAGTCTATGTGCGACCCGAAACACATTGAAGGTCTTGCGGGCGTTATAATCTCATTTCTACAGCAGAGTATGTAAAATAGATTCCGAAATGCTGTTTGTTTCGCCAGTAGCGACAAATATATGTATAAAAGGGCGCCTGAAACGGTAACGGTGGGAATATTGTAATGCAAAAAAAATCTATAGAGGTGATCATTGTGAGTATGCAAGAAAAATTTAAGTCTTGCGTGGAGCCTATAATTTGCAAATAAATTTTAATCATTGTCATATTGTCCTCTCGCGACAGATTCGGCCTATGCATCTTTGTGCGGCAACCTGCCCCATGCCCTCATCGGGGCTTGTACAGTGCACGCCTTCACTGGACAGTTCCCAGTTACGCGGGCGGGACGGGTCTTGGGGAGCGGGGCGCCGTCGCTACGTATTTTCTTGTTTTGTATTGCTTGCCGGCGTGCACGGAGCTGATAAGGGAGATGAGCATTACTTTCTATGGTCGATACGATCGGTGCTAATAATGCTAGCTTGAAGATATATGCCTTGCGGGAAGGACTCATTGGATACCAACTACTCGTGAGCGGTTTCTAATTTTATTAAACAGCTTTTCCTGAATATTTTATATATAACACCTCAAAACAATATCTGAGGTTCCGCTTATATTGCAAAATTGTAGGAAAAAGTCAAAGGACAGAAGCTTCAGGTTTGGCCAAACATTCAGGGCAAACCCCTAAGGTGGAGTAGATTTCTAATAAGGGAGTAATTACTCATTGTCATGCATGCAAGCGCCGCCAACGGCTACAAAAAAAAAAGGCTATACAGATTTCTCATTAACTTTGTCGTTAAAGAAAACTTTTTTCCTGATCCGGGGATCGAATCCGGCACCACCGCCTTTCCGGGGCAGTCGCTCTGAAGACTGAGCTAACCAGGACGGCTAGCACATCAGATGCTAGGGCGAGAGCAAATTGATCTATAACTCGAAGTGGGAATAGAGTTGGCAAAATATTTAGGGGAAACCCCCAAGGTGGAGTAGATTTCTAATAAGGGAGTATTTGCTCATTGTCGGTGCTGCCGGGTTCGATCCTCGGATCAGAACGAATGTTTCAACTACGAAGTTTCTGAGAAAGCTGTATAGCTTTCCTTTGTAGCCGTGTGGCTGCGCTGGGGTGGTTGACAATTAGTAATTACATCCTTATTAAGCGGTAATTTTGCTTGCGTTGGTTTGTAGGGTTCTAGGTTCCAAAGAGACTCGGGCTATGGAGGGTACCTTAGAGGGCGAAAAACATTTCAACCATTTTGAGTTTTCGAGCTCGCACCGACATCGTACAATACATAGGAGCCTTGGTTCTTGCCTCCATCCGGCGCCGCGGCGGGATTCACCCTGCGTCTTTAGGTTTAGCAGCAGAGTGCCCTAGTTATGAGCAACCAGGTCGGAATCGAAAAACAGCACTGATTCGCATCACCACAATCAGAGCGGTAACAAGCACTGCACACATATTATCCATATCGAAGTTCAAGTATGTGATACTGGGGAATTATGAAGAAACATTCTGGCAGCAGCTAACAATCCATAACCTGTTAGACAAGCACTGGCGCACTGCCACCTTTCTTGTTTCACAGTTTTCACTAGCAAAATTTATACCTCGTTACTCGAAATGTATCCGCGTTTCTTTGAGAATTTGAATTAACTTTCATATGTTTGGCGTATGATAATACAAAAATTCTGGCACCGCCACATATTTTTTTAACTAATATCAAAGCATAACAACTGTGGGGCTGATGCTTGGCTAAACGGTCAACTTTCGAACTGTTGAATCAATTTTGATGCAATCTTCAGGGACGGCATACCTTCCTCTTATTAGAACACAAGTTCGATCACAGCAGCACAAACAGAAAGACGTTGTAGCTTTTATAATGCTTAATTAAAAGGACACTGAACAGAACAGTAAAGTGGTCTTGCATCGATAGAATACCACTTTCTGATCACAAAGGCACCACTCTTACTGAAACCAAAGTTCTAGTAAGGTAGAAAAGAGCAAGAATTGAGAAAAAGGCATTGCCGCTCGAACCGAAACTGCCGAAGTTGGCAACTGCGAGTCACGTGACGCGCGATGGATCTGGGAGGCTGACAAAATTTAATTACGCTGCATGTTTGAATCGAGCAATAAGATTTGTCTCGAACGTACTAACATGCTTTTCTCACGTGGAGAAGATGGCGAAAAGGCAACCTAAATGGGACAAGTCAAGGAGAAACATACTTGGTGGCTCCACAGCAAGCCTTGCATTTAGTTTCGGTGATATTCCGGCGCAGGCGTGCTCGCACAGTTTGGTTTTCGACGTGCAGCTTAAACGGCTAAGTGCTCTTTGGAAAATTATGCTTCGCCGCGCGTCTGCGACGTATTTTCGTTGGCTTTATCGCAGTCTACCTTACGCTAGAACGCTGCGCGCTGCTTTTTGCCTCCGCGTGCGCGCCGCTCACAGTGTGGACGACGGCACGACGCAATGGCCGGCGGTAGCTTTCATGCTTTCGCTTCGGCTGCAGCTAGACCCCACCGCTAGCCGCGAGCCATCAATCACAAAGTATGTATTACGTCAAGGACGGCGTCATTTTATCAAACTACGTAGTTGGGTTGAAATGCATGAATTCGTGCGGCGGGTAAAAAACACCTGCTCAACTTCTCATCGCAATATATAATAAGTAAATGCATCTTTTGCTGCCGGATAAGTCACAGCAATGTCAGGAAATATCGTGCTACTGGGTTTTGCTTACATAAAAATTGTCGTCAGTGTCCCTTTAAGTGTTTCAGATTAGGAAAAGTACTATTTTAAAAATCATGAAAGTACACTAGGGCAATAGCAGGTTCATTATGGCATATTGTAAAGCATTATAAAATGGAACTTCAATGTTTTTGTCATTATTTGACGAATATTTGATTTTCTTTGAAGAATAATTATGGGATGGAAAAAGTGCCTAATCTGTATTCCTTACAAATTGTTTAGTCCAAAAACCACATTGGAAATCATCCTTTGGCGAAAGAGCTTTAATATAGTGGTTTTTCTAACGGTTGCGTTCACGTAAAAAGTGCGAAATGGGAAAAATTAGTCCAATAATTTCAGAACACGCTATTCAACTTGAAGACTTAAATATAAAAAAAATTCCGAGATCACTGCAGAATCTGAACTGGAGAAATGCGTAAGCCTAAGCATTGCTGTGTTGTCCGAGAGATGTGTTAGCAGGATTCCGCGAGTAATGCATACTGAGCCTTTCGTTTCCTGTAAACCACTTATTTTTCTATAATTAATTATCAAATTACTTACATCAGCCATTTTGCCTCTTGCACATCTTTCTTTGATGCTCTATCCGATGGTACCATTCTTTACTTGATATATCAAGTAGTTCCTGTTTCGCGAGTGGCCGATACTGGGCCTTTCCTTTCCTGTAAACTGCTTAACTAGCTTTAAGTTTCGATGGAGTCGAACCGAAAAGGCGTCGGTGTGCTGTGTGATGTCAGTGCACGTTAAAGATCCCCGGGTGGTCGAAAATGCTCCGGAGTCCTTTACTAGGGTACCCCGGTCATTATTTCAGCTTTCACTTCCGTCTTCCTCTCTTCCTTTATGGCGCTCATGTGTCCACAGAGCAAGTGTGACATACGTTGCGCCGTTCCTTTTCTGTGAAGCAATTATTATTGTTACTGACTAATTAATTACCTAATAAAATCACATAAATCATTTTGTCACTTGCACACCTTTTCTTGGCGCCCTGTTCTATGGAACCCTTATTTTTCCGGTATACCAACTAGTTCCTCTTTTACAGCGCCGACAAAGTCATGCCCACGGAAAATCCGCCGTGCAATGCTTACCCGTTAATAAATCAAAATGGCCTGGTGTACACGTTCTGCTGTCCTTTCCAACACTAAGTTGCGCTTTGGTGATTGTTTCGAGTAGCCTTGCTTTTTTCTTCAGCTTTACTCCAACATCCTTGCCTGCGCACGTGAAATGCTTTCCTAAGTTGCTTGCGGCGTGCCTCTTCGTCGGGGTTCGATATTATTTCTGCAGTTTGTCAAGAACTTTGGTTGGCCAGGCCACTTGTGGCGCGAAAGCAGCGTTGGGTTACGCGCTGCGTTTCTGTCAATCCAAGTTTCTGTCTCGGTTTACCAGCGAATCCGTTGTTGCGAAGGCCAAACATTTATTTCCGTTTTTCTTAGCTGTCTGCTGTACTCTCGATAGCAGGACTTTTAGCTAGGGCACACGGAAAACAAGCATTCTATCTTGCGAATTCTCTCCACGGTCAGTTTTTTGCCCACTATGCAGCTGCCTCTTGAAATCGGAGTTCATATCTTTCGATTATGAGTGCGCCCCATCTATAAAAAAAAATATCATTTTAATTTCTCTAATGCACATGTGAGGATCAAACGTGCTGAGAAGGTTCTTTAATACACACAAAAAAGTAACATTAATACGTTCGCTAGGTGAAAATTCTGATTTGAGTCCTGCGTCTCCCAGATAACGAGCGCGCACAATAACGTTGGTGCCCGTCGGCGCTACGCATTCTTTTGTATATGGCACATCCTTCGAAAAACTGCTCAAATCCTCCTTTATGCTACAAGCATTTTTATATTCAGCTTCAGTTATTTTTCCTAAAATTGATTCATGTCGCGGTTTTGCTTCATGACAATAACATCAGATTTACAGGATCGTTTAACGTGTATTTTTCCGTTTCGTGTCCGGGTGTAATTCCAGCCGTTGTAATAATTTCTCGCGACAGTCACTCCCTCAAGAGGCAAAACATAAACAAAATAAAGGCGCACGTGTCTTTTTAAAGCAATGGCGAGATTACGAGTCGGTCCGAACCAGAATATTCCAGTTGCGACTTCATGACTTTCTCGGGGAATAAATCCCCCACATCACGCAGAAAGAACAGAATGACAGTATATGTAAGCTTGTTGTTACCTGACACTGTATGGCAAGTTTCCGTGTCATCTGTGTTAGCTTCTGCATGATGTCAACTGTAGCAAGGGCGCAGTTTTCAAACAACTTTTGCGTCAGGACTCTAACTAATCCGGTAAATTACTATTCTTGTTTCAGGAGCATTGTTCAAAATGGAGCTTTCCAGGTTCGCCATCTAGAGGGCGCTTGCGAATCGCGTCAAACTCGCGTCAAGTGTGGAATTATACCGAAAGTGGAAAATGCAGATCAGGAAGGAAGATTTCTTTGATAACTCAAGAGGCAGTGCCCTACGTTTTAAAGCTAGATCAGGGTGCCTTAGAACACGCAGCTACAAAAAGAAATTTAACAATGAAGATGGCGCATGTGCTGTATGTGGTAACTCCAGTGAAACAATTGACCATATTATACTCGAATGTAATGATATCCACCCTGAAGTTGATGCAGGCGCAGTAACTGTTCGTGAAGCTCTGGGGTTTAGGGATACCAGTGGCCGGGTGAATAAACCGGCGGTGGAAACTAGCAAAAAACGACTGGAAGATTGGTGGCTTAAAAGCAGAGAAGTGACATAATGTTAGTAATGTAGAAACAAAAATTTAATGAATAGAATGATGATTTCGTTAACCAATCTAAATAAATAATTAAGATATAGGGAGAAAAATTAGCATGATAGCTACTGCTAACACCCCGTTTAAAAGGGGACGCTCCTATATTCCATCCATCCATCCAAACTCAGCACGAGTAGCCCTGTATTCTTTTTCAGAACTACATTTTCACTACTCAAAGTGCTCTAGGGGTATTTAATTACTTCAGAAACTACTCTGCGTCTCTTACCGTTAACCCCTCTTACCAGCCACCGTATTTCCTCCCTTGCTTGCTTTGAATACGGGTGCGGAGTCCACTAACTTGCGTTCGACGGATCGTTTTGAGGGGTGTTTGGCGAAGCTCCAGATGACCTAACACTATTTGAATGTGTTATCAGTGCTAGCAGCAAGCGCAAGCAAAGCTTCTGTGAAGTCTGTGGCGAGTGTGCTCGCCCTACGAAAGCGAACGTCTCGGACCTTAAAGCCGTTTCGACTTCTCGAAAGCTGTGATGCCTGATTATAAGCCTCGATTTGCATCTGCGCAATTTGTGGAACTCATGCCCAACGCGTTTGCGTACGCGTCTCTCCGAACTACCTGCGTCACAAGCGAGAGGAGGAGGCGCCAGATATGCAAAGGGAGGAAAGCACGTCGCCGACGAAGGTAATCGATACGCGACAGTCTACAATTCTTTCCGCGTTTTCTTCCTGGTAAAAGGAGCATGTTCGAGAAGAACGCTTCGCTTGCAGTTTGTTTTGCGCCAGGGCACAGCAGACGGTTGCAGTGGTTCTCATACGTATATTTTGCCTCTTCAGAGAGACGTTTAAAGTATTATGCCACTTTTATATTCAGTTAACATTTACACTAAAATGCACTCATTTTGTTAGTTTCAGAACAAAACAGAAGCATCAGAGATGGGTGATTATATTCCTTTCTGCTCACAATGCTGCAAAACGGGGGGTGGTCTGTGCTGCTGGAGTGTGCTGTACCTATACTGTATTCACTGAAGTTGCACAACCTAGAAACACGAGAGACACAAATATTGACATGGAAACTCGCAAATTACGCACGATAGTCGCATCGTCTCTAAATTTATTGCTTGAAATTGTAGCCTGGACATGTGGTTGTACAGTTACACTATATTTATGGAATTGAGAAGAGCTTCCTGAAAAGCACACATCCGCTTACGGGATTGCAGGCCCGTAATTCTCAGTTAAAGAAAGATATCACTACATCATACCAGCCCTTCCTACCCGATCAATACCAGTGGCAAAGAATTGCGAGCTACGCCTAAATCCCACTCTCATGGCTTACGTTTTGCCGCAGGGTCAAGTACTATAGTTCTGCGTCTGTTATTTATATAAATGACATAATTTTAACCTAAATTCAAATATATGCCTTTCTGCAGGTAATAGCATAATTTACAAGTAAAAAACTGCCATTACAGGAGTCCTGGCTCTTCAGTCTCATTTCAGAAGACCAACAAAATGCTGATATACATGCCAAATACTAAAATCCGTAGGACTAAACATACCAGCTGCTTTTCGTAGTAGCAAGGTCATAAAGCCATTAGAGAATAAATAACAGATATGTTAAATCTCTTCAACGTGCGATTTGTTTTAAGTACTTTTCACTAATTACCTATTCTGGGTTCCATGCAGAGAATGCGTAAAAAAGCTTGTTTATAAATGTTGTTTTTTAATCCATGCATTTACCACTTGGGAAAGCCTACACAAGGCATACAGCTTACATCGTGCTGTTCAGGTTATGTCTTGACTTGAGCACGTTTCTATTCTCATGTCATTCCTTTCTCGAAACTATTAGTCATGTTATCGTAGAATTGCAAAAGAAAACCCATATATATTATTCTAACGTAATCAAAGCTCATAATGTCTACAGCAAATCTTGAATCCCCAACGTCTTGCCACGCGTAGATTTTTACTCCTTTCAATACAAAATATCTGTCCGATTTCCGCTCATTAAAGATAATATCAGAAATACCTGCTCATATTGGTAATAAATCGGTGGAACGCATTTTCATCATTAATAATAAACCATACGAAATCATTGCCGTTTCAAGGAATTTAAATTTATTCTCATTTTTTGAAGACATAAAATTATATATATTGTGCTTGACCTCTGTGCACGTTATGAATATTGTCACGTGGTAGTGACAAGGCCGCAGGCGCAAAATAAAACGAATTTGTAATAACGCTGAAGTCAACTTTTTACTGGGCTGGCTTGCACCCACAAAAGAACTATATAGAAACTCGGTGGCAGCGATAGCAACAATCGTGCTGGTCGGTCGTCGAACAAAGATTGCTCGTCGGATGCGCCAACGCTCAATTTAAAGGCGGCGAGAAAACATCAAGATAAAGCCGCAGACCTTGAGTAGCATAATCTGGATCATTGCTGAAATTGCCGCAAGTGGCAGGAATCTGCTTGATTCCTCTCGACGCATCTTGCGCGACAAAGAAAATGATAAAGCTACCTCTTGCGACAACGAGCATCAACAAACAAAGAATACAGAATTGATACGCGTGCCAGATTCAGAGTGACAAAGCAGCTCGTCGGCAGCTGCTAAAAAACAACAAATAGAGCTTTGAATGTTTCGCGGCAATATGCCGCTGAATATTTCACGGTACGATGAGCTTAACAAGGTTCTGTTACATTCTCCGTTATGTTCGTTAATACCTCAGTCTTCTTGCACCAACTTGTTTGAGCAGTTTTGGATTATTCTGTTGCATTCAACTTTACCTATTCTATCTTGTGCCATTTTGTTATTGTGCCCCTGCTTTCTTAAACATTTGCCTCTTTTAATATCCATGCGCTTGTATATTGGGCAAATAAATAAATCTTTGTTATGAATTCTTGGCCATTTTTTACTCTGTTGGCAATCCTTCAAGGGCAATCTTTCATGGAGTCTTCGTTGGTGACGACTGTATAAATTGCCGAGCAATCCGGCCATTGGTGCGACATTTAGCCGTAGTTCCTTGTTTTGCCTCTGCGGCGTTCTGGTGATCTGTCACTCACCCCAATCTCGTTTTCTGGCGCCTGTAAGACAAATATTTCTGGGGCCTATTTTCGACAATCCGCGATTTGGTTCAAATTGTGACGCATGACGTATGCAGCAGGACGGTGCCAGGTTAGGTAAGCACACAATCGAGTTGCGCATTCGGAAGAAAGAGAGAAAAAAAGTGATAGAAAAAAAGCTGCTCTATATATTGGCGCCAAGAATGAAAAACGACGATGCCCATGCAGGAACCGAGTCGTTGCTGTACATTTCACGATTCGGAAGTCTCGGGATGCAGTGAGGCGAGTGAAGTATGTTGTGGCTCTGTGGTATTAGTGTGTCATGGCATACTTGCGGTCGGACATTTGGCAGCAGCTACGCTCAGAAACGCTGCGAGAGTTTCAGCTGAAGAGCAAGAACGGCAACGGAATATTTGCCGTGGTTGGTGCGAAATGGGAGCGGAAAGTAGCATAGCTTTTCATAGGCGGCGATGACCGCTCACGTTCACTTATCAGCAGCTTTTAAAAGCAAGAACTAAAGTGTTTAAGGATCTCCTCTTCAACAGAAGCTATTGACAGATTTCCAAAGTAGCCCCATCACTGACGAAGAGGCGCCCGCGCAGCCGGCATGGTCCACGTCTGTGGAGAACACTCGCATTCTCAAAGCATCAATTGCTGTTTGGTGCTGGCTGTGCTGTCCACCTTTTTCGAACAGCCACGTATGACAGCTTCAGTCAGGTAAGGAAGTCTGCTTAAGTCTCTAACATATTTTGTCGGCTTGAGTTGTGCAGAGCACGGAAAGCAGCGCAGAGAGATGGAGAAAGGAAGAGAGAATGCGTGTGTGTGTGTGTGTGTGTGTGTGTGTGTGTGTGTGTGTGTGTGTGTGTGTGTGTGTGTGTGTGTGTGTGTGTGTGTGTGTGTGTGTGTGTGTGTGTGTGTGTGTGTGTGTGTGTGTGTGTGTGTGTGTGTGTGTGTGTGTGTGTGTGTGTGTGTGTGTGTGTGTGTGTGTGTGTGTGTGTGTGTGTGTGTGTGTGTGTGTGTGTGTGTGTGTGTGTGTGTGTGTGTGTGCGTGCGCGCGCGCGCGCGCGTGTGTGTGTTTGCGTGTGTCACGCACTAGTGTGGGAGAAAGAGAGACAGAGGAACAGAAGAGCAGAATATCAGGGAGGTTAACAGAGGCAATGCCTAGATTACCGTACACGCACAGACGGTGATAATAAAAAAAAGCTAAAGGTGACAGAGAAAACCGTAGCATGAAGCTAGGGCGGCGCCGCGCGCGCCTATTCCTTACAGCCGAAACGGTAAATTGCAAATCAATAAAGGGAGAAGAGTGTCTGGCTGTATTAAAGAAAGCAATCAACACAAAATGTCATATAATAACATGATGTGACTAGAGCGTATCGTCATAACGTGCTCTGGAGCACTCATTGTTTTTCTAAACATAGGCACATGGTCAGCCTACATGCGTATCAAAACAAGATTTTACATGAAACACGTCACATATGTCACAAGCAAACATGTGCCAATTACATGGCACATACAGTCCATTATTAAAATAGAAGCTGCTAGTATTCTTGCTTGCTTTTACTCATCGTGGGAAAGTTCTTGAATTCATGAACATTGAAGCCAATGCTTAGTGTTAGACAAATAAGGCAAAGTGTTCAGGGCCGACGTTTCAGGCGGTCTTTGGTGATCCCTTGCTGCTCGTCGCGCGAAATTCCTGCACAGCCACTGCACCATATGCTCTCTCAGGTAAAACTCACATACCGTCTAGAAATTTAATTAGAAACCATCGCGGTGCTCTTTGAAACGCCTCGTCTCACGCAGATCAACCGCTTGAGTTGGCAGGCCGCCATTTGGGCGCTTGGCAACAACGGCGCAGATCGTTGGTTTCTGTATGAGGGCAAATCGTTTACAACGCGAGGGAAGCTAGGAACCTCGTGTGGTTGTAATTTGCGTCTTCATTCTAAATTCTCCACAAGGTTGCGCAGCTGAAAATAACCCTTATGACGTCGTTTCAGCGCTTTCTGGAATTACAAGAAGAAGTATAAGCTTACTTGACCACCCACTTTAAATAATGTTTGTTCTTTATGCAGGAACTGATGAAATACTATGTGATGAGTCAAGACGCGTTTGCGACGAAATGACAGTAACAATTAATAAGTGTAAAGGCATCTGTAAAATTCAAAGGTTCTTTGCGATTTTTAAAGCACTGTGGATATATGAGCTTACGTGGCAGGCGAAAGATAACCCGGATTTTGGATTGCTTTATAAGTGTCAGTGACACCTACCAACAGTATTATTTTTCGTCAAATGTTAGAGAACAACTCAGCAACTTATATTACAAAAACTCGGATGGACGGGCTTGTTGGTCATTCATTGTGATAACTTAGCGCATCTACGACACGGACGAGGAAAGAAACACGACATCAGCGCTGCTTTAAACAAGGTTTATTGGAAGGCATGGCAATAAATACATGTGGCGTGAAAAAAACAAACAAATTACGCCTTGTCATATTCATATGTGTAAAAAAAGCAGTGATTAAGAAGCGTTATGAGCACGACCGCTATCTTAGTGACACAGAAGGTGTGCTAACACAATGATTGTTGTTTTTGCGATTTCAGTGGCCTCGATTATCTTACGCATCAACGTTTCTCTGTATCTCGCTTAAACAGTGCAGCGCATGAATTCTGGTTCGCCGCGTTCAGGATCTGGCAATCACTTGTAACCACGACAGTGAATTATCAGATTCCACCTGACAGCTTGGAGGACATCGTAATAGTGTCATTTTAACCTTTCATTGGCGCACCTGCCTGTTTGCCCAATGTAAGTGTAGCCACATTTCAAGGGGATCAAGTACATTATGCCTTCTGAGCAGTCAACGAAGCGATTTAAATGGCTGATAGGGCAACGTTCGTTGCCTTACCAATCTTGGTTGACATGATTACACAGGTACTGAAACTTCTGAGGTGCAGGGAAAACATCAGCAATGCCAACTCCCCTGCCTATTTGTTTTAGCCGGTGTGATAAATTATAAGTACCGGGAATGAACAAAACCTTTAGGGAGTTACGGTCTCGACGGTTTCGCAACAGGCCTTTTTCAGCTATTAGGCCATTCTGATACAGATATTAATAAGAGTGCCGGGTAACCAGCGCAGGACGAACGGCTTACTTGCTGGGCAAAATTAGATTCCATGACGTGTACGTAGCATTTTATCAAGGCATTTTTAAAGCAAAGGTTAACGATAGTTCTTTTCACCAGCTTCGAGTGAGCCGAAGAGAATGGCAAAAGCGACTTGTTTGCCCTTGAGGCTCTTGGGCCAAGCAAGTGTGGTCTCCGTGGAAAGAGATCCTGAGATCCCGGAAACAGAGTGAATCATTCTCTGGAATGTCAGTGGTGATTAAAAGCGCACTGAGGCTTTGGCATAGGCACCCTGCCACATTTACCATTGCTTCGTCAGTATCGGAAACCAACCTATCGCAGAGCACTAGGTAGTCATCCACGAGTCTAAACACTTTATGGACACGAGATCCCTGTCGCTCATTTGATAAAATTCTAATTCTTCGACCATAAATAAGTCACTTAACACCTGCGCCAGGCAAGAGAAAATGCAAATGCCAGTTTATTTTCAAAAATGCCCTCTTTCAAATCCTGGCAAAGGTAGACTGAAGGTATCAGGTTAACAGAGCGACAAAATTCTGCATAGAAACGCCCGAGGCGTTTAGAAATGAAACTTCTCCGTAAAGGTAAATAGCTTCTTCCACAAATGGTATTAGTTATGCCTGATGGATGGTGTAATATAGGTCCTTGATGTAAACAGAGAGCCCGACGAACCTGGTACGAGAGTAATGCCGAAGGAACCGCGTTACTTGTGAAGATTTTACTGCGAAAAGGGTTATCAATGCTAAGTATACGTTAAGTTTCTGTTGCAAAAAAATAGGTGATTTGTTTCTGCCAGGTTCCCCCTCTCTTAAACTATGACCATCAAGTAGCAGTCATGTTTATGCGTCTTCGCGGTAAAGAAGATATCTAAGCAATTCCTCCTGCTGGAATCAGTGGTATTAGCCAGACGGTTCAACTTTAGACTACCACATAATTTCTTGGCTCTGGTCTTAGTTTTTAACAAATCAGCTGGATCGTGACACTTGACACAATTAACTGCTTCCGTGCCCTTGGGTCATACCTTTGGGCATGATCCCTGTCATGCCTTTGGGCATGCCCGGGTCATGCCTTTGGGCATGACCCGAAACCCGCCCTCTTTATCAGCAGTTAAAAGCGAGAGGGCCCGCTGCTTTAAATATTGCGCAGTTCCTTGCAAACGGTGCGAACCGCAACACAGCACCAACCCCCTCTGAAACGCATCTGTCTCGCTCAGGTCCGGGAGTAGTAAAGGCGACACGTCGAACCATAGCAAGCATCTCCAGAATAGTCCTCTTGAAAGGAACGGCAAATTTCGCTCCCTTACTTAGCAAATCAATGACAGGATGGGGCAGCGACTCGATGTCGATGGTGTTCACCATGTTTTCGGACACTTGCACTTCAGCTTCTCCGTTCCTGGCTAGTTGAGCACGTAGTCGCTGCAAAGTGGCGCTCCAGATGAATTGTGTCATCTGGTCAATGGTGCGGGACAGCGACAACCAACCACTCGCTCTTTTTGCTGAACTGCCATCACTGGAGGTGCGTGCGCGGAGACAGTCGCTGTACAAGAGGGCTTGGCGGTACCACTAGGCTTTTGCTATGTTGCAGCATCGCTTCCCATTACCTACAGATGGTGTGAAGCCTCCAAATAGAGCCACCCCTTAAGCACTAGAAACTTGCTTCGAATGCAGAAGCACATCGATCGTGCTTGATTGACGGAGTGAGCGATGAGGAAACAAATAACAGAAGTATCGACATTGATACACGGAAAAAGGTCCGATGTACAAGAAATGAATTCGCTTGTGAAATGAAGCCCTCGTATCACGTTTCCTTCTTCGTTGCGTGTCCTAGCTGTGCCGTTTTATCACCGTCATATTACAAAGCATACTGATGATAGAATGAGTTACTGAGAGACACTTCACGCTAGATACCTGACAGGGTTGGCGTGAAGGCTTTATCCGGTGGAAATTGTGAGCGTTTTCGAAAACTTCTGTAGTCGTCTTACTAGGTTCGGTGGCAGCACGACTCAAAGACGTTTCTTATCTAAATAACCATTACGCATGCAATGCATTCCAATTCCTTTGAAAAGTTTAAACAAATTTCATCTAACCGGAAATTACAGTTCCTGTCTTCAAGGAAGCTTTAAGCAAATTCGTCCATATATAAAATGACGCATACAAACGCGGAAAAACCATGCGCTATATGGGGAAGATTAAGGCACGGTCTTGGTGACTTCTTTGTTGAGCTTTGTCGTCGCATGTAACTTTGTAAAATTTCAATGTCGCACCAATTTGTTTTTGGTGCTCCGATGTAATTTCGCAGCATCTGCTAGTATCATGTTAAATGTAAGCAGGTTCGGTAAGGTTGAGCTGCTTGGAGCTTTTCTCCTTTCTTGGAATAGATTAAAGAAGCATTGCCGTGGACATTATGGGGTCGTACAACTGCGACTCTGTGCAAATACATGTTAACACGCCGGAAAAGGCCTATTAATTATCGTATATTTACTTGGAGATTTCGTAAAAGTAGTGTATATCGAAACATGTGAAACGGAGTTTTTATACTGTTCACCTTCTCTCTAAATTAAAGCGCGCACACTAAATTCATATCCTTCTTAATTTGTATATATAACAATTTATCTCATCCTAGCTCACCTGGCCCTAGCTATGCAAGGTTTATTTTGATTTCCTTGGTGGCGTCTAATATGAACTGGCTGACATATCATGCCATACATGCTGCCCACGTTGGAAGGAGCCATAGGGACAGAGAACGGCACTCAGGCCAAGTTGTAGAAACATGTCATTGCGGCCTCGTGCAGACGATGGTACTCGGTCGTATCTGGAAAATACTATTGCTACAATCTAAACAGTCACATAACAATCTCATGTTTTAACGCAGTGCATTCCTTTGCAATCCGGACAGATTGTCAGCGTGACTGCTATTGAAACTGATGATCATCCAATTAGATTAACATATTTCAAGTATAAAAAGTCTATAGCAACCAACAGTCAGCTTTTCGTCAGGTGTATAAAGTCCAGTGACACTAAAAAGAAACAAACAACTGGTGTCTGTAATAATGCTGCAGGACGTAAAAGGTGGTACTAAGCATTCTTCATTAGCAAAACGTTCAATCTAAGAGCATTGCTGTTTCATTTGTTTCATTTGTCAAATGCAAAATACTTACGCGAAAGACACCAAGGCTCTTGCGGAACTTGCAGAACTCTCCTTCTGTTCCCTGTGAGTATGAGCTGTCGGATGCATGGAGTTCTAGTGCCATAACGCGAAGGCAACATCATACAAGTTTATCTGTTTCACTATAACAAATGCGCTTTTGGGGGCGCTCAGGCACTGGAATACCAAATCACGCTGTATGGGGTGATGCCACTTTGGTTATTGTCCCAGACTAAGTAAAGCCCTCTCTCACTGTTCGATTCATAGTACAGGAAGAGCCATCTCCTCTACCTCTTGACGTTCACACGTAAAAATGAGGGTTACATCTTGAACTGCTCAAGGGGAGACCCCCACCAGAGATTGGTTGACATAGCGAACTGTTTGGCTGTTCTGCAGGCTCTAAGAGCGCATCTTAGGCAAACGCAGGAGCCATGTTTTTTAGCACACTATTTCTCACCTTGCAATTCGCTTAGCTATCACTCGGGCAAGTTGCAGCATGTTTATAAAGTAACTGAATACAATTTATACTTTCATGACAGGAATACGAAATGAAAATATAAAAACGAGAAGAGTAAGAAAAAGAAAAAAATGACACCGCCGGTCTTTGCAGATGCGCTGCTTCTACGGGTAAACATGTACGTGGTTGAACGAGACTAAACCATCTCAACGTAGAGCCTACTTGTGTCATGCCATTTTTATTTCGTCGTCCTGTTGTTTTACACCGGAGTTACGTTTTAATTACGCTCCACTGAACTACACTTGTTAACATCGATTTAGAAGTTTAAAAGTAAACCATGTGCCCAAACATGGTGGCTCAGTCGTTAAGGCACTTGGCTACTGCGCCTAAGGATACGGGACCTAATCCCGGCCGCCGCTGCCGCATTTCGATGCAGGCGAACAGAAAGGCGCTCGTATACTAGGTGATATCAGTGCACATTAAAGAATCTCAGGTGGTCGAAATTTCCGGAGTCCTTCACTACGGCGCCTCTCATATCCTGGGCCACTTTGCGACGTTAAACGCTACTAATTAATCAAACAAGTAGTTTAAAAAGTAAAAATTGGTCAAACCTAGAAAGCAGTTCCTTCAATCTAAACAGAACTTTCGGCCACACAACAATAATTATATAAAACGACTTGCGATCTAAGAACTATTTTAAAAATCTCTATGTTATATGATATGCATCGTTACAGCGAATACGGGAATGATGTTCAAAGATAATCGGGATTGTTTCTCATAGCTAAAATAACATTTCTAATCCTGAAATTCTTTGCTAGCTTTGTTTATTGGGGCAAACTAAGTGTGGCTAAATATATTTATACTTTCTAGGAACCTGGACGTTTTGACGAATGTGCTGTGAAATTAGGCTTCGCCTAACCTTGGCACATGTTCTACGACATAACGTGCTTTGGCTCAATTATTGTGTATAATGTATTGGATAATTTTGTGACCTTCTAGGAAACGAATGCTGGACGTACTGCCAGGCATAGTCCAGAGAGAGAGAGAGAGTGTAAAAACACGGGTGCGGAGGCGGGGGAGGGGGCTGTCTGATTCCCTCGATGACCGCAGCCTACAGGTAAGAAGCCTTCTACGTCATCCAGCGGAAAACGGAGAGAAGGGGTCTCAATTAGTGGGCAACGTGAGGTTCAGGAAATGCATCTTTTTACGAACGACATCTTTTCAAAAAGGCGGGATCAGATCGGGACAATAACAAAGATTCCTGGAAAACCGATAGCAACAAGCCTCTGATCAAGCGCATGATGCGTGTTGTTGTCGGAGCCGTTTCCTTTTAAACGACGCCGCTGCTTCCCTGATCAAAAACAACCTTCTATTTTCTTAATTTTACCATCTAATTTTGTTTTTATATGTATTGATATATTACACAGGCAGAAGAAATGTATTCCAGAACGGGCGCTAACTATTGCGAAACACTTGGCATGAGGTTGTTCCTCGAACCAAGGTCACCCGGGAAGAGAGTGCCTGCATATATAACGAGTGTCCGCGCATGGTTATTCATTGTTCTCGCTGCTGCAGTTCTTGTCTTCTTCTCGTTTCTCTGTCCTATAGTTTAAGCTCGCCCAACATGAAGGTGCTGCTCATCTGTGCACTGACCGTGGCTGGAGTCTTCGTCGTCAAGGGTGCCCATGAACTGTGCAGTAAGAGGACATTACCCATTACAATTTTGCCGCCTTTCCGCACTTTTACTAGACTTTGGTTGTGGACATTGCTTTTGGATCCTCATGTAGAGCACAAACGTATAGGTCACGTGAATATCATGCGTGTGTTAATACTAAATTTGCAGGGGTGTCCGTCATTTTTAAATTTCTTTGGCGAGGTTGGACAAAGAGCTTTAAAATCATTTGTTACTGCGAAACCAGCCTCACGTCAAGATATAATCAAGTTGGTTTGGCTTTTGGGGTTCAATGTCCAAAAGCTACTCAGGCTATGAGAGACGCCGTAGAGAAGGGCTCCGGAAATTGCGACCACCTGAGGTTCTTTTACGCACACGGACATCGCACAGCACACAGGCGCCTTTCTTTTCCCCTCCATCGAAAAGCGACCGCTGCGGCCGTGATTTGATTCGCGTCTTCCGGCACTGTAGTCGAGTGCCCTCACCACGTCACCACCACGGCGAGGCTTGTAACCGAGTATTTTTTTATCGAAGAACGAACTGTTCTTTTACGTGGAAAATGCTTTAACTGTCAAAAGTATGCTGCTTACCAGAAGATACCTGAAAACGCATAAGCGAAGACAAGCAGGTCGTCATGAGTAGGTCCTATATGAATCCTCTATTGACTACACTGCATCTATGACAACAGCTAGTATCTTTCGTTTTCCTAGTAACTGTTTGAACAAAGTTGAGCTTAAGGAATGAAACTTCGCTGGAAATGCCATTCAGCCAGCGTATTCGCGAGGCTTTTTATGTCCATTGCGAAGCGCATGTAGGCTACAGGTCTTATGCATGAACTGGACAGCCTATTTTATTGCTTGGCCGTGAAACGTGAGCTCCATATCCTTTACAGTTTCTGTTTCAATTTCAATGCAAATGATCTGTTGCCGAACTGGCATTATTAGCCCTCTAGCGGCCTTCCATTTTATCGAGGGGACGTGGCTGGGGGAGGGTAGGATGAGGAAGCCGAATAAAGCCGAAGCCTTACCAAAATGTGCAGCAGATCTCCTATTATGCGTGTATTGGGCAATATCCTACAACCGATACTTGCTGCTACTGTCCTAGATGAAGTGTGTAGTGCTATTTATTAAATCGAAAATCAGGCTGTAAGTGCAAATCTGGAGACATTCTTCAATTATTCTCAGAAAAGCCCGGCAGCCTCCTGACTGGAATAAACCTTATGATTCTCTTATGACTCTTTCTAATCTCTTCAGCTTGGTTCAGCTTGGGATGCATAGCAAGTACTACTAATGTGTATAATATCTGGCGGTGTTCAGTGAATTTAATTCTTTAAATTTATTGCGACATCGTGGACTATTAAGACACGCGAACAGCGGGCACTAAGGCGTAGTCTACGTCAAGCTTTTGTTTTAATTTACATGAAAATAGTAACCAGGAGGTAGAGCCCTTTACCCGAGCTAGAAAGACTACAATCAAATAATATAATTTGCTGTGTCGCAATTGTGTTAATGCGCGCAACGTGTTTCTAAAACAGAATTCACATCTAAACCTATCACTTCGACTTACAAGTAATAGTTCCTGAGCTGCAAACCTCTTTCTTTTTCCGGCTCTTATTTCAGGTACACCCATGCCGCCTTAAAACGTGTGTCAATTTCCTGGCAGTATTTACCCACTGGAACTAAATGCATGCACGTTTATGGCGCTGCTGAGAAGTTAGCGCAATATTTTTGCTGAACTGCAGGTCTATTATCAACTGCCCTTTCTGTATCAGCACATCTTTGCAGGGAAAACAATTTACATTTATACATTATCATTCTGGTTTTGTTTTTTCTAGACGTTGGTGTAATATAGCTATCAGTGCAAATAAAAGGCAATAAGCGCAGGGACACTCTATAATTTGCTTTGAGATTTGCACACACACAACGGCGCAAAAGTTTAGTCACAGCAGTGTGAGAACCGTTCCTCGTGTATCTAAGCCAATGTATGCTTCACAACAAGCCTTATAACTAGGCAAATTAGAAAACTGACAATGTTTTGCTTTTTCAGGCCTGAACGCCGACCAAATCAAGTCTGTGGTGAAGTGCATGGGAGACCACATTAACTCCGCGGTATTAGCCATTTCTTAGTCTGTGCCTTGTACCTTTGGTTAGCGGCAACCATGGCAAGCCACCGTGGACTCGGAATGCACGAGCTAAAATTTGGCATTTGC
Source organism: Amblyomma maculatum (assembly GCF_055883805.1). Taxonomy (NCBI): domain Eukaryota; kingdom Metazoa; phylum Arthropoda; class Arachnida; order Ixodida; family Ixodidae; genus Amblyomma; species Amblyomma maculatum. The sequence goes on from NC_139345.1 coordinate 199,524,324, forward strand.
CTACCACGAAACTTTTTAATCCACAATTTTTCTGCAGCTCACGGGAAAAGCGAGGGATATCATTCATAGCCAGGGTGACAACCTGGCCGAGCTTCTCAAGAGGCAGTGCGATGCCGACGTAGACTTTGTGAGTGTATCCTTTGGCACTCTTCGCCTATATTCTGCTTCTTCATTTCTTTGGCGAATCCTTGTCGAAAAAGCTGCCTGACATTGCTCACATTGACTTTGGTAGCCGTGTTCTCGTAAGGAATTGCGGGGGGCGAGCGTATTCTGTGTACGTGTAGTTTATTAATAATTCTCCAACCGCTTCCCGGTAGTAGCTAGCCAAGAATTACGCATTTTCTAACCACAAATGTGCGTTGCTTTTGAAGCTATTTTTGCTGCACCCATGATAAAAAGCAGCGCATTAGCTTTTTTTGTAATTAAACGCTGAAACCTTCTGCCTAATAAAATGTGTATACAGTCTCGCGTGAGGAAAATAACTTGCAATACTTCAAAATGTCTTCAAGAAAAGCAACACAGCGCCAATAAGCTCAGCTTGTTGGTGCTGCTGAAACACCTCTCATGCTTTCATAAAAGCGTGATAGGTATTTTTAGCACTTTATTACCTCAAAAAAGGTAGCCTGTCTAGATTTGAAGTCACTCTGGTATACTTTGGTACAATGGCGGGAGATACCGGACAGCATGTTCTCACTATAGCTGACGGGCATGTCGGTGTTACTGCGTAAAATAAGCTTCCAATGAAATTCAGTGTGGTGATAGTGTGTGTGTGTGGGGGGGGGGGGGGGGGGAGGAGGTGGCATGCTTGTCTTGACAACCATTACCTTTTGGGAAATCGGTATAACATGCATGGTTAACTGGAACTGAGTGGGTGCCGTAGAAGTGGAGCGAAAAAACGCGCCAGCAACGAAACCAAACATTTTGTATTGCTGTTCGTTCCGCAACAAAGGTTAAGGAAGTATGGAATGTCACCCAACAAGTAAAGACAGAATAGAAACAGGTCCAATCTGTGGAACTTTTCCGGTTGAACAACATGAAATATGCTCATGGGTTACGAAGGCATAGTTTTTTTTCTCTTCAAATAGAACACTTTAAATTTCAATAATTACCTCAATAAGATGCACTTTTTTCGTCTATGATTAAACCTGCAAGCCACTAAATAGCATTCTAAGCACTGCATCACCTCCGGCAATGTATATTTGTTACAATTCTATGAAACAGCGCATTTTGTAAAATATTTTACTCAGTATTGTTCTGTTTATTTTTATTGACAACGATGAAATGTTTAAAACATTTCCTACAATGGGCACATGCAGACGGCTAACACTAGCGAATCAGCATAGAGTATAGTGATAATGAAATTATCCAAGTAATAATGTATTAAAGCAATGATTTCTCATATTCATTATGAAAAAAATGAAATGGTCCGTCGCTAAAAGCTGCGACAATGGTTGGCAAGAGCACATAGTATTAAAAAAGTTGTGTTATAATGCAATGAAATAGGATATCTTTGGATTGAAGAGTACTGTATTAAAAACATTACAGTGCAAAAAATCTATTGATGAGCTCCGCGCAAATAAATTCTGTCCTTCTCTTCATAGGGTGAAGTACTCCAGACAGTTTTCTCCGTAAGTATATTTTTCATGCTAAAGGTCTAAATGTTGCAACGTCGCGATGTGAGCTGCAAAAACAGCGCACGAGGGTCCACCAAGAGGCGAAATAGTTTATCGGTTTTCACTTTCGCACAACGTCGTTTCTGATCACCTTTGTATTGACTACAAGCTTCGAGTGTACTGCACACGTGCGTTGCTTCAGTGTTTTATTAGATGTAGGGTGACGACGCAGCAGGCCCTCAGTCGTGAGCGGGGAGGCATCAAAAACACACTGCGGCGGAAGGGGCTAGAGCAGCTCGAAATGCCGCTGGTCGTGACCCCCAAAGGACGAAGCGCCTGTGGATGAAGCTGCAGCCGCTAGCGGCGTAAAGAGACCGGCATACGGCCCCAATGCGCCGTACGTGTTCTGGCAATGCAGATTGGGTGTAAAGGCCACAGCTGCATAAAACATACAACCCTAAACGCAATGCTCCGCACCATATTACCTGAACCTTAAACTCGCACCCCTAGAATTTTCTAAGCAAGTCGCGTAAGTTTAACTTGTGGGTCTTTTTTCGGGAATGCACTTAGGAGCTAACGAAAAGGGTTCTACTTAAGTTGAGGACAACGCAGAGGGCTACGGAGCGAAAAGCGGTAGGGGTAACGTTAAGAGATAGGAAGCTTGCTGAGTGGGCCAGATAAATAACTGAAGTTACTGACGTTCTATTGGAAATAAAGAAGAAATGGGTATGTACAAGACCTCTAGTGCAAATAGAGGATAACCAATGGTCATAAAGGGTAACAAATTGGATTCCAAAGGAGGGAAAGCGAAGCAGGGCGCAGTTAGATGTGCGAATGAGGGTAAGTTCGCAAGGGTCAAGTTGATGCAGCTAGCAAAGAATTTGAAGAAATATGGGAGAGGCCTTCGCCCTGCAGGGGGTATAGCCCTGTTGATGATGATGACTTAGGAGCAAATTTAGAAAGCTGCTCAGCTCATTCATTTTTTTTTTGAGAAATAAAATTGGATGCTCTCAACTCTCTCCATAAAACGGCTTTAGCGGTGTCAGCAAATGAACGAAGAATCTGTTCACTGAGGCGATGTAGCACAGAAATTGCTGCTTTGCTGTATTGCTGTATTGCTGTATTGCTGCTCCTGAAGTATTAGCACTGCAGGAACGAAAATGTAAACAAATTTACCAGAACATCCCGCGCGTCGTCACTTGCTTCGTTTTTTACTTCCATTTGCCAGAATTTCACCACCTTCGAAGCTCAAAGAAGATGAGATTGTGCTTGTGGCTAGCCGCTGTTGAGATTGGCCTTGCGGACTGTATAATATGCAGGCTCTGAAAAGAAAAGTCCACTCACTAAAGCGCACCATGTCGTTGCTTCCAGTGCGTGTGAAGGTATTCGCAGCGTTTAGTTTCCATGATGGTTGGGTGGGGTGACGACTAAGCTTGGAATTGGCTTCTTAGAGGTGGCGTTTTAAAAGCATGCCCTAATATTAACCTAATGTCTGTTTTGGGGCAAGGCAATTTACCGCTCTTCGAGAAGAGCGTTCAGTAAGTCCAGTGATGAAATTGTGAGTATAGTTTTTCAAGCAATGTCAGAAGAACTAAACTACGAAGTTTAAAAAAAGCACAAATAAAAACGAACAAATATGCAGGAAACAAGAATTAGAACTCCTTAAAACATTCGTAACAGCTTGCATGACTATGTACAGAGTCGTTGCCACTCCAGGCCGGACAAAGGATAATTATGCACGTCCATTTCAGCGTCTGTACAAACAAATCTTTTCAAATATTTAAAGAAAAATCATTTATATGGCGAGCGTGCCTTTGAGAGGTACTGTAAAGATGTAGGAAGCATGTAGGAAAATGGTCGTGATCTGTGGAGTTCTTGGACTTTAGAAAGTTCTTGAATACTTTTCTAAAACCGGCTGCTACAGCCGGAAACTGAGAACATCACGTTAACAGAGACTTTAGGCACTGCATGTAAAAAACAAGACCACGCTTGGTAATACGCATAATTTTTCATATTCATTTTTTTTTTTTGCTTTCAGGCTGAGGAGGCGGAAGCTATAAGACAGGCCTACAAAGAGTGCAAGCCTGGCAAAAGTTGAAGTGAGAACAGGTGGCCAGCGATGACTGCATGAAATGCTCGTAATGAAAAAAATATGCTTCGTTTGGAAGGAAATAAATATGGTCGTTGGAATGCTTCACGTGCGTATTGACAATTCTTTCTAATATTCATCATCATCATAATCAGCCTGACTATACCCACTGCAGGGCTAAGGCCTCTCCCATATTTCTCCACTTAACCCGGTTCTGTGCTAGCTGCATCCACTTGATTTAATATTAGCCCAAACTAAACTGAAACTGTTAAACATTCTGGCAATTCCAGTAGGCAAACACAGTCTTGCAAGCAAACAAACGTAGGGAAAGGAAGCCGCTCCTTATGAGAATAAAATGGTTATGAGGCGCTGACGCTAAGCTAAGCATAAATTTTCTTTCGTTGAAACATATAAAATATAAGTGCAATTCTCGAGGTAAACGACTAAAAAGGTAAGCAAATGAAAGAGACAAAAACATGCTGCCGCAAGCTGCCTCATATATTTATTTTAGTTATTTATTTACATATACTATTGCCTCGCAGAAGGAGACATTACAGGAGTGGGTATATACGCAAGCAATGATCACAGTAAAGCAACAAGCATGCAAGGGAATGCAAAGAAAACGAAGACAGTCAGACAATGAATAAAAAGGATCTGGTGAAAATAAAAAGCACTTTTGTGAGAACTTACTTGAGAACTTACTCCACTAGATGATGAAATGTGTACTTAGTGGAGCGACCCATCACTTTGGAGGAAATAAATCAGCCATTTCAGGTCTTCAGAGCCAGAAATCTCCTGGCCCAGATGGTATTACTAGCAAATTCTATAAAACATTTTAGCCTTGCTTAAAGCCTGTTTTGATGGACGTTTTCCAAGCATCTTATGATGTGGGTTTCATGCCTCTCACTTTCTATTCTGGCCATTCAATATTATTTCCCAAAAGCAAAGATACTAATCGGTTGAAAACTGTTGAAGGATATCGTCCAATTTCTCTCTTTAATGTTGATTACAAAATGTTTGCCATGCCAAGGTTCTTTGCTGTTGTCTGCAGCTGGTCATTATGGACTTGATAGGTTTGCATCAGGTATGTGGTATCAGAGGGCGCAGTATTCAAGCACATATCCATATTGCACGTTCAGTAATGGAGACATAGATAAGACGGGCCAAGTAGCTCTGATTCAAATTGACCTGGCGAAGGCGTTTGGTAAAGTTCGGCACGATTTCTTGTTCGCGGTCTTGGAGCATTCAAACATTGGTGACATTTAGCTCAAAGACATAAGGCTGTACTATATGAACTCGTATACAAGACTAATTGTTATTCAGGAGCTAACGATACCAATACCACTAAAATCGCTGTTCGTCAACGATGTCCACTCTCTCCATTGTTGTTTGCCTTATAACTAGAACCCCTCAGACTCAGTAAAGTTAACAGTGCAGCCATCCGTGGTTTCTCACTGGCTCAATGTGAAGTTAAGATTTCAGCCTACGCTGACGATATCGCCCTCTTTTGTCTGGCAAAAAGAGCGTACTTGAGGCTTTACACTTGACTAAACAGTTCTGCGATGCATCAGGTGCGGCTCTTAATTTAGATAAATATAAAGGCTTTTGGTTCGGCCATAGTGGCACTAGACCAAGCCGGTTTGGAGGCATACGCTGGGACTGTATTCTTCTTCAGTGTCTAGGGGTTCGGCTGCATCAAGTTCGCAACAGCGCAGCCTACTAGGATTCACAAATCATACCTATGCGGCCACAAACACAGGCTTGGATGGTTAGAGAACACTGAATGTTTGGTAGGGCAGAGGTCTGTAACATATTTTCGTTTGCAAAGCTTGCGTACGTCCTTCGAGTACTGGATTGTGCGAGGAGGAAGTACAAGTAATACACAGAATATTTGCAACTTTTGTGTGGCTCTGTGCAGGGGAGCCCGTGCGGCGTGACAACTTGTTTCTTCCCTTAGAATTTGATGGAGTGCGCCTTGTTCACTTGTTTGTGCATCAATTTGTTTCCCGTTTTCTCGTTTTCAAATCGACAAACCACCCGTATTTTGTAGTTGTGCTCATTAGGCGTCTTAGTCCTTTTTAAGTGCGCGTTTGAAGCGCCCTGGTCGCGGGCAGAAAGAACGCTTGAAAAGACTGCCATAAGTGTGTATTTTCGCTGGCGATTGTGTGTATGTGCGTTCGTGCAAACGGAGCAGCCATGACTTACGCCTCCCTGTGAACGGTCCGAACTTGGAACTTGGAAGGAGGTCTGCGGGCTGGCGCCGCACGGACGGCCAGCGGAAGAAGCGTCGCTCCCGAGAGGACACCCGATCCTCCCTCAGCTTTACCTCAACCATTCCCAGCTGTGCCAGTGAGTTGTTTTCAAGGAATTCGGCGGGAGCTTGCGACTGTTGCTACGGTGACGCCGAAAGACGGGGGAAGAGGACAACCCGGAAAGGGGGAAAAGCTCCGAGGAGTCCGAGCGACGTGGCAAACGAGAGACTCCTTTCAGGTGCCGTGATGAGAGGCCGCACCCAGACAGAGGTGAAACTGTGCTGAAACGTGTATATAGTGTAAATAAATTCTGTATTCTGCAATTAGATTGATTGGTCCATGTAATCGGGAGAGGAGTGAAATTTGAAAAAAACAAGAAAAGAAGAAATATATTTTACTGGTGCAGTCGACAGGATCTCCCGATTCCAAGCGGACCGGCCATCGGACTCGACGAAGGCGGAACAATAAAGGAGCCAGGGCTAAGCGATGAACCTCGTGCGCTGACCAGCGGGCCAAGCCATCTCCGGAGCACCGGACAGGTTTGCCCTCTTCCAAGGCGCGCTATGACAACTGTGGAGCATAGTTTTCGGGGCCGTAGCGAGGAAGGATGAGGCCGGGGTACAGAAGATCGGCAGATTGAGCTGGTGGCGGGCGCAAAGGTTGGGGGCGCCAGCGGAGGCTCGGGGTTTTATTTGCCGACGAGATGTCACGGTTAAAATTGAAGCTGAAAATTGCAGAAATGGGATTTGCGGCAGCGCATTTGCACTACGAGGAAGCTGTCAGGGCAGCGGCGGCCGGCACGAAACAAACGGCGAGTCCAGCCAAAGGGACGGGCATCGCGGAGAGTCTCGAAGAAGGTCAGAGAGCGGAAATTTTGGACCGCAGACTGGCAGATTCGAGAGGCGGCAATGAGGCCGAGGTTGTTGAGAAGGAGGAGGCAATTGGTAATGCGTCTGAAGTGCGTTCTGACGACGCAACGGAAACAGACGTAGACGCAATTGACACTGCGCTTCTCGTGCTCCGAAGAGCACGCTGGCATCTGAGGGAGATGCGAGTTTTGAAGACGTCACAAATCCGGAGCGGTTAGAAGCGAGACCTGTAGTGTGCGTAGAGGTGACGGTGCAGGATGAGGATTGTGACGACGGTGAGATATGTGCTGAGGCAGATGTGGCTGTAACGGTCATCGCAGCAGAGCCAGACGGTATCGACAGTGCAGAAAAAGGGCACTGCGCGCATGACAGGTCTGCAGAAATCAACAGATTCATGCGTAAGCTAACGGGCAGCGGTACGTCGAACAAAACGGAGGACAGCTCGAGTGCGTGCGTTCACGATGAGGCTGCTGCAGAAATTTTGCTTGACGAGGGAGACCAAGTCACTGGTCAATCGCGTGAGCCGCGGGCACCACGACACTCGCGCCGGGCAAAAATGGGGCGGGCCTCGATTGATTGCATGCGGACTGGTCACAAGGTGGACAGAGAGTTTCGTCAAAGGAGGAAGCGCGCATCCCGCTCGACAGAGAGAAACGAAGGAAAAACACGCTTCGATCAAAGCCTTTGCGAGAAACGGATCAAGTCTGGTATGTGGACGCGAAAACACCAAATTGTAGGAAGGGACGCAACCTTGGAGACGATTTGTATGGGCGACACGGAACCGACAGACCGCCCTCCGCCGCAAGGGGTCGGAGGCATCCCGCGCCTGGCCTGACGCAGTGCCGACGCTTGTGCACCAGCTCAAGTGCTCAGAAGGAGCGAGGGCCCTTTTGTTTAAATGTTTAAGTTTGTTTTTGTTGTCAAGGTGCGCCCGAGGGAAATCACGTACATCAGCCGCACACTGGTGTTGTGTGAGATGCAACGCGTTCCAAGAAGTCACGCATCACAGTGGCGGTGGAGGTGTTAAGTGTGCGTTTGAAGCGCCCTGATCGCGGGCAGATAGAACCCTTGAAAAGACTGTCATATGTGTTTGTATTTTCGCTGGCGTTTATGTGTATGTGTGTTCGTGCAAACGGAGCAACCTTGGCTTACGCCTTCCTGTGAGCGGTCCGAACTTGGAACTTGGAGGGAGGTCTTTCCAAACACCCCTCAAAACCTCATACCTGTTGTATCCCCACATTTCCCTACGCTTCATTATCCTGGCATTTCTTCGCCCTTTGGCCTTAAGTGATTGCTCATTCTTTCCAATGTATGCCAATCCTTCGTTTACCCATACCCCCAGATATGTATATTCTGCTACTCTGGGTATTTCATGATCTTGTATTTTAGGACCCTGATCAGTTGAGCAGTTGAAAATATCCGACCCGACCTAACTGCGCTAAAATTGAGGTCTAGAGCGTCCCCTTTGTCTCCGCAATACTTAACTAGTGTTCGCAATTCTTCCTATCTCTCCCCTAGCAGCACAATATCGTCTGCATACATCAAACCGGGGAGGCGCTGCTCTGCCGCCTTTCCACCTGATGTATATGACAGGTTAAAACCTAGGTTACTTTCTTGTATCCTCCGTTCCAGGTTTATCATATAAAGCATGAACAGCAGCGGTGATAGAGGACAACTTTGTCTTAATCCTTTGCATACCTTGACAGCTTCCGTACTTCTTATCCCTTCCCATGTAATTTCCACTTTGTTATCCCGGCATATTTCTTGTAGGAACTCTGTTATCTCATAACCGATACCTTCTTCTTTTAAAATGTTCCACAGGAGTTCCCTTTTTACGTGGTCGTACGCCCCATTTATGTCCAGGAAGGCCAAATACAAAGGTCTATTTTCCACTCTAGATATTTCGATGCATTGGGTAAGCCCGAACAGGCTTATCATCTAAGCGCCTACCATTTCTAAAGCCGTTCTGAAGTTCTCCGAGTATCTTATTACTTTCTACCCATGTTTGCACCTTTAATTTCACCGCCTGCATTGCCAACCTGTACATAACAGTTGGTATGGTAATCGGCCTGTAGAATTTTATGTGCATCCTTTCTCCTTTATCTTTATAAATTTAATTCATTTTACTCTTGCGCCAGCTGTCCGGAATTTGCTTATTCGTTATGACTGTTTCCAAAGCTTTTAACAACGTTTCCCTACTTCTTGGACCAAGTTCATTCATCAGCTTGACCGGAATTCCATCTATTCCTGTAGATGTGTTCTTAGGAATATTTTTTTTGCCTTATTCCAGTGTATATTTGTCAATTCTATGCTGTTTTGGATTCTGCTACCTTGTGTTGCTTCCTGATTTGAGGAGATTACCCTATAGTCGCTCTTAAATGACTCGGCTATACCTAATGTGATGTAGTTCACTGCGTTGTCTCCCTTTAAACAATTTCCCTCGTTATCTTGAATCCGATCCTGCTTTCTTTGATTCTTCTTTCCTAGCCAGCTTATATGGTTCCAGAATTTTCTTGATCCGCCTCTAGAGGCATCGTGTATGTCAGCCATCCAGCGATTGGTGGACTGCCTTATTTTACTTTGGACGAGGGCCTGTACATCAAGTTTCTATTGTCGATATGATTCCCATTTTTGGTCAATTTCGTCCTTAGATATCCGCTTTCTTTGACTCTCCGTGTTCTCTTGAAGCACCCCGTCGTTTTTGAATGGCTTCCTTGATTTTCTTATTCCATCAGCTCCGTGGCTTCCTCTTTCCATTCCAGCGGTTAGCTACTTGAACCTCCTTAATTTTCCTCCTTATGAGTAGTTCTACCTGTTCATAATCCCAGTCTTCCATGGGGCTTTTTCCTATTGCTTTCTCTATGCCTACTGCTATCTGCGCTATTTGAGCGCAGATAGCAGCAGATAACTTCGGAGCGAACGCGCCACGAGCGGTGGCGCGCGCGCGTCCAGAATGAGAAGGCGCCGCATCTGCACCAGAAATAATATTGTATGCTGATGACATCAATGTATTTTTCTCGGGACAAGATCCAGATGCTCTGCAGGTGGATGCCAATACATGGTTGCAAAATGTATCTGCATGACTGCATGCGAATAAACTGGAATTAAATATAAAGAAAACCAAGTACATTATTTTCCGAGCACGTAACAAGTACATCAGACAAGAAGCAGGGATTCACTTTGGTTGCGAAGCTGTCGAACGTGTCATAACACATAAATTCTTGGAGTCAGATTTCATGAACACTTAGACTGGTCACCTCACATTGATAAAGTATGTACAGATATATCTAAATCTATCGGTATTATATAGAAAACTTAAGAGTCTACTGCCCACCTGGCTGAAAAAACAACTATATTACACAATGGTTCATTCGCGTTTTCACTACTGTTTTCTTGTTTGGGGCACAGCACCTAACACAATCTTAGAACGCACATACGTACTCCAAGAGAAATTTATACGTTGATGGACAATGCACCTTACCTCAGCCATACTCATTCATTGTTAAGAAAAGACCAGTTGCTTACCGTATGGGATGTCATAAACAAAAAGACAGCGTTAGTCGCTTACTTAGAAATGCATTCGGATCCTCTCGCATTTGGCCTTAAGATTAGTAAAAAAAGAACGATGATATTTTTTCGTGCAGATGCATAGGACTATGTAAATCGCCTATTGCTGAGTATTTCGCAAGTAATCAGTGCTTAAAGTACATCCCCAAAGTACACAACTAAAACACGCGGCACACAAATTTCAATAAAATACCAATTCGTACTAACTACTGCAACCAGAAATTCACATACAGAATTTATAGCTATTTAAATGATCATCATACTGCTTTAAACATTATTTATGAAAGCAAGACCTGCTGCGGTACACCGGCGAGGTCGTTTCGGACAGCAATGAACCAAGTGAAAAGTTCAAGAAATTGTTGTGTTGTTGGTTTTCACCAAGGATCAAGTTTTACAGCTTCCAGACTCGACATTGGGAGCAGGAACGACGCCTACGTTGGATTCAACTTGTTCGCCGTCAGAAGCAGTGGCTTCGCGAATGATGTGCGGGGGGTGGGGTCCGTACCGTTCTCAGGAGGGTGCAGCTGGGCAGTGAGAGGAAGGAAGGGGCAAGGGGGCGTAATGAATTATTGTGTAAAACGCATTGGTGCTGCTGAGACACTGACTAGCAAGCGTGATCTTCTCGTACGAATGATTATTTTCTGAGGAGTGCTTGAAAATGCATGCCTTAGTTTATGCTAGAGACGTAACGCCATTTTAACGTTGGATCGAGCCTGTGTACGCTCGTGTACCCTGGAAACACCAGCATTAACACGATACCCATCTCGTGAGCGTGACACCGGACGGAAGTCCCGCCTAATCGCCTTTTTTGTGTATGTGCAGTTCACTCTGCTTTCTCAAGCGAGGATCGCTGCCGGCGTTTTTTTTTTCTTGTTCATTTATGCCCTGTGCGTCTCTCGCTTCTCGGCATAGTCACACATCCGCCTCATGGTTCGTTCACACTTGGGCATTCGGCGGCGACAGCGAGTGAATTCCGCCGGAAATCGCGGCGGAAAGCCGTATCGGTCCGGGACCGCTTCTCGCCGCCGGATTTTTTTCCGCCGAATTCCATCACCCAATAGGAAGGCGAGGAAGGTTTGAGCGGTGTCGCTTGGTGTAGCATCCATCATGGCGACGGCGTGCTCGGAAGACAGCATAGCTACAGTGCGACAAGAAATGAGCGTCACGGCGGAAATGCTCATTGACGCAGTCAAGCTCTATCGCTGTCTGTATGACAAGCGTCACCCTGAACATAAAAACAATGTACTCAAAGACGACATTTGGAAAAACATTGGCGCTGCCTCTGGCATGAGCAGTACGCATGCCCTTTGTGTTTACTATGTCTGCAAATAGCATGTCGATGCTTCAGTTCAGTTCAGTCGTTCAGTCGTGTCCGACTCTTCGTGACCCTATGGACCATGTCACGCCACGCTTTCCGGTCTCTCACTATCTTACTAACATGTCGATGCTTATATTGCCACATTTCCTAAGTCAGATATGCCATGCTTTAGTGAATAATTGAATGTTAATGCTTTTTGCTTTCGGCACGGCACATAGCGTAGCTGGATGCTCTTTGTCGGCGTACATAGCTTCCCTCAGGCAGTCAGTCTAGTCGCTCGGGAAGTCGAGGCCTCGAGGGTGCATGAAAATAGTACTGAACTGTTTCTGGACATCTTTTTAGCGAGCAGGTAAATGTTACCCCAGATGTGCCGTTTATTATAATTTAGTGCACGCATCTTGGTATGCCCCCACTCAGTTCCTCGATACCGCGGTCGGTGCTCTACGTTTGCGAGGCTCGCTCCCTGGATGCGTAGTAATTTTGCCAAACGCTCGAAATGAATTATTATGCAAGTAAGTCCAATTTATCGAAAAAGATAGCCACGGCGGTCAATTGTCATGCGTCTGGAATGTAATAAAAGTGCGGGTTGGACGTTTGTGTCCAACCGAACTCTTTCGTTCCTAGTGTACCGTCCGCTGCGCTGTTGTACGTATGCGGCATGTTGTTCGAGGATTAAGGCAAGGCCAGACCATTGCATGTATAGAGAAGAAATTCGGTGTATTACCATGAATCCTATTTTGCAGGAATCGCTTGCCAGAAAAAGTTCAAAAACCTAAAAGATACTTTTTTGAAGCAGAGAAATCTAAGAAGAAAATGAAAAGTGGGACAGGCGCCGCGGACATCCCTGCAATTAAGTGGAAACACTTCGATGCAATGATGGAAATTATGGAGCCAGTGCCCTCGGAACCAATGTAAGTTCAATCATTGTTGTTTACTTTGCATTTGTAATACAAAAGAAACTGCACAACACATATGCCTCAAGGTCTTGCAAACTAGCAGAAAAACTAGAATGGATCTGTGCTTTCCTAAAATATTAATACTGCGACTTGTATGTGTTGCATCTTTTATGTCAAGACTACATCTGAACACTTCATGTGAATATTTGGATAATTCCTTTAAATAACGCAATGAAAGGGCACTGGTGAACCGTGTTCAGCAAATGTGCCGTATATCCTGTCCTCGTAGCAAGTCCTTCGGCAGAAATGCACGTAATGCACCAATTCTTTTTTTTTACACTAATGTGTGCTACTGGTACGAGAAAGTGCAGTCAGCATCCCCGTTGTGTAGAGCGCTCGAAAGATGCATTTTTCTGCAAGCGAAGTCAGTTCTCGCTGCAATTATTCCAAAACACGAGAGCAAGTAGTGCCACAGAGCAAGGTAGACATGAGCACCTTGCCCAGCAATTGGGAGCCAGAGTCTGAATCTGACTTTTGTAGCCCAATATGTCCTGCTGGAGAGCTCTACACAAAGGTGACGCTACGTGTACATATATTATTACTGTTCAAGAAGACTAATATTCAAACTTTTTCAGCCTCTGCACCGATGTTGGATTTTCTGCTGCACAAGAGCGAGTGACAGCCTTGCATTATCCACACATATGTCTTCTTTGCAAGTCCTTGAGACACATATTGCTCTAGGGATTTCAAACTAATAGAAAAAACTAGAATGTATATGTGCTTTCCTAAAATACTAATGCTGCTGCTTGTGTGTTGCAACCTTACGTGAACCATTATCTGAATGACAGAACCTTGGTCGGCCTTTTACAAAAAATTACCGCTTAAAGATTTCAATTCTGAACACCACAATGTGTGCCTTTAGGGCTGCTGGAGATGCAGAAATAAATTGTCAAAGAACGTGCAACACGGAAGATTGCAGTAAAGAAATTAGTTTTATTTTCTTTTCATAGATATCAAATCACTTGGGATTTATTTTTTTTTTCAAGGAGGCCTTCATATGTACCAAAATGTTATGTAATTCAAAGCATGCAAGCATTCACAAGCCTTTCATGTTAAACAGCACTCAAGGCATGTTCACTGATTGGGTCGGCAGTAATGTTTCAAGCCTTAGTTTTACATATTTTATTTTCACTTATTTACCCTAACAGCTCCAGTGGGCATTAAATAAGGCAAAAAGCAAAAACAATGAACCAACTACAACAGAGGCGATATAACAAAACAGTATATAGGAATACATCAAAACAATTGGTCATAACATTGAAGGGGGGGGGGGGGGCAAAGGAAATGGTGAACAGAACAGAATACAGCGGTAATAAGGGTATGAAAAAAGAGCATATAGGAATGCATGGAACCAAGCACATAGTAACATTTTTACTGCAGTATAAGAATACTAAAACTTGCAAAGGAAATGCAACTCTTAATGAATGTATGCACACTGTACAGCTCAATTCTGTTGGGTCGTCTTTCACATAACGGTGTAACATATGTCTATGTTAATGAATTAGTGTAAGATAATCGATGCATACATAAGTAACGATATAACGAACAAGGAACCATTGATCATAATGTGTCATGCCCTTAAATGTGGAAGCTTAATTGTCTAACTTTTATTTATCCAATGAAGTGAAGGTTACTTGTTGCCGAATAGTATCATGCAAGGTTTGTTCATATCGCACAATATGGTGCCGTCGCAGACAAGCACATGCAGAAGAAGACCCTCAGTCGCAGGAACCTCTTCAGGTTCCTGCACTGTCCCAGACAGTACATTCACCTGGGAAACATTTCCTTCCAAGCACAGGAAGTGAAAGGTGAAAAACAAAACCTAGTCGCTACAGCGCTTCGAAATGGTGACAGGAATTTTGTCTTCATTGTAGGTCACAAGATATGCCGGAAGGGGATAAGGACTTCAAATCGGAAAGGTATTTGATGTGCATGTCCACAAAATTTGTGTTACAAATACAATTCGTTTATGCAGTGCATGTAGCATGCTTATTATAACGATTTGGTTAACAGAGTTGTCTATTTTATAGCTGTCCAAGGACAGCAAAGGCTCAAAAAAGTGCCAGCACCACAGAAAGGTAAAATGCTTTGAAATAAAATTAATGCCCATTTACCAGAAAAATTCTGTTTCCAGCTCTTCAGAGGACATGCACCTTCAAGTTGCATCAGCATGTTTGCAGAGAATTACATCTATTAGAACAGAGAAGCAAGACGACGATTTGCCGTATCGTTACTGTATGGCACTGGTGAAAAAACTGGGGGCTTTAAGCCCACTCGAGCAAGTCGATGCCATGTATGAAATTGACAACATCATGTACCCTAAAATGAGGCAAGCAATGTTAATGCTCGACCCTTAATTCACTATAAAATAAAGTTGTGGTATTTTTTCCTCTTCAAGCAATGTTTCCTTTTATCACATTCACTGCAACACAATTAGATGCTATGCATTATGTTGAAATTCTGAACCCTATAACGAAGGAGGAACTGGCCAAGTATGACAACCGCCCCCGAGCATTGTGGAAGCTTCCAACAGCCTGTTACAAATGAGACGCTCCTATCATCCATCCAACTAGTCACAGCTGTGAGGTTATGAAAATAAAATAAAAATGCCACATATACTAATGCCACATATCTTACCTTTTCAGTCCACGTCCCCCCTGACCATAGTACCTGCCACGGTACTTTCCCGTCACTGATTAGGTATTGGCAGAGTCTGTCCCTAACGTCGTAAGCAAGCCTGTAATGCAAATGTTGTGCAAACACGCATCAAGTACCATGACGCCAACTTTAAATGTCTGCTCTGTTCATGAGGTTAACAACATACGAGCTAAGGACTGACAAATTACTGAACTAACATGCAGATGATCCACAGTTAGCTGCAATGTCTTGGTACCTGGTCGAATGGCAGCCAGTGTGGGGCAAGCCATTGAGTGCTGAGTTCCCGTCGTCTTCGGATCTCCAGGTTCCATCTACAAGCCTCCCTTGCCAATCAGTGCTGTCAGCTGTGCCAGACGGACAATATGCAGTTCGAGAGAGAGGAGATTCTTTCATTAGAAAATTATACAAAGCAATACATGCCGAGATTATTTTTCTAATGTTATCTTCCTTCGCCTTGAAAGGACGGCGCCCCCTCTGGGCCATAATGCCGAAGGCATTTTCTACGACTCTACAAGCCCTGCTGAGCTGATAATTGAAGAATCTCTTCTTGTGGACCTCTTCGAAATATGTATTCGATGGTCCACTTTAGTTACTCGAAGCAAACAGTGGATGAAGGCCTGTGAAATTAACAATGAGTAAAGATCAACATTAAGAAATAAAAAGCCAATGGCAGCTATTAAGTGATATAGCCTATACGTATCATTTGTTTCAAAATCCGTCTGCGTTATAGTCAGCACAATAGTCGGAAGCAAATGTTGGAAATAATCGAGGGCTGTATAAAAATTTGTATCATGGCAATTTGTGGTTTTATTGTTTAGTGTGTGATAGGTGATGACAAGTTAATGAAATCATTGTAATTGACATATTACTGATGATTTAAAGAAATGAAAAAACTGCAAAATGGGAGATCAATGGTGTCAAAATTTAGTGGAATTGTTCTATTGTTTAAATGAAATAACTGAAAATTAAAAATACATTCACAGGTGAAACTTTAGAATGCATGAAAGCCAATATTTGCTGATTCTAAGTAATTATAAATAAAAAATTGAAGAAAAGAGGAAACACCATCCGTGTCTGTGAAACGCTATCACGTCATACCCTTAAAGGGAAACTCCGGTGATATTTTCATCATTTTGTGTTTTTGGTTGAATTACATTCCTCGGCATGTCCCGACTCCAGCACAAAACACCGTTTCTCGAAATTCCAATTCGAAGTATTTTTAAAAAGGAAGAACAGCAAATCCAAACCGAGACTGCTTTCAAGGCCAGAAACGACGACACAGTTGACGAAATGGTGACGTCACACTCAGTATTACAAAAACACTCGCACGCACGTTGGATGGTGAAATTAAGGTATAAAAAGCATGACGCACTGCATAAAATGTCTGAGGTAGTTCAATATAAGCCTCACAATTTCATAATCACGCACGAAGTGGACAGTAACGCCGGTATACTGTTTGTGACGTCAGAAACTCAGTGTTTTCCGTAGAAATACTCTCAACTTAAGCCAAGAAAACGGCATATTTTAAAGCCGTGTTGCGCGTGAACGGATTATTGTACGTCGCCCAAATTTTGTAGAATGCGTCAGGAAGGAGAGGAGAACATACAGTAAAATTTTTACTAGAATATTCGAATGTCAAAAAACCTCCGGAGTTGCCCTTTAATGGCACCCAAACGTTTTACTGAAAAGTGCTGATTAAATACCTGCATGCAGTGATGTGTCAGCCTATACACAACAAATAAGTTGAAAGCAAGTTACCCAATCTATTCATTAACATCACCTCAAAGGGTCAAGCAAACGGTTGTACAGGGCTCTGTTTCAAAGTGGATAGAGAAGACAGGATGAAAATGGGACGCACATGGTGCGAATGAGCATATTTTTGGCTTTTTCACTGGCTTGCTTCATCACAGGCTACTTTATGGGTTTTCATTCAACACTGCTGTGGTGCTCTTAAAGAATTGGTCGAGTTTACACTCTTTACAGTTAGAAATGAATCAAACTGCTGGAGAGGATGATTGTAATTTTACAAAATGGCAGCCTATTATTGCCTCAGAATGCTTTTTGAAGTAAGCACTCAAGTATACCTAAAACACATTGGTGCTGGTCATGGCCGGAGCATACCGTCGTTACTTCGTTGGGCGGCGGTGTCGGCTTGCACTCTGGTCGTGTTGTTGCCGATGTCGTCGTGTGGAGCGGCAATAAAATGGCTGCGTCGTCGTTAGTGGTCATCGGCGGCGGAGGATCTTCGTCTTTTCGCCGTTGAGCAACCTCACCTCCAAAGGTTGCTGCCTTTAGGTTCCCTTACGGGGGCTAGGAGACAGTCATTGCAAGTCACCGCGGACCGGCGACGCAATTCGGGCATTGTACGGCGATGGGGAGCGTGACAGACGCCTTGGCTACGAGTGCTCTCCGCTGCGCAGGACGTCGTTGATTTCCTGTTGTCGCTCGCCAGGACGGGGTCATGGGGCGTCGACAGCGAAGGCACGGAGGCCGATCCGCCTATGCAGGCAGTGACGGAGGATGTGTCCTGCCTCACCACAATGGAAGCAGAGCGGTGGGTTGTTAGATGTCCTCCATGCGTCGCATTTCCTGGGGCTTGGAGATCGTGGGTAGACTTGGCGGGCGGGGGCCAAGGGGCGGCTTTCGGGGGCAGGATTGTAGAGACGAGAGCTTGGGGGGTCGCGTCGGGGTGCAGGACAACGTAATGCAGCAGCATAGTTCATCGCTGCTTATTCGTGCACTGGAGACGTCGGAGTCGTCGATTGAGGAACGCCCAGCGCCTGCTGCACTTCTTCACGAACGA
Source organism: Amblyomma maculatum (assembly GCF_055883805.1). Lineage (NCBI taxonomy): Eukaryota > Metazoa > Arthropoda > Arachnida > Ixodida > Ixodidae > Amblyomma > Amblyomma maculatum. The sequence goes on from NC_139345.1 coordinate 199,542,449, forward strand.
CACCTGCGAGCGTCGCAACCTGGAGTTGTTGCGATGAAGGCAGCTGTCGGCGGAGTTCCTCTCGCACGATCTTCCGGATGAGGTCCCGAAGGTTCTCTCCGTTTACAGATGCGTTGGGGTAGTGGCTTGAGTAGTCTGGTTGAAGTGGTCGCTCGTAGTGGCGCATCGGGTGTCCAACGACTTCTCGATGGTCGATGCTTCACTTTCAAATTCTTCCACCGTTTTCGGCGGGTTCCGGACAAACCCTGAAAAAAGCAACTCTTTAACGCCTCGCATTAAGAATTTCACTCTCTCACATACGGTCACGTTAGGGTCGGCGCGGCGAAACAGGCGCTTCATCTCCTCTACGTAGACAGTTTGAATTCCCAATTGGAGGATGGCCTGAGCTCTTTCTTTTTGGACAGAGCTTGCAAGGGCCATCAAAAATAGCGCTTTGAATATCTCCCAATCCTTGAAAGAAGTCTCTTGATTTTCGAACCAAACTCAGGCATGTCATTGAAGAACGAAGTAGACTTGCCTGAGTTTCGTAGCGTCGTTCCAGCCGTTGAATTCTGCCACACGGTCGAAAAGGTCCATCCAGTCTCCTGCATCTTCATCCGGTCGTCCACGGAAAGGGGGGCTCACGGGGTTGGACTAAAACAACCGGTGCTGTAGGCTGGGCTATTGCCAGTGTCGATGCCTTTCGAGATTGAAATGGGTCCGGCAGCATATCGTGTTCAGGTTGGAGCCCTTGAAGCCGGCGACTGGTTCGGTAGCCTTTTGGCTGCTCCTCCGGGGTAACAGCAACAAGGCAGGGGTCTTCGCTTGAAGGATCAAAGGCAGCACATACACCAGATGTCACATGGTGGTGACAAGGTCGATGATACGAATGTAGAGTCGGTGATTGCGCTGAAGAAACTCTTTATTGACCTGCGCCCGCAAAAGAACTTTGCAACTCGGCGGCGGCGATAGCAACAAACGTGCTCGTCGATCGTCGAACAAAGAATGCCCTTCGCACTCGTCAACGCTCAATTTAAAGGCTGCTCACAACAATCTAGATAACGTCGCAACTGCTACAAGCACAAGCTGGAACATTTTAGAAAGGCACACATGTGGCCGGAATCGTCGAGACAGATCTCGGTGCATCTCGCGACATCGAGCATTAACAAACAAAAAATAACGAACTGATACGCGATCCAGAATCGGAGTGATAAGGCCGCATGCCGGTAGCTGTTAAAAACCAACAAATACAGTTTTGAAGGTTTCGCGGCAATATCATGCTGCACAGCATTATGCTTCTCACATAGTACGTAACGGCACTTGGAAAACATCGCCCTCAAAGCCACATTATTGTCAAATTTATTCTGACCAATATATGAAATAATTAAATTGAGGACTGTGTTTAATACCACTGAATCGCAAAAAAAAAGATTACAGGACTAAGTAAAGGCTAAACCGTCACTTGCTTATTCCAATAAAATGGCAAGAAATAGCGCATTTATTCCATTTTAAGCTATCACCAACATTGCAAGCAATAAAAACCTTCTTTATGGGCCCCGAGAAGGTTCTGGATATTTCATGAGACAAAACACAACAAAATTCAGCAAATTATGTATTTTGACGTCTAATACTTAAGGGGAATGGTACGCTTTTCTATAGAGTAAAAACCATGCAGTCAGATGTATATTTATTTTTATATTTTTATTCTACATAATGCAATGCATTTATTGTCTAATATTTATGAGGAACGGAGTATTGTTCTAGCTGGTTTGAATGAAAATTTTAACCAGCTGAGTGGGCATGGGACAGCAGCGATGACGATGCTCAATTCATTCTGCTTTCTTACGCAGTTCCCCTTCATGGATCACTGCCTTGTCGTGGCGGAGGGGCTTGCGAAACTCGATGAAGTCGTGAGCTCTGCTGTGTAGGGCCACCCAAAATAGACAGGTCACGGCAGAGAGTTCTGACAAAATGTGATTCACTGGAGAAGGTAATGGCAACCCACTCCAGTATTTCCTGCCAAGAAAACCCTATGACCAGTCACAATACCATTAATGATATGGCGCCGGAAGATGAGCCCCCCAGGTTGGAAGGCGTCCCATATGTTACTGGGGATGAACAAAGGGCGATTCCTAGTAGCTCCAGGACGAATGAAGCGCCTGGGCTAAAGCCAAAAGGACGCTCAGCTGTGGATGTGTCGGGAAGCGACCGGAAAGTCCGATGTTGCAAGGAGATGTATCACATAGCAACATGGAATGTAAGATCTATGACGCAAGGTAAACTGGATATCGTCAAGCGAGAAATGGACAGATTGAACATTGATATCTTGGGTATCAGCGAGCTCAAGTGGATCGGAATGGGAGAATTTAACTCCGGCGACCATTATGTCTTTTATTGTGGGCACGAATCCAAAAGAAGGAATGGGGTCGCTCTCATAGTAAACAGAAGAATGGGCAAAGCAGTGCTAGGGTACAACCCCAAAAACGACCGAATGATTTCACTTCGGATCCAAGGTCACCCTTTCAACATAACAGTTATCCAAGTCTATGCACCGACCACTACTGCTGAAAAAGCTGACATTGAGAGATTTTATGCGGAGCTACAATGCCTTTTAGAGCGCACCCCATTATCAGACGTCATTTTTCTCATAGGAGACTGGAATGCTAAGGTAGGGAGTGAAGAAATATCCGGAATTACAGGCAAGTTCGGTCTTGGTGAGCCAAATGAAGCTGGGCAGAGGCTAGTAGAGTTCTGTCAAGAAAACAACCTGACCATAGCGAATACTCATTTTCAACAGCACAAGAGGCGCCTGTACACATGGATTTCACCGGACGGTCTGTACAGGAATCAGATCGATTGTATTATTTGCCGGCAGAGATGGAGAAGCGCTATACAAGCAGTAAAAACAAGGCCTGGGGCCGATTGTGGCACCGATCATCAGCTTCTTGTTGCCAAGATTAAGCTTCGATTGAGAAAAACGCAGAAAACTAGAAGGCCTTTCAGGTATAATCTGGATCAAGTTCCATTAGAATATGCTGTGGAAGTGAAGAATCGATTTCAAGAATTAGATCTAGAAAACAAAGAGCCCGAGGAGCTGTGGACTGATGTTCGTGATTTAATACAAGAAGTTGCTACTAAGGTAGTTCCAAAGCAAAAGAAATGCAAGAAAGCAAAATGGTTATCTGAAGAGGCTTTGCAAATAGCTGAGGAAAGGAGGATGGCAAAAGTTATGGGGGAAAGAGAAAGATACAAGGTTCTCAATGCGGATTTTCAGAAAATAGCAAGGAGAGATAAGAATGCCTTCCTGAACATACAGTGCCAAGCAGTTGAGGACAACAGCCAATTAAGGAACACAAGAGCTCTGTATAAGACAATCAACGATATCAAAGGAAGTTTCTGTGCTAAGATGGGCGTGATAAAGGACAAACGAGGCAAGGACCTCACTGAAGCCGCAGAGATAAAGAAGAGGTGGCAGGAATACACAGAAGAACTGTACAAGAAGGACCCGAATGTGCAAACCCAACATAAGACGGTTGTGGTCACTGATCTCGAGCCGGGCATCCTGAAGAGTGAAGTTGAATGGGCCTTAGCCAGCCTTGCTAAGAACAAAGCTAGCGGAATTGATACAATTCCAGCTGAGTTGCTTCAAAACCTCAACCATGACGCTGTTAACATTCTGCATACATTATGTCAGAAGATTTGGACAACCCTGCAGTGGCCACAGGATTGGAGGAGGTCAGTTTACATCCCCATTCCAAAGAAAGGCAGTGCCAAAGATTGTTCCAACTACCGCACGATCGCGCTTATTTCGCATGCTAGCAAGGTGATGTTGAAAATCCTCCAAGGTAGGCTGCAGCAGTATGTGGATCGGAAGCTTCCGGACGTGCAAGCTGGGGTTCGCAAGGGCAGAGGAACTAGAGACCAAGTTGCCCACCTTCGCTGGATCATGGAAAAAGCAAGAGAGTTCCAGAAACCCATCTACTTCTGCTTTATTGACTATGCGAAAGCGTTTGACTGCGTAGATCACAGCAGATTGTGGCAAGCTCTCCAAGAGATGGGAGTTCCAATTCACCTCATCTGTCTCCTCAGGAACCTGTATGAAGGGCAAGAGGCCACAGTCAGAACTGGGCATGGTCGTACTGATTGGTTTCCGATTGAGAAAGGAGTGAGGCAAGGCTGCATACTGTCGCCCTGCCTATTTAACCTATATGCAGAGTGCATCATGAGGAAGGCTGGTCTGGACGAGTCTTCAGCTGGAGTGAAGATTGCTGGGAAACGTATCAACAACCTTAGATATGCGGATGATACCACTTTAATGGCAGAAAGTGAAGCGGAACTCAAAAGACTTCTGATGCGCGTACAAGAAGAGAGTGAGAAGTTTGGGCTTAAACTGAACATTAAAAAGAGAAAGATCATGGCGTCTTGCCCTATCAAGTCCTGGAGCATCAAGGGACAAGAAGTGGAAGCTGTGACAGATTTTCTCTTCTTGGGCTCCAAGATTACCTCGGAAGGAGACTGCAGCCATGAAATTAGGAGACGCCTGCTTCTGGGAAAGAGAGCAATGGTTAGCCTTGACCGCCTAGTAAAGAGCAGAGACATTAGTCTGCCAACCAAGATCCGTATAACTCGTGCTATGGTCTTTCCAGTTGTGATGTATGGATGCGAGAGTTGGACTGTGAAAAAGGCTGACCGCCGAAGAATTGACGCGTTTGAATTGTGGTGCTGGCGAAGACTCTTGAGAGTTCCTTGGACTGCCAGAAGATCAAATTAGTCAATATTGTCGACCATAAACCCTGACTGCTCATTGGAGGGTCAAATTCTAAAGTTAAAGCTCAGCTACTTTGGTCATCTGATGAGAAGAGAGGAGTCGCTGGAGAAAGATTTGATGTTGGGAAAGGTTGAGGGTCGCCGTAGAAGGGGTAGGCAGCGAACGCGATAGTTAGATGGCATCCTCGAGGCACTGCAGATGAAATTATGTGATGTTAGGAAGATAGTGAGATACCGGAAAGCGTGGCGTGACATGGTCAATAGGGTCACGAAGAGTCGGACACGACTGAACGACTGAACTGAACTCTTACGCAGTTACTAATGGTCGTCTGCTTTTGCCCTAGTTCCTTCCTTCATTTTCCTTAAAGTCTGCATTTGCCGCCAAACAACGGACCTTTCCTCGGCTTCCCGTTACCAGACATCGTCCAACCGCTTCAAACTGCGCACCTTTGATCCACGAAACTGCGTCGCCACTTCACCACGACAAGGCTGATCGCCACCATGATCAACTTATGCGCAGTGTTAAGTACTCGACCAACTAATCCTTTCGTCAATGGGCTTGGGACAGCAGTGATGACACTGCTCAAGCCATTCTGCTTTCTTACGCAAATTAGTTCATTGGATTCTAAGCATACTATTAATTGTGGTGTACTGCTCGTCCCATGCCTACACACTTTGTGATGCATTGTTGCTGATTGTGTTGACATTATTAAGCTGGTCTTTTTATTCGGCGATGTAGAGACGAACTCAGGCCCTTAATGACAATACCTGCCTAATGACGATATATTGCTGCAATAAATGAACTTAAGGTGACTGTGGAATTGAGCCTTGTGGCGTGATGTCATGTTTAAGCGAGGTAAAGGCGAGTCAGAGCTCGAGACCGGCCAAAAGCCGCTTGAGACGGGCCAAAAACAGCTTTAGGCCCGTTAAAATTTGCTTGACCCAGGTAGCACAAAGTGGGCTATGAAAGGGGGCCCCTGGTGGGTCCGATGTAGGCAATGCAGGATAGCCCCGGTGGGCTCAATGTGGGTGCTGCAAGAGGGGCCGACGCAGGCCTGAAGGGGGCTGTCGACAAAGCCCCGATGGGCCCCACTAGGGACCTATGCAGGCAGCCCTTGCAGGGCTGCCCACATATTTCCCGCATTGCCAAAAGGGCACATCCCGCCAGCTCCCCACGATGATCCTATTTTGGACAGATTCGGGCAGCCGCTCTGGATAAACATTTATTTTTTTTTTATTTCGGTTAGTCCCTTAGGTAATGACATAGGACCGATGCGGGCTCTATGGCGCAAGCCGCACTTTGGCTTGTCCACATTGTTCTCATAGGGGTCCGACGCAGGAAATTGATGGGAAGCCCTTGTCCAAGTTTTCCCAATCATTATTTATGCACATAATTAAGTAATTATTTTATGCATGTCTGCCCTTTCTAAACAGCCACAATAATAAATTTTACAGTAATTCATAACATTACTCTAGCCTAAATGACTTCGTGTACGTCTTATTCAGGCTATGGAGATGTGTGTTCTAAACGGCAATTTTGTGCCGAGTTTTGCAGGCTATCCACAGCAACCACATTAGAACCAACAGTTAGCAATAAGTATGTTTTAGTATTTTTAGCGCAAATTGCATGAGCGCGAGAACTAAAACCACGTAATATTTATAACCGACTAAACATGGTAACAACTCTTAAACAAATTATATATAATAGTAATATATGGCAGCATCTAATACAAACAAAGGTTGGAAATAATCATTACACAATTGCACGCACGCCTTCTAGCCCCATTGCCGCCGATGTGGGACCTACAGCGGTTTTGTGTTTGCAGCCCCAACTGGGCTGGGTGTTGTTTCTGAACCTAAAGCCTACTTGCTGTTGCACGTGCCTTCCAATTCCCCACAAGAGACCGATTTTGGTATCATGCAGGCCTGCCCGCCTTCCAGCCCTATTACGACCCAAGTGGGATGTAAAGCAGTTTTGTGCGGGCAGTCAAAATTGGGCTGGGTGTTTTTTTTAACCTAAAGCCCACCTGCGGTTGCACGTGCCTTCACATTTCCCACAAGGGACCAATTGTGGTACCATGCGGGCACGCCCGCCTTCCAGCCCCATTACAGCCTATGGGGGACCTAAAGCGGTTTAGCTAAGGCTGCCTCATTTGGGCTACACGAGGGCTTGCCCAAATTGAGCTGTTATTCATATTACACCTGCCCTCAAGTAACCTACAAGGGGCCGGTTGGGGCAGCATGTGGGCTATCCATTTTTTTTTGCCCCACTACGGCCGATGTAGGTCCCCCACAAAGATTTTATGGGGGCGGCCTCATTTCGGATCTATGAGGGCTTTCCCATAAAGAGCCCACATTTAGGTTGGATTGCCCTTAAATATCCGACAAGGGACCCTTGTGGTCTGGGTGCAGGAATGTGCTCTGCATTAGACCGAGCAACGCCGCTATGGGACCCATGCAGAAGGAACAGGGGCAAGGCCAAATGGGGTTTGCCCACATTTGCCCCATCGGGGACCGATGCAGGTTTTATGAAGGTTGCCCCAGCCCCACTTGCGTACATCGGACCTACTGGGGCCCCATATTATGTGCTACCTGGGGAGGATTCGATGTCTAATGCATGAAATTGACTGGCATCTCTAGACGAAAAGGCAAGCGGTTCTCCAGCTTTTCAGTATAGTATTGACGTGCAACGCCTTTATCTTATGCTGTTCGTGATGAAAGTTATCTGCTTCAATTCGCCTGGATGGACTTGAAGATAGGTCTTGAGGAGATAATATTTCAGTGATGCAGAAACGGGAACATGGGCGGAGTCTGAGCAAAAGATACGCTTACAGCTGCGGACCTCTCCTTCTCTGGAACTTGCCGATAGCATTTCAGGGGCGCATCGTCTTGGAGCTTTCGTTAAAAGAAATGCGAGCCTATTGTTGTGAAGTTCGCCTCTGTCAAGGTTAAAGACAGCATGTGGGCTCAGAGATCAAAGGTGAAAAATATTGGCGTACATATTAAGGAGAAAGTAGAGCAACCCAGCTCTCGCGCAAGACGCTGACTGCGGGGAAGCATGTGGTTACAAATATTATTTGCGTTACACTAGGTCATATGTAAACGAAAAATGTTAAGTATATTGTGCAGAAACTGATGTAGTGTGCGAAGTAGAGATCCCAAACTCTGGTGCCTATCACAGTGTACTACCTTCCTCGCCTGCATCAACTTCACCCTCTGGCCCGGCATAGCAAAATGTGGTCGTTCAGGCATTAACTAGGAAAGATTGCTCATTTCTTTTCACTCACATTAGGATCATTTATTTACAGCATTTCTGGCATTTAACGTGATTTATTGTCATCTTTAGCAGACACGTTCCTTGCTGATGCGATTGTCCTGACCGAAACGTGGTTGTCAGAGGACGTGGAGTCTCGGGAATTGTTCACTTGTGCAAAAAATTTCAACGTTTACAGATCTGATTGGTATGGGCGCAGAGGCGGTGGTGCTTTGATTGCCGTATCAGAAGAAACTCTTTCTTATAATGTTCCGGTAAATACTTCACTGTAATTGTTTTGTACTTGCATTCGTTTGAACCACAAGGCCATTGTCTTTTTCGTATGCTATCGACCACCTAAATCTCAGCCTTCCTTCTGCGACGACCTTTGTGGCGCCATCAATTTGGTAATTTGTAAGTTTCAGAGGGCTTTTTTCTTTGTTTTGGGTGATCTTATTCTTCCTGTATTTTTTTGGAATAGCCCCACTTTTTATGTCTCACCTGCTTCATCAGGATAATATTGATTTATTGACCTGTGCTCGATGTTTAACCCCTTTCAGATCGTAAAATAAACCTCCCGTCTGACTCAGAGATCCGGCAACATATTTGACATTGTGCTAAGCACCTCACCCCAAACTATTTCTTCAGTTAGCGTTGTTCAAGAACTAGTGACCCTGAAGTGATCCATCTAACTATGCCGTCACGCTCTCCGCGGTATTGAAAGCGATAACAATTACAAAGAATCTATACCAAGGCTGATTTTCAAGCCATTAATGTAGAACTACAGTGTTTTGCCACTACATTCTTTTTGCAGTTCTGGGGGCCTTTCTTTCACGCAAATTGGCGCATCTTTAAAGCGAAAGTGAGCAAACTCAATGACAAATTGATCTCTGTTTGTCGAGTTTTCTGTCCTAAGCAAGTACCCTGGTTTGACGTTGCGCTAAAACACCTGATAAACAAGCAAAAACATATCTATCTGCCCCTTAAAGCATTGCTGATAAATGGCACACCTATCTTACTATTACGTCAAAGTAAAAATAGGTCCTCCAGCGAGCAAAGCACTTTTTTTTATCACAAAACACTATTCCAGTCGTGTGCTTTCAACCACCAAAAACTCTGGAATGTCATTCATATGCGAGAAAGAAAAGATATTCGATTTCATACCCAACATACCATCCTTGTTCCACCCGAAAAGTGTTGTGACGTTTTAAACGATGCATTTTTCTCATCATTTACCAATTCTGTGTGCCTACTTTACCCGATATTGTGGTCTCTGAACTGGTTCTGATTGAGTCAATTACTATAAGTGATGAAGGGATGGCAAAGCTAATATAGAAAGGGAAGCTTTCCTCCACCGCAGGTGTCGATGGCATCAATTATAAGTTCCTGGAGAGTACATTTTTATATTCATTCCTGATGTTGTCCGAATTATTTACACAGTTCCTCCTCAGCGCATCGATATCTGACGACTTTAAGTTCGGCAAAGTGGTTCCTGTGCATAAGTCTGGGACGTTGATATTCCAAATAATTAGACACCTATTTATCTAACGTCAATTCCGTGTAATCTCTTTGAAGATATTATTTATTCACAACCCGTTGTTTACCTGGAATCTATTTCTTTCTGTAGAGATTCACAACATGGATTTCGTAAGCATCACAACTACGAAATTCAATAAATTGCTTTTACTAATGATTTGATTGCTGTAGCGGATCGTTGTTCTCCTATTGATTGCCTACTTATGGACTTCGCAAAATCCTTTGATACTGTGTCTCATCCACTATTACTTCGTAAGCTAAGCAAACTAAATGTTTATAGTGCTATACTAAAATGGATGGAGTGTTTTCTAAGGAATCGATACCGGTAAGTAATTGCTAACGAACTGAATCTTCCATTTTTCCTGTAACATCTGGCATTCCATAACGATCACTACTCGGACCTCTTCTCTTCCTAATCTATATTAATGACTTTTGAGCCTTCGTTACTATCAAAATCAAACTTTTCGCTGATGATTTCTTTTATAAAGAGAAATTACTAACCTTATATATGCATGGGCTCTTCAAAATGACCTGAAAAATATTGAAACTAGGTGTAACACCTGGCTTATGAAACTAAACGTCAACAAATGTAAAGTGATGAGAATTACACGCATGACTCGATAAACATCGTGCTTCTTCCTTCCTAATAAGTTGGCAGGTATAACTAGCTTGGTGTTCAATAACAGCTGATCTCTCTAGGAAACCGCACATTTAGTACAGCACTAATGACGCTAATGAGTCGATATTGTCGACCATAAACCCTGACTGCTCATTGGAGGGTCAAATTTTAAAGTTAAAGCTCAGCTACTTTGGTCATCTGATGAGAAGAGAGGAGTCGCTGGAGAAAGATTTGATGTTGGGAAAGGTTGAGGGTCGCCGGAGAAGGGGTAGGCAGCGAACGCGTTGGTTAGATGGCATCCTCGAGGCACTGCAGATGAAGTTATGTGATGTTAGGAAGATAGTGAGAGACCGGAAAGCTTGGCGTGACATGGTCCATAAGGTCACGAAGAGTCGGACACGACTGAACGACTAAACTGAACTGAATGACGCTAACCGCATGCTAACCGTAAACCTATACTACTGTATAAAACTGTTGTGCGCTCAAAGATTGAGTACGCTGCCTCAATGTGGGATCCATACACTAACTCTCTCATTGCTTTACTTGACTCGATACAAAATCGCTCTGCAAGATTTATTACATCCAATTACTCGCTTCACGGCAGTGTTTCACAAAAGAAAAGAACACTTAATGATCCAGATCTTTCCTTACGACGTCGAATATTTCGCCTTTGCAGTTTTCATAAAATATATTGCACTAAAGCAATCCCTGTTCATTCCGATGTACTTATCGTACCGTAGATATTATTATTATGTGTTTTGTTTTTCTTTTTATCTAATGTTATGGATTTTCCCCACTCCTCTCTGTAACCCCTGACCGGCCTTGAGAGCAATAAAATCAAATGAAATGAAAATTGAATATACTGATGTTTTCTAAAAATTCCAATAAAAATATCAAGTTTTTGATATTGTTTAATTTTGACCGATTTTTACGTAATATGGAGAATGAACAGACAACTCCAGACTAGAACACTTGTCAGCAATAAAGCAAAAAGTCTGCGTAATACCGAAAAAAAAGTTTCAATGCCAACAACCCAGTGGATGGGGTCACAGTGTTGGGCTAAACATTGATAATATTTAGTAAAAGCTCTAAGATCACTAATAGGTCTTACAGTTTAAAACAATATAATGCAACGCATTTTATTCTTCAATGATTCAGATGTATTGAGCGTTATTGAGGGGGATTTTGAGAAAAATCGAAGATTGTGTTGTTTTTTTTAATTTCGAAATAAAATTGTCACTTTTTTGCTGTTTTCGAAATTTCACCGAATTTGATGCGTTGTGGAGGAAAGACCTAACCCTTTGGGGCCTCAAATATTATCGGAAATGAAGATAATTGCCTCAATATGCCAGACTAAAATGTTTTAGCGACAGCAGCACAATTCTGCGTGCCATAAGATAGGATTCAAAATCGACTTTTTTCCAGCACTCCGCTCCTGGAGCAAAGTTCGTGATATTCAGTAAAACAAGTGCGGTGAGCAAAATATCTCTAATAACTCTTTCTTAAAGTAAAAGTTGCGTATATATATTCAAGACAATTTAGTTGTGGTTTAGCTCTGGCTTACCACAACTACGAAAGAAACGGCGGAAGCTTCTTTTGCCTGCTACATTATTCTCCTGTGAGGCCCTATCAGTGTGGGGTGCTACATTATTGGGAACACTTCAGCTAATCCTTTAAGGGTATGACGCGAGAGCATACGCTAAAAGGAATGGACCTTAGTGTCTCAAGATCTACAGTAGTTTTGTGGCACACGGCGTTTTTGCTATTTCAAAAAGTTGTAAGTTTGGATCGCGGCTGCTTGGGGACTAAGCTATTGTCTTCAGTTAGTTTTTATTGCGAAAGCAATACTACGACAGCAAAGCGAGACCTCGGGTGGCCGCAGCTAAACCATGAAGAGGCGTAGCTACGGTTTCCTCATTAAAAAAAGTAACCTGCCATGATATTTGAATTCACGTTACCACCATGCCACGGGCAGGAGCTGCCAATTCGGGTCGCTCCTTTCATATGGGAGAGTAATTTCAGAACCAGCCTGCCAGAACCGTAATAATATGCATTTATTTGCTTTCAAGAAGAAACACCAGATAAAAACACGCATAACGGAATCCAGTTAACTAATATGACAACAGTTCAAACAGACCCCGAGACGCGAAAAGGAGAAAAATTAGAAACTCAACCAAAAAGGCAAATAAGTACCACTATCTATTTATTACAGGCAGTAATATGCGAGATTATATATCTAGACAAAAAAAAAGAAAAGAAAAAATTACCGACGATTACGAATTACTTCCTAATGCGAAAATTTGAGCGCAGCAAATAAGCTGTTTCACCTTTTTGATAGATTGAGGCAAAGAAATCTAACAACACATGTATGCGCTATCACAGAATTTTTTTTTTATTTTTCACACGTATTCCTTTAACAAAGACTCCACTAACAGTTCTTGACAGTCATGAAGGAAGCTTTGTGGTCGGAGAAATAGACTGATATATGTTCGACTTGGTACACCAATACTTTATTCTCAAAGACGAGATCTATACAAGTGCCTCGCGAGGTTGTCGCAGCCGTGGGACGCGTTACGAGCGAGAGGAACGGGATGTTCTCCCGCATAAGTGTGAAGAAATTCCTGTTTGTCTTTATGTCAACATTAAAGTCCCCCACTACTAACATCGGTGTGGATCGATGGACGGTTAATGCGAGTTGCAGGAAGTGCACGACGTCTTTCGTGAGTGCCGTAGGGGCGAAGTAGGCAGCTACTACCAGCAAGCCGTTGGGCAACTTTGCGGCGCACAGTTCGCCAACTTCATGTGACGTGCCAAACATTTCGACTGGTATTGCAGAGAGACCTGTGCGCAAGTAGATAGCGACTCCCGCCGCTCTGTTGTGGTCTCTGCGAGCACCACAGCAGTATAGGAAATCTATGATTTCGAGAGGCTCTCCGGGATCCATCCAGGTTTCAGCAAAGCAAAGTACAGAAGAATGGCGCAGAATGTGATCGTGGTGTACGTCTTTGGCATGTGCGGCAAGGGAGCGTACGTTAAGAGCGGAGATCAATAAGTATAGTGCGGCTGTTCAGTCATGGCGAGGCACTTGGCGGTGATGGTGTCAAGCTTGTGGGACTGCAACCGACGAAATTCATTGGCTAGCTTTCTGTCCGGATTGGCTTTTCCGTGGTAAAACGTGAAGTCGTTGTCAATATTGGTCAGGTAGAGTCCGTTGATGTCTTTAGCACGACTCAGTGCCACGTATACCAACTTCTGTGGATGATTCTTGGTTTAGGAGTTCACGACTTCATCATATGTGCCACCCTGGGATTTAGGAATAGTATTGGCGCTCGCCTGCACAACGGGAAGCTGGAATCTTTTTACCGATACCTTCGTCTTCTTGTCGATAACGCAGGTGACGGTATGCCTTTCAATCGGTATCCAGTTGGGTTGAATGTTTCTGTTGAGCTTGCGTAACTGGAGGGATTTTGCAGCCGCTACGGTTCCGATCGCAAGTTTGGAGCCAAGCTCCCCGAACTGCAACCATATGCGTAGCGGTTTCCCATGGGTGTCGTTTTCGATGCATTTCAGTGTTCCCACCGATCCATTAACAAGGCCATCGGAAACATCCACGTTGAGGGTGATCATGTAAGGCTTGCCAACGCACAGCATTATATTTGCCGGCAAATTTCCTATTTCGGCCTTGGGTAACGTTTTGACCTTACGCATGTCCTCTGTTTGCTCTTGCATTGACCTACACCCAACGATTGTATCCTGTGCCGTGCATGGTACAGCATTATCCTGTGCTACTATGGCCTTTGTTGTGTTGTAGTAATCAGATTCCTTGTTCGAGTAGAAGAAGCGCATTCCACCGGGGCAAGAAGCTTCTGCTTCCTGCTGTGGAACGAACCGACTCTCGATAAGTGCGATTTCCTCGGGGTCTAATTCGACACCCATCTCCAATTTTGGAAAGCAACGTGGAGAACCTGAGATTGTTTTGTCGTACCACTTTAATGAGTGCGAAGAAGGCGAGATGGTGCCACGCGATTTCTGTGTTAAACACGTCGTCTGTTTTGACGCGCTTGAACACCTCAGCTGTACGAACGGGGGGAAGCTGACGCAGGTCCCCACAGAGAATGAAGTCCAACCCTCCGAAGGGCTGCAGATATTTGCAGGTTATGGAGCGTAGCCGCGAGTCGATTCTGTGAAGTATATCAGCAGACATCATGCTAACTTCGTCGATAATCACGCATCTGACATTCCTGAAAGCATTCGTTGTCCCTGAGTCCGCTGTCTGTCTTGAGGCTAAGCTTGAACGCTGCGTGCACAGTTACTCCGCCTAGTGCCACCGCCGCCTTTGCTGTTGTAGCGCAAGCCACATAAGCGTTTAGATTGTATGGGCCAGCAGGGTTACAGTACCTGTTGTAGAGGTCCATGATCAGGCGCAGTACAAATGTTTTGCCGCATCCAGCCACTCCCGTGAAGAATATTTGCAGTGGTGGAGAGTCCGGAGTTGTCAGTCGGTGTAGGACTTCTCGGACGATCTCGTACTGCTCATCATTTGTCTTCCGCATAGTGTCCAGGTATTGATCTCTGCTCATGACGTCTTGGCGCGTGCACACAGCGGGGCATTGTTTAAACGGGGCATTGGACTCGACTGCATCAATGTCTAGGAGATCAGAGTCGTCGTTCTCCATGGCTGCCGGGTGCACGGTCACGTCGGAAATCTCAGAAGCCGTCTCCCATTCCTCGTTATTGGGTCGTATCAGGGAATTACAAACAGCACGGAGGTCTTCAATATTTACCTCACTCTGGTAGCGTGATTTGTGCTCCCGAATGACGTCAGTGTTTTCCTCGTATAGCCGCTCGAAACAATTTTGGTCTTAGATGTCCACCTCCTTACGAAACGGAAAGAAGAGTAGGACATGTTCTCTCTTGAAGTTAACTGGATCGTCGATGGAGTAACCGCGGTAGCGAAGTATCACTTGGTGAACTCTCTTCTTGCAGGTGTAGATGTTGTAGTCTGTAGCGAACTGTGCCAGAGTGACGGCTTCCAATTCAGGCGCGCGGTCTTCGTAGCGCTCGATCATAGTCCTTTTCCAAACGTCCGTGCTAGATTCGTCCAAGCGTTCCTCCTCCATTTGAGCGTTAGACTTCCGGATGCGCGTCCTTTCCTCAAGCCAGGCAGTGTTTACAAAGACAATTTTGCGACTGGCCTGCGACATGTCCTGCTTGAGCAAACACCAGGCGGCCTCCTGTGCTGAGAGCTCGATCGCATTGAGCATCTTCACGCCCAAGTGTCTCAGTGCCTGCGTGTGATTCATGTCGCCCTTATCCTTGACAATTTCTTGCACCGCACGGTTCAGATTGGACATACCTCGATTGGCCTTATTTACATACTCTACCACGTAGGCAGCACACGCTTACGTGTCGAGCACGATCTGAAGATCCATGTTTGAATCTAGAACGGACGTCACCCATGCGTTAAAGTAATTATTCCGCTTTTGCTGCACGGTACGGGGTAGCATGACGGTGGGACGAGGTGTACCTGCTCGGAGAATCGAAATGTACTGCTCCCTGTCCGTGATGCCGTGATGTTCCCAGAACTGCTGTAGTGAATCATAGTTGGTCGTTTCCAAAGCCTGGTGCATGGCTTGGTACTTGATTTGGAGCATCTCGATGTGTTTCTTCTGCGCCTCACTCTCCACACTCGGGAAAGGCACTACGACCATGGGTTCATCAATGGGCATGAAAGGGACGTTAAAGCGACACTTGGTGCTGTTGCGCTTGTAGCAGGTATGGGTGTGTCGGTGCACCTGCGTGCGCTCCCGCTTCAAGTACGTGGCGTCCAGCGAAAGCAGAATAGTGACCATTTCCAGAGTTCGGGGCATGTGCATGGAGAGCTCCTCATCGGGGGTATTATCAAGCCAGAGATGAATGTGCGCGTGTGCCGACCCGCGATGCTGAAATTCGATGCGTTTAAAGTAGTCGACCACTACGTATGGTCTGAAGGGGGATATCCGGGTATTCTGGAGTATGTTTAGAATGATGCGCACCAGGCGGTCGAAGTAGATGGCACAGACTACGGGATCGTCATTTACTAGCTGGGCACGATAAATGCTGTTCATTTCCTCTATGGCAACTGCAGTCTCATCAGGTTGTAGACGAAGTCGCTGAAGCAACACTAACAGCTCGGACCAGTGCAATTCCGAGGCAGACAGTGTGAGGAACGCCGTAGGCTTACCCAGTTGGCGGATCATGGCAAAGAGGTCTTTCTTGCGCCCGGCCCAGTACTGCACGGTATTGGGTATGCCATGCATAAAAGCCATGTCATGTTCTACCGCTTCCTGAACGAAGTCCTTGTCGAGTAGCTGTTGTTTCGTTAGGGTTTCCACCGCTCTGACGTTGCGGAAGGCCACAGACATGTCGCTGGCTACTCGGTGCCTAAACACTTTCATGGCCATGTACAGTACGTGTTGTGGGGTGGCACCTCGACGATCAGACCTGCGGATCTCGCTCATGTCGTGCGTGAAGACGGTTGGCTTGGCACTGGCGTCTACTCGGCGTGGTTCACCGAGGTAAATCTGTGGGAATGAGAGCTCCTGGGCATGTTCGTCGTAAAGGAAGCTCAGGGGCTTCTTTCCCTCACCGTGAGCAATGACGAGAAACTTGTCTTCATCCCACATCAAGGTGTGCTGAGCCAACGTCATGGCTGTGGCCGCCTGGATGGGATCGTTGAGGTCCGCGCATTCCGGGAGCGACTCAGTTTCGTCCTGCTTTTCCACTTCAGTGATATCACCCAAATGGGCAAAGTCGCACTTGATGTTGTAGTGCTTGTATAGTGTGCTATCGCAAAGCACCTGGAGCCACGGCAGCAAATCACATTTTCTCACTGCCCCCGCCAAGTACGTCGTCTTCGCGAGAATACGCCGCTTCAGATGCACATTGAGAGCGCGGTCTTGTTCGATGGCACGGGGCAACGATGTAACTATCTCGTCCACGTCAACGCTAACGTTCACAACTGGACCCTTAATGCCATATTGGCCTCCGCCGTGCATCAGTCGTCGCACTTGCACGAATGGGATTCGCGGAGATACGAGTCTTACACTCACCGCATTAAGTTGTGGAAGGTGCGCTGGCCTTGAGGGATATTTGTAACCGTTTGTTGTCGAAAAATGAGGAATGTCACCTTTCCGCACAGATTGCATGCATGAAGAACACAGTCTGAATTGACACAAGTCCGAGTTGGGAAACGCACACCGGAGATTCTCACGGCACGCATCCGGAAGCGGTTTCACGTCATTTTGGAACCAGAGCCTATCCCACACTGAACACACACTTCCAAACGCATTGTCTTTAAACTGTCGGCGGAAAGCATTTGTTGCACCCTGACTGTTTGCGAGCCTTTGTTTGCGTTTGGCCTCGGCCTCGGCCGCGCGAACGGTAGAGTCTTCTCGGCGGTGGCGATTAGCTTCTGCTTCAGCCTCGCTTACTGCTGGTTGCTCTCGACGGCGGCGGTGAGCCTCCGCTTCGGCGGTGCGAACGGCAGGGTCTTCTCGGCGGCGGCGATGAGCTTCTGCTTCAGCCTCGCTTACTGCTGGTTGCTCTTGACGGCGACGATGCGCCTCCGCTTCGGCGGCGCGAACGGCAGGGTCTTCTTGGCGGCGCCGCTTAGCCTCTGCTTCGGTGACGCGTACTCCTGGATCATCTCTACGGCGGCGACGGTAAGCTTCTGCTTCGGCGGCACGCACCTCTGGATTCTTGCGGCGACGGCGCTGTGGGCGGCGGCGGCGGCGGCGGCGGCGGCGGCAGCAGCAGCAGCAGCAGCAGCAGCAGCAGCAGCAGCAGCAGCAGCAGACGGAGGATTTCCACCGGTCGTCTCGCTCATGGCTCAGAAAGCACTGGCAGATAATTTCGCAGTGGCGAACGGCAGCGGCAATTTCGGCTTGGGCGGTGCACATTTACGATTGCACCGCACAGGGGTTGCATTGGAGGAGGAGCGAAGAAAAGAATTAAGTTCGAGCCGGCGCTTTGACAACCGGAGACTCACAGGAAGAGGGGGGAGGGGGGCGGCGTGTACACCCAGCGGCAAACGATGGGGGCAGAAGCGCGTGCAGCAAGCGGACAACGCGATAAAGGGAGGAGGGAAGAGATAGCAGCGACTGACTGATGCTGCTGACGCCGATAGTGAGTCAACCCCAGCTGCGGAGTTGGTTTCAGGGACAAAGCCGCCGATGCCGACGCAAACAATATGATACCCTCGCTTCCGCAGCGCCAAGAACCAGGTCTAGCCGTGGGAAGGTGGTCACGTATTCGTCGACGTGCCGGGGCCTACGTGAAATAACCGGCGCGTCGGCAACTGAAGAGCACCCTCTCCGCCACACAGGAACAGGGGGGGGGGACCCTCCCCTCCTCTTTCTGCATGGCGGCGACGGTGTTCTATGCAGTCACGTTATGTTGACTCTAGCGGCGTCAGCGGCATCCAGCGGTATAAGTCGGTCGCTGCTAGCGCAGGGGGGATGAAAGGGGGGCGGAGCTGGTTACGAGGCCGACGCCGACGCGAAACCCAGGAACGGACGCCAAAGAGCCGCGCTCTAAAAGAAAACACACTCGGAGAGTCAACATACAGGGACTGCGGCGAAAGATTCGGCGATCGTCGACATCGTGCGAGCTGGAAAGCGGCAGGCCCATTACGATGAAACGCGTCCTTCGGCGCCAGTAATTCGGCCGCAACGCGCCCGCAGAGTAAACATCCACCCTCGTCCTCCGCCTGTTTCCCACCGACTGTGCTGGCGGTTGTCACACGCGCTGTTGGCATGCGCACGCTCTGCGCAGACGACCCGTGAACGACAGGGAGGCGAGGGAGGCTGATAGCGGCAAGAAACTGCTTCGGTTTCTCTTTCAAGCTTTAGTACGCAGCATTGAACCAACACGTACATCTGAGCAAAAATGGAGAGACCACGGTAACCGCTATGATTACGTTTTGGTCCGGCGAAAACGATGTGCCATACCATAGGGCTATGGCCAGACAAAATTGTTTGTGCAAGATGGCAAGTACATTTAGGAGGGTACCCTATAGAGAAATAACCGCTTCACCGTCAGAAAAAGTGGGCGTACTGATTTGTAAAAGCGCGTGGTCTCTCCACTTCTTATCGCAGATGTGCATACCTCGCAAACACATGTCTCAAAAGGAAGGTCGTTGTCGTCGGCCTGTGACCAGAAAAGTCTCGTAATTTGCCTCTGCCCAACCTTTTTATTGCCTTTGCCCAGTTCACAAGGGTCTAGTTCCGTCGCTTCCAGAGTGAGGCCTATTGAGCCTTAGGAAGAACGGCGAGAAATTTAGCATATGCATGCGCGATATAGCATTCGGGACCCATTATGAATAGAACATTTGCCCACAACCACAAGAATTCAACAACTTTCCTACAAAATTGATATCCAACCCTGAAGCGTAGAAGGCGTGACGGCTCAGTGGTTACGCTCGAGTGATGAATACAAATACGGGGGTTCAATCACGGCCGCGTTGGTAGCTTTTTGACGGTAGACGAAAAGATGTTAAGGCGGCCGCCTACCGTTCGATGGAGCCCCAAGTGGAAGAAATGTCCGGAGTCTTCTACAACAGCGTCTTTAAAATCCCGACTCATTTCGGCATATTGAGAAAAAGCGACGAACGATCGTAAAATTATTACGGTATGGTGTCTTGATGTAACACGTGCAAAAATAGGGGCCCCAAGGGTTAATACGACCAGTTCCGTTTTCACTTCAGTTTTTTGGTCTGCCGAACTGCTGCGCTGGCCGCAGCCCTACAATGTGGTACGACCACTGTTTCGCAATTCATCATCATCACCATCATCAGCCTGACTACACCCACTGCAGGGCGAAGGCCTCTCCAATATTTCTCCAATTAACCCGAATCTGTGCTAGCTGCATCCACTTGACCCCTGCGAACTTCTTAACCTCATCCGCCCACCTAACTTTCTGCCCCCCCTGCTACGCTTTCCTTCCCTTGGAATCTAGTTTGTTACCCTAAGCGACCATCGGTTATCCTCTCTTCACACTACATGTCCTGCCCATGCCCATTTCTTCTTCTTGATTTGCACTAGGATGTCTATAACGAGTTATTTCTCTCACCCACTCTGCACGCTTCCTATCTCTTAATGTTACTCCTGCCAATTTTCGTTCCATAGCCATCTGCGTTGTCCACAACATAAGTAGAGCCCTCTTCGTTAGCCTCCACGTTTCAGCCCCATAGGTGAGTACTGGTAAGATGCCACTGTTGTATACTTTTCTCTTGGGCGATACCGGTAAGCTGCTAGTCATAATTTGCAAGTGCTTGCAAAACGCGCTCCATCCCAATCTTATTCTTGTTATTTCCTTTTCATTGTCCGGATCTGCGGTTACTACCCGTCCTAAGTAAATATATTCGGCTACTACTTCCAGTGCTTCGCTACCTAACGTAAACTGCTGTTCCTTCCCGAGGCGGTTGAACATTACCTTAGTCTTCTGCATATTGATCTTCAAGCCTACCTTTCTACTTTTCTTGTCTAGGTCATCAATCATTATTTGCAGTTCATCCCCCGAGTTACTTATCAAGGCAATGTCATCAGCAAACCGTAGATTACTGACGTATTCTCCATCTACCCTTATCCCTAACTGCTACCATTCCAAGTCTCTGAATACTTCCTCTAAGCAAGCTGTGAATAGTACTGGGGAGATCGTGTCTCCTTGCCTAACACCTTTCTTTATGGGAATTTTGTTACTTTCATTAAGCAGAACTATGGGTGCTGTGCAGCGTTACGTTTCGCCATCGACAAGTGGCAAAGCTGAGGCGGCCACCGCATAGCAACAGGCAGAACCGCGAGCGGATCGGCCACTTCGGCGCCGTTCATCGGCCGCGCGACGCTTCCTCCCGCGGGCAAGTCTCGACGTGATCCTGCGTCAGAACCCCTGCTTTTGACTCACTCTGCTTATCAACGAGCTCACAACTCCCTGATATCCTTACCTTGGGCGGCTCCCCAATCCTCAAAGTTTCTCAATGCCGTGTTCTTGGCATGCCTCTGCATACCGCCAAAAATGTCCGGGCTCTCCGTGGGGCTGTTGCTACCTGTCAGCCCATCACCCATTTACTTCGCCGAGATGTGAGACGGTCCTCTGGCCTGAGGGAAGCTCCCGCCTGTCGACTATCTCAGTCTGTCTCTTAACAATTCCTTTACTTTATACCATATCTTTCATTCACCCAGGGCCAGCTAGACACACTTGCAACAGCTCTTCACGGCCTTTATAAAGCTGCTCTTTGTCTTCCCATAACTACTTCCACCGATAAGCTTTATGCCATCGGGCTTTTTCATCCTCTTCGCAGTCTCCTTTCTCTTCACCGTGACCGACAGATAGCTCGCCTCTCCGGCACAGTTTATGGACGCCAGCTTCTAAACCAGGCTAACATTCCCCCCATCCAGTCAGTCCCTCGACTCCTTCCCCTCCAGAGGCCAAAAAACCGTATATTTCCTCTTCCAGCCAATAAGTCGCCGGTCCTGCATGCTGGCCGTCGACATGCTGCTGCCTCTCATCATAGTCCGCCCTTCAATACCATTGGAGTCGCTACACGGATGCCTCTTATGTGGCTCCTCGTGGGTCCCAAAGCCAGGTCCTGTTTCATCCTCGTCAATCTACCCCTGTCACACACACTAGCGGCCCATTTCTCCAACCTCCGGATATTATCTCGCTTGAGGCCCTCTCCATCATTCATGCCATTCAAAGTTTCCATTCTCTTCCACCTGTGCCTCAGTATATTATATACACCGACTCCCAGGCTGCTATCCGTGCCATTCAATCTAAAATAAAACACATCATCTGTCCAGGGAGTTCGAGGCTGCACTTGTCGCTCTGCAGCCCTGCCCCGTCTTCCTCCGATGGATCCCTGGACACTCGGGGATTGACGGCAATGAGCTGGCGAACCAGCTAGCCCGTGAAACTTGTAATCGGGCACCGTTAATTCCCTGGCCAAGATCCTTGGAGGGCAGATCGAGACTGTCTCTTCGCGCCACCATCAGCGAATATTACAATGCTGCTCGCATAGATGTCAAGCTCTACCCCGACGCTCATCCTAATATTTCCGTTCGGGAGACTCATATAATTCGGCAAATACAGTTGAACACACTAATAACCCCTGCACGGGTATGTCTGTACAAATTCCGTTGTGATTCATTATTTATTTATTTATTTATTGATACTGCAATCCCAGTGTTGGGATTTTAGCAGGGTAGGAATACAAACTAAGCGGTTTGACAAAACAGACAAATTATGCCCCAACTGCCGTTCCCCATATGCTAACCTTTCACACTGCCTATTTTCATGTCCGGTTTAATTGCAATCGGGATCCATTCCCACCTCCTCACATACTATCTGGACCTTGGTGGACTGGCTTGGCGCTGAGGGTGAAGAACAGCGCCTGGTCGTCAAGCAGGCCATCGATGTATTAGGCGCCTAAGTGTTGCGCTTCAATAAAGTATTTTACTACTACTGCATGTATTGTGTTATCGAGGTTTACCGGAGAGGCGATAACTAGGAGTAGGTTTCCTTGTCAAAAAATATATAGCGGGTAATATAGATGAATTCTAGTGTATTTATGAGAGGGTAGCAGGCATCGCCATTAGGCTTAATAAGCGGTAAAAAAATGAAGGTTGTACAGGTCTATGCACCTACATGTAGTTATGATCACCAGGCAGTTGAAACTTTCTACGACGATGTACAAACCAGTAATGCAAAAGTAAAGACGCAGTATACTGTACTAATGGGAGACCTCAATGCCAAGGTAGGGAAAAAGCAGGCACGAGACCAGGCAGTAGGTGACTTTGGCATTGGTTCTAGGAATAGCAGGGGGGAGTTACTAGTATAGTTTTGCAGACCGTAATAACTTAAGAATTATGAATACCTTCTGCAGCAAACGGAAGAACCAGAAATGGACATGGAAAAGTCCTAGCCGGGAGAATAAAATTAAATTGACTTCATACTGTGTTCTAACCCCGCCATTATGCAAGATGTAGAGGTAATAGGGAAAGTGCGATGCAGTGACCACAGGATGGTGAGGTCCCGAATTAGCCTGAATCTGAAGAAGGAACGCAGCAAATTAGTAATAGCAGTGAGGGGGAGGGCAGAGGAGTTAAGGATCTCGCTACAGAATAGATATTGAGCTCTAACCGAGGATGGCGTCATTACCCTAGAAGCAATGAACAATAATTTCAGAGATATTATTACTCAGTGCGCTGTAGAAGTAGGCGGTAGAATAGTTAGAGAGGATACCGGTAAGCTGTCTAAGGAAACAAAATATTTCATTAAGAAACGCCAGAGTGTAAATGCTTCTAATCCAACAGACCAGATAGAATTGGCCGAGATGTCAAAGCTAATCAATACACGCAAAGTGGCCGATATAAAGAAGTATACCTTGGAGAAAATTGAGCGTGCTGTAAAGGATGGGGAAGCCTTAAAGCGGTAAAGAAGAAATTGGGCATAGGAAAAAACCAGAGGTATGCGATAAAGGGCAAGGCGGGCAACATCATCACGAATATGGACAAGATAGTCAAAGTAGCAGAGAACTTCTATACTGATCTCTACAGTCGCCAAAGTAGTCAGGACCGTAATGAGATTGCCGGTAGGGAATAACAGTCACACGTTCCACCAGTGACGAAGGACGAGGTCAAGAAAGCAATAGAAACTATGAAAAGGGGGAAGCAGCTGGAGAGGATCAGATAACTACAGATTTGTTGAAGGACGAAGGGGAATATCGTGCCAGAAAAACTGGCCACCCTGTATACGCAGTGCCTGATTTCATTCACTGTACCGGAACCATGGAAGAATGCAAATATTATCCTCATTGATAAGAAAGGGGACGCTAAGGACCTTAAAAATTACAGACTAAGCTTACTTTCTGTTATGTATATGGTATTCGCTAATAGAATCAGGACCACCTTAGACTGCAACCAAGCAAAGGATCAAGCAGGTTATCGGAAACGGTACTGTACTATCGATCATATCCATACCATCAACCAGGTGATAGAAACGTGCTCGGACTATAACCAGCCCCTATACATAGCATTCATTGATTACGAAAAAGCATTTGACTCAGTTGAAACCTCGGCTGTGATGCAGGCCTTGCGAAATCAGGGGGTGGATGAGCCGTATATGAAAGTGCTGGAGTATATATATGGAGGGTTCACAGGAAACATAGTTCTGCATAAAGAAAGTAAAATTTCCATAAAGAAAGGTGTTAGGCAAGGTGACACGATCTCCCCAGTACTATTCACAGCTTGCTTAGAGGAAGTATTCAGAGATTGGAATGTGAGCAGTTAGTGATAAGGGTAGATAGAGAATACGTCAGTAATCTGCGATTTGTTGATGACATTGCCTTGCTAAGTAACTCGGGGGATGAACTGCAAATAATGATTGATGACCTAGGCAGGAAAATAAAGAAAGGTAGGCTTAAAAATTAATATGCAGAAGACTAAGGTATTATTCAACAGCCTCGGGAAGGAACAGCAGTTTACGTTAGGTAGCGAAGTATTGGAAGTAGTAGGTGAATATGTCTACTTAGGACAGGTAGTAACCGCAGATCCGGACAATGAAAAGGAAATAAAAAGAAGAATAAAATTAGGATGGAGCGCATTTGGCAAGCACTCGCAAATTATGACTAGCAGCTTACCGGTATCGCTCAAGAGGAAAGTATACAACAGTTTCATCTTACCTGTACTCACATATGGGGCTGAAACGTGTTGACTAACAAAGAGGGTTCTACTTAAGTTGCGGACAACTCAGAAGGCTATGGAACGAAAAATGTTAGGGGTAACATTAAGAGATAGGAAGCGTGCTGAGTGGGTCAGAGAAATAACTCAATTTACTAACATTGTAGTGGAAATTAAGAAGAAGAAATGGGCATGGACAGGACATGTAGTGCGAAGAGAGGATAACCGATGGTCGCTTAGGGTAACAAACTGGATTCCAAGGGAAGGAAAGCGTAGGAGGGGTCGGCTGAAAGTTAGGTGGGCGGATGAGGTTTAGAAGTCCGCAGGGGTCAAGTGGATCAGCTAGCACAGAACCAGGTTAATTGGAGAAATGTGGGAGAGCCCTTCGCCCTGCAGTGGGTATAGTCAGGCTTATGATAGTGATGACTGAAAAGGCGTTCTCTATCTGTTACAGTCGAGCGCCCCAGCTGTTTAATCACAGAGCAGTTTTCTGTGCCTTTGCTAACTCAGGGATTTGTTTCCGCAACTATAGACGCTACAAGTGAAATGCATTAATTTCCTTTCATAAAAAACCAGTCTGCAAAATCGCTTCGAAAAGTAGCGAAAAACTGGAGGGGGGCACTAAGCCTTTTATTATTAGGTTTTATGACTGCGTTAATACCTCCCGGCAGCGGGCTTCCTTTTCGACCCTCGTTCTCGTACACGCGCTCACCAAATCCGTGCATTCCTTAATTTGTGGCGGCATTATTTTGGAGATGATACTCATTAGAACACATTCTAAGTTAACTGAAGTGTAAACGGCTGCCACATTAATCATCTGAAAGGTCTGGCTCGGGATTCACGGCTCCCGCAGGTTTCAGCCTTTCAATATAAACACAAGCCCGATTTTGCAGATCCTAACGAGAATGATTAAAAAACGGTTATAGTTTAGCTGCCTCTATCTTTCACATGACCAAAATGCGTCTAAGACATCATAACCATCACTCAGCGGCTGACACCAAAACCGAAACTGGACGAGAAAAAAACTCTATCTGTTAACGGCTTACTTATTGCGAAGGGAATTCCCGCCTGGGTGGCGGCTCGGCGGCTGTGTAACCTTTGAACTACACCTGAGCGTTCCTTGAGTGCGTCTTGGAACTTGTAAACCGACAACCCCTCGACTGCAGCATGCCTCCGACGAGTCGGCGCAGCGGTGGCTGGCGCCTTGCTGTCCGTGTTTACCTTAGTTTGGTTGTGGTGGGATTTTTTCTTTTTTTTTTCAGATGGGCGCAGTGCGCAGTGAGTACAGCATCCATGTTTTGGTGCGAGATGGTGTGAGTACGCGACTGCGAACAGCAGTGCGCAGTGCGTCGTTAATGAGAGCGGACGTTGAGGAAATATGCGAAGAGTGCGCGCTGCGTCGCTGCAGTGAGAGCGGACATTGAATAAACAGACTTTTAGTTTAGCGCTGCCGCTTACGGCGGCTCTCTACCACTTCCGCGCACCGTCACCACAGCACGCACTGATTGGTCCCCGCGTATGGCATCCGCCGAAATTTGATAGGAACGTGGCGCCATCTGTCGCCATCGGTGTGATCTGCGCATGCCTACTGACTCTCGCGCGGTAGCGGTAGCGCTAACCGATAGCGCTAAACTAAATGTATCTAATCTGCGGAAGAGAGCGCAGTGCGGCGTAATTAAGGCGTCAACTAGAGCGGACGGCTGAAGACAATGTGTGAAAGTGCGGGACGAAGAATGAGTGATCAAGTCTTTTGTTATCGTTTTGAATATAGCCTTTATACGTTCTTTTAGCCTAACATGCGTTGAGTGTTTCCTTTTCCATTTTCCACCTTTTTAAAATCACCTATCGTAACTTATTTCGCTAGCTTAAGCGAATTTCATGCGGGTGTTCATGTACAGTATCGTGCGGCGCACTATTGCGAAGCAAACACATCTCAAAATTTTTGGTGTCTATCTCTTTCAAAGCCAGCACGTTGAAATGCTGTCTCTCGCCTTCGACGCTTTAAATTTGTACTTATATCAAAGAGGCGCTTCTGCTACCAGTTACGCGGTTACGCAGAATATCTCAATGCACCTTATTACAGAGCTTAAAGTGATGTGCACTTAATATTTTTTTGTAATTTTTTAGGCTAACAATCCAGCAGTAAACTACATTATTATAGAAAACCTCGGACGTTTGGCGAACAACTCGGTCTGCAAGTGTGTTTTATTTGAATATATTACTTTTGCGTCGCTAATAAAATACACTTCGTAGGAGCTTATTTTCCAGTTAGCAGATGAAATGTGGTTCTGCATCCTGCGCTAATCTCTGCCTCTGCCAAATTAAGGAATATAATCACTGCAGTTGATTACTTAGGGAACTATTATAGAGGAGATTCTACAATGAAAGCTCCCACAACTGCGCTTCTTCATTCACTTAACCTTTCTAGATGGCGCCACCTGCACAACTGCGTCAGTGGTAGGCTCTGTGTCTTTATTGTTCTACCTCCACATGATGCAAACAGCCACCCCGTTTCTTTTTTTTCTTAGGATCAGATAGTGTCAGATGAGAGCCAGAAGCATGCAAGCAGCCGTACGGGCGGGGCTTCGTTTTGCGTAACCGAATTTACTGTAGCTGTCTGCCTGCCAAGGTAGGATCCGTGATTTCGTGCTCTGCGTTGGTGGTAACGTAGCTTCATGATGCCGTCGAGTGTGCGTTTCTGCTGAAAAGAATTCATTGGCCACCTTGGCGTTGTGAAGTGACTCGTCTTTGTGGTCGGCGGCGAAAAGCAGAACGTTTGAAAAAGGCGGTCAGTGCGTTTACGTCATCTCGCAATTTTTTAGAGTGCTAGTAATAAAGGCAGGCTTTTTGAAGCTCAATTTCGTTCCTTACGGGGCTTAACCTCAAATGTTACCCCTTCTTTTCGTGCTTTTGTTTGTAAACTGCCTTCGTGCGCAGCTAGCCCTTGCTTTCAAATTGTGCTTAACGTGATACCCACTAATACTGATAATATTTGTTATATATGGGAATAGAACAACGGGTACCAAGAAATGGGAACCTTTTGAATGCTGGTGATGATTTCTTGGTTATCAGAGGTGGGTGCTTTTGCTGCTGGAATGAAGTCGAAAACTTTCATTATTACGTGTGCCACTTACTGGGCCATTACTTCAAGGATGATTTGCATACTGTGGGGATCATTTTAGTACTTCTAAAGTTTGTTTCTAGCTGGTTAATCAGAATTGGTACAAAAAGCAAATTGCCTAAATTTTTTAAACCAGTGTCATAGATTCTGCTAAAAAGACACACTGATGTACCGTGACCAAATATTGCCCTTGATTAGCACACATTTTCTTCCTTCCTTTCTGCTTGCTTCTGTAGATTAAAGAGAAGAGCGGATGCATGACTCCTTAAGGGAAAGCTCTTGAATAAATACGTGATCGGGCCATTCCGGAAAACATGCTAGAGCAAACACTCTTTATTTTGTATTTAAAGTACTCACTCGATTGACTGATTTTGCGTTGTGATAAAATTAAATCATATTATCGCCTGCAAAGCCTGGTCCGGTGCAATCTTCTGCCCTATGTCAATTGCAAACATCCCTTAAAGTGAATACTATCCATTATTCACTATGTAAATGTAGATGTGCAAAACTTGTGAAGTCAAGTTCATTCATGCCCACTTACAGCTGCTTTAGTTATAATGAATGCTCACTTATTGCTAACAATGCGGGAGGGGCAACCAGTGCTTGCAATTTTGCCTGTGCAAATGCATTTACACAGCAGCATGCTGTGTAAATACATTGATGGTTTTTTGATACCAAGAGGTGATCGTCCTTTATGAAAGGTATGTGGAACCTGTATGGGAATTTTCGCAGTCTATTTAATGACTGCAATTTATATTATAATATCATGTTCGTTCTCAAAATAAATTAAATTTTTATCATTTAAGTAAACTAAAGGAGTGGAGTAAAAAAATTTAGCGCAAACATAGAGCAATAAGGACAAAGAAGAACACATAAGACGTTTGACAAGCGCTAACTACCAGCTCTATATTCAAGCGACGTACACAGCTTATATATAAAAAAATTGAGCATGCGCAGAAGGGGACAGATAAAACAGTAGTCAATGCAAAAACATGTCTAGAAAGGTACATTCCGCTGAGTACATGTGTACAGACGTATTGCTAATACAACGATCGGATAGCTTATCTATATGATATGCCTCTAATAGAAATCTTGCCTTATAATTCTCACTTTTGCCCAGAATCGTCGTCTTCTCGAATCCTGCCCTACACTTGTAAGAAGCAATGTGCCGCACAAGTTTGGCGTTTTCGTCTTTAAGTTAAACGTTTCGAGCATGCTCCCGTAACCGCTTAATGACACAGCGGCCAGTTTGGCCAACATATGAGGCACCACAAGAGAGGGGGATTCGGTAAACCACTCCCACTGCACAGTTCACATAGGGCGACACGTGTTTTTTTTTTTTTTTTTGCTGCAACCCCCGCCGGCACACCCAGTGATGCGTGGGCAAAGCTTAGAAAGTTTTTTGGGGGCGGTAAACACCAGGAGCTCGTTGTTTCTGCCCGCAACCTTCCTAAGGTTGTGAGACCAACGGTGTACATAGGGCACCGCAACCAGCTTGGAAGAAAGCGGTTCAGCTCTTCTACTTCGGGTGCCCTTCTCTCCTTACAGGATGGCTTCAGCTACAGCTGATATGACCGGTCTACGGTAATCTGCTACTACTAGCCTCAAAACCTGATCATTCAGACTATCTTGCATTTTGTGAGGGCAAGACTTTGGAAACGCAGACTCCAAGCAAAGTGAGGCTATGGCTCTTATAACGACTTTAGAATGCGCCGAATCAAAAGGTAATAAATCTTTTCTGGATCGGGGGGAGTACATCCAGCAAAGATGGTCACCGCACAACATCAGCTTGAGGTATAAGAAATGCAAAATATTATTATCGGGAAGCTCGTAGGTGAAGACTAACGTTTGTCCGAGTTGATTAAAAGAAGATAAAACCAGATTAATAACAGGGTCAGGGGATGTAAAGGTCTCCCTTTCTAAAAGAAATAAAAGTCGTTGACATATCTAAGAACTTTAAAAAACAGGCCCCCCTGTAACAGACTGTGGAAATAGGCGGTCAATTGAAGATAAAAATATTCCACATAAAATGGGCGCCACGCAAGAGCCGATACAAATGCCTTTACGCTGCAGAAAAAGCTGATTGTCATAAGAGATAAAAGTAACCTGTAAATAACGTTCCAGTAATGTTAAAACATTTTCAAGAAAAATCCCAGCAGATTTCTGGAAGGCCACAGCCCCCGAAGCTTCAATGCAGTCTCTCACAGAAACTGACAATTCGGCATGCGGCACTGAGTTAAACAAATCTATGTCAATAGAAAAGGCAAAAGCTATCCGATGATTGGATAGTTAAGCGGGCGAGTTGGTGATACATCATTCAAAAAAACAGCGCGAACAAACGGGGACGACAGGAAGAAATAACAGGAACTATGCTTGTTCCTGTTGTTTCTTCCGGTCGTTCCCGTTTGTTCACGCTGTTTTTTTTGGCCTATGATTGGTCTGCACAAACTCAACAAGTTCTTGCGATTATTTTATCAGAAAGGGATCCTCTACAGAAATGGGCTTAAGTTTGTTCAACAAGAAACTGCTCACGTTGTGCTGCCAAGATAAGCTAGATAAGCTATCCGGTCGTTGTGTTAGCGATAAGTCTGTACACATGTACTCGGGGGAATGTACCGTCTTTCCGTCTTTGTCAAAAAAAAAAAAAGAAAGAAAGAAAAAACGAGGAGCCCAGCCGGCCGGTGGAGCAGGCACGGGGCCGAGCTGCGGCACTACCATCGCCGTCGCTGGCCGCTGCTCTCCGGCGGTGAGTGTAAGCTGACTGACGTAAACATGCTCTCTCGCTCTCCTCCTTGGGATAATGAAATGTAAGCTTGTATCATGTGCGATACCTGAGTTTGCGCCTTCAGAACGCTGCGCTACTGTGGAAGGGCGCTCCGCATATTCTGGCGCTGTGAAGCTGCGCTCTTCGTAAGATTATCTTCGCGTTACTATCGGTACAGTGCTCTCGTAGTTGCAACGAATGAACAAATACACGCTTTTCTCTTCATTTGGATTGTCTGGAAAGTATGGCGAGGAATTGATTTCGAAAACTCGATGCGCTTTTGCTGTGGTTCCTAGTCGCCTATTTTCACCAATACCGGATTTGTTGTGACGCTAAGTTAAGAAAAATAAAGACTTCCAGCTGTTTCATGTGCCCCTCTTGCTGAATGCCTTCTTTACTGCAGTTTGGTAACATACAAAAAGCGTGTAGTGTTTCCCGCGTTGGTAATTACGTTCGTGCGTTAGCCTGCTGCTAACCACTTCGTTTAATGAGTGAACTGCACGAAAATGTAATTCTCACACCTTAAACATATGTCGCCCATTTCCTCAATAGGTGCGGCCGTTTCTTTTTTGTATGTTTCTTTTACGAGGGAACACCATGCGACCAGCCTAACGGCAACATGTTCTGGAAGTGAAAAGAAATCCGGAAGCGCAGCATTTGGTTTGCACTTCAAATTAATTGTGCGTTACTGCCTATTACCTAGTGACTTGATTGGTTGTTTAGTGACAGCTGGCAGAGCGGTACACCGGTGACACGATAAATAAGTTACTGAAATAGAACCTTCAAGTGCAACACAATATCAAGCTTGCAAACCTGAGATTCCTGTCTTTACTGAACTCCCTGGCAGCAAAAAGGAAGCTGAATTCGGAGGGAATTTCAATGCAAGTGGGAGCAAAACGTCTTCATAGGCATCCTTCGCAATAGCAAGACTTTCTTCGGGCATCATACGCTAGGCAACATTTACATCACTCATTCGGTATTGCCAAATATTTTTTGAAGCGTTGCCATCTCTGCTCAGATTTTCGGCATTAAGTTTGACGTTGCAATCGCAAAAACCATTAAGCACTTCTGTGCGTTAACAAGTGGCGGCAAATGCAAAAATAACGGACTCACCTTATTACATGGATACGGATAGCTGCACTAGCAACAGCGGAAAATATCGCCTCGTTTTTATTTCTCTCTAGCTGTGTCCCCATCGCAGAGTAGGAATCGCGAGAAACACCAAACCCAGGTTTCTATCGTGTCCTATCTCCCTGTGCTAACATTCCAAACGAGACAAAAAACCACTTTTCGAATCACTTCATTCACGAGAGATGTGTTTTGGGATTGAACATGCAAGGCCTTCTAACGAAGAGCACAGATTCACGATGAGAGCCAAAAATCAGCGTTGAGTGTGTTCTGCTGTGCACAGCGCCCTTCATGACTAGCACAGCGTTCTAAAGGAACAAAATTGGACGCCGCAAAAGTACCCGCTCACATTTTATCATCCCAAAAAACGATAGCGAGGGAGCAGCCTCATAGAGAAAGGGATAGGGTAAAGAGCGGACACTTCCATAGGGTCCAGCTGATGGATGGATGGAATATAGGAGCGTCCCCTTTGAAACGGGGTGGTAGCAGTAGCTATCATGCTCATTTTTCTCCCTATATCTTAATTATTGATTTGGATTGGTTAACTAAACCATCATTCTATTTCCTAAATTCTTGAACAGCGGCTCAATTGACTGTAGCGCACCAAGCGGCTGAAGCTTGACGCACATTCCCTTTCGTTAAAGGCGCGCAGTTTGAATGCTAGCAAGCGCTTGCCTACTGCCGCGCCCTGTTGGTACATTTCTATTCTGTACTGTGTAGTATTATTGCTCTACTTATTTTCAACAATGAAATATAAAATGTCACAATTACTGCTGACTGACCATCAACGCAGCTGCGTCAAAGCCTTTGCCAAACAGCAGTATTGCAAGAACGATGCCAGGAGCTCCGTGAAATGAACATTTATTTTGCTTCATACAACAACAAAAAAGAAACAATTCTGTCACAGTTTGCTGCACGAAAGCAACCAGGAAGAGAGACAAAACTTAGGATACATCAGCCCACGTGTACATTATAAAAAAGTAAAAAAAAAAGAATACACAAGACAAGAAACAATACATAGGTAGACAAATGTAGCACAACATGCAGATATACATAGTATGGAAAATGATACACAAGAAAATACATACACTATGCTCAAAATATATTCGCGGCTCCCTCACAATACCCTGTATTTTATTTTAAACACAGATTTCAAACAAATATACTTCAAGTAGTCTTAGGTATTATTCCACAGACACATTGCTTTTAGCTTAAATGCGAACCCTTCCCCATACAATCATGTGTTTTTGAATACGACATTGGCAGCAAATTCCAGCAGACGGTTACGTCTTTCATCCTCTGCATAACCTTTTTCAGATAGTTTGAAGGGTTCCTAATCAGAAACATTATGTAAGCCCAAAATAAGCTGGGAAACATTTACTCGTGTTACAAAGTGCCTGGAATTCATTTTGCAATGACAATGTAACTAGCACTCGTTAAAAACATAACCAGAATGCTCAACACTGTAAATGTAATATTTATTCCTCTATTATTTGCGTCTTTATAGCCTGGGTCTGTTTGCGACGGTAAATAGAAACCAATCAAGCTTAGCTTGCAATATTCTCAGATGGTCAGTTTGTTGGAATGTGAAAATATGTACTGAGATTTTTATTTGAGGAAAAAATTGGGGGGGGCACATTTATTTCATGCCTATTGACATATTTTTTATGTTAAATAACAATTATATCGTTGTAGAAATATTTGCACATTAAATCACGTGAAATGGCTAGCCGAAAGTGAAAGCTCAAATCTATCGACTCGTGGAATGCGGGATATTGGCCCGGACCTCTTGCACGTATGATGCAATTGTCTCACCAGGACACACAGCAGAGACTGCCGAATCCTGGCATCCGCTGCAAAATTTACAGTAGAAATATATGTCATCGTGATACACATTTTACTAACACTGTGTAGACAGGTTAAACACGAGAAATCTGTAAAGGAATAAAGTTACGAATATTAGTCAATGATTTATGGAACCTCGAGTGCATACCCACATAAAATACACAGCTCAAGCTACACGGCCAAGATTCCTACCAGTAATTTCCAAGCTTTGCTCCATTTCCCGATGTTAGTCTTCGGTTTTAAAAGCTGCATTGAAAGCCGACTACGCGTTTCATTCCATGAAAATACTTGATAACTGGCGGCAACAACACAGGGGATACCACAATGCGCGTTAGGAGCACTGAAAATGAATGCGTGGGTGAAATGCATGTTTTCAGAAACGGAGAGGACAGAATTATCGGCGCGCCACTTCTTTAGTCATCATCCCCATCAGCTTGACTATACCCACTAAAGGGCGAAGGCCTCTCCCATATTTCTCCACTTAACCCGGTTCAGTGCTAGCTGCATCCACTTGACCTCTGCGAACTTCTTAACCTCATCTGCCCACCTACCTTTCTGCCGCCCCCTGCTACGCTTTCCTTCCATTGGAATCCAGTTTCTTACCCTAAGTGACCATCGGTTATCCTCTCTTCGCACTACATGTCCTGCCCATGCCCATTTCTTCGTAATTTCCACTAGTATGTCGGTAACCTGAGTTATTCTTTGACCCACTCTGCACGCTTCCTATCTCTTAATGTTACCCCTATCATTTTTCGTTGCATATCCTTCTGAGTTGTCCTCAACTTAAGTAGAACTCTCTTGGTTAGGCTCCACGTTTCAGCGCCATAGGTCAGTACAGGTAAGATGCAACTGTTATATACTTTCCTCTTTAGCGATACCGGTAAGCTGATAGTCATAATCTGCGAGTGCTTGCCAAATGCGCTCCATCCCAATCTTATTCTTCTTGTTATTTCCTTTTCATGGTCCGGATCTGCGGTTACTACCTGTCCTAAGTAGACATATTCGCCTACTACTTCCAGTAGCTGGCTACCTAATGTAAACTGCTGTTCCTTTTCGAGGCTGTTGACCATTACCAATTAGTCTTCTGCATATTGATTTTCAAGCCTACCTTTCTACGTTTCCTGTCTAGGTCACCAATCATTATTTGCAGTTCATCCCCCGAGTTGCTTAGTAAGGCAATGTCATCAGCAAATTGCAGATTACTGAGGTATTCTCCATCTACTCTTATCCCTAACTGCTCCCATTCCAGGTCTCTGAATACTTCCTCTAAGCAAGCTGTGAATAGTACTGGGGAGATCGTGTGTCCTTGCCTAACACCTTTCTTTATGGGAATTTTGTTACTTTCTTTATGGGAATTTCGTTACTTTCTTTATGCAGAACTATTGTTGCTGTGCATCCACTGTATATATCTTCCAGCACTTTCACGTACGGCTCGTCTAACCCCTGATTTCGCAATGCTTGCATCACCGCCGAGGTTTCAACTGAGTCAAATGCTTTTTTCGTAATCAATGCATGCTATGTATAAGGGCTGGTTATATTCCGAGCATTTTTCTATCACCTGATTGATGGTATGGATATGATTGACAGTAGAGTACCGTTTCCGAAAACCTGCTTGATCCTTTGCTTGATTGCAGTCTAAGGTTGTCCTGATTCTATTAGCGATTACCTTAGTAAATACCTTATACGTAACAGATAGTAAGCTGATTGGTCTGTAATTTTTAAGGTCCTTAGAGTCCCTTTTCTTATGAATGAGGATAATGTTTGCATTTTTCCATGGTTTCGGTACCGTCGATGACACCAGGCACTGCGTATACAGGGTGGCCTGATTTTCTAACACGATATCCCCTCCGTCCTCAAGCAAATTAGTAGTTATCTGATCCTCTCCAGCTGATTTCCTCCTTTTCATAGGTTTTTATGCTTTCTTGACCTCGTCCTTCGTAACTGGTGGAACGTCTGACTGTTTTTCCCTACCGTCAATCTCCTTAT
Organism: Amblyomma maculatum; assembly: GCF_055883805.1. Taxonomy (NCBI): domain Eukaryota; kingdom Metazoa; phylum Arthropoda; class Arachnida; order Ixodida; family Ixodidae; genus Amblyomma; species Amblyomma maculatum. The sequence continues at coordinate 199,578,161 of NC_139345.1, forward strand.
GGTCCTGACTACTTTGGCTACTGTAGAGATCTCTATAAAGCTCCTCGGCTACTTTGACTATATTGTCCATATTCGTGATGACGTTGCCCTCCTTGTCCCTTATCTCATACATCTGGTTTATGCATATGCCCAATTCTTCTTTACCGCTTTAAGGCTTCCCCCGTTCTTTACAGCATGCTCAATTTCCTCCATCTTAGACTTCCTTATATCGGCCACCTCGCGCTTATTGATAAGCTTTGATATCTCGGCCAATTCAATCTGGTCTGTTGGATTGCAAGATTTCATACTCAGGCGTTTCTTAATCAAATCTTTCGTCTCCTTAGCTTACCGGTATCCTCTCTATCCTACCGCCTTCTTCTACCGCACATTCAGTAATGATATCTCTGAAATTATTGTTCATTGCTTCTAGGGTAATGTCGCCATTCTCGTTTAGAGCTTAATATCTATTCTGTAGCGAGATCCTGAACTCTTCTGCCCTCCCCTTCACCGCTAATTCGTTGATGGCTTTCTTTCTTACTAATTTGTTGCGTACTTCTTTAGTATCAAGGTGTTTAGAAGCACCTCGGCGTTTCCTTTTCTATTGCCTTTTTTTAAGCGCATTCACCGCGGGCTTTTCGTTGCAGATGACGATCCTCGCTCGACACACCTGTTTCTGGTTCTCCAGATTTTGTGCGGTACCTTTGTTTTCCAGCTGTGTTAACAATAACGGTCCCGTACATACCACGCGAAAACGCGCGTCTTTAACACAGCCTACTCTCGATGTTCAGATTTCACCCGGCCAACACACCACCTTAAAGAGATTGCGCACTGGTGAAGGCGATAAAAAACACTCCAACACGTAAAACGCAACGAGAAACCACGCAAAGGTAACCGCTAGGCAAACCAAGCAAAGAACACCCGACGTGGTTTCGCTCTTATCTAACTGCGCAGTAACCGGCGAGCCCTTGTTGCGCCATTACTGAGCACATATAGGCCTTTTCTTCACACTTCACAACCGCGCCTGCCAGAGTGCTCAGCTAAACTGCTTGAAATGCAGCGTAGTTTGCAAACAGAAAAAATATCTCACCTTGCCTTTGCTGGAAGCTGCCGGGGTGTCACGAACTGGCCGACCCATGACGTGCGCACCGCCGCCTGTTCACGTGCTGCGCAATTCAAGAAACCGGCCGGCGCAGTCAGCATAAACTGCTCAAAATGCAACGTTTTAAACCAAAATAACGTTCTTCACCTTGCCGTCCTGACAAACTGCAGTAGTTCCGTTTCGAAGGCCAAGGAAGCCGCATTGAGACCTCACGAACACGCAGCCTGCGTAGACGGCTTCGCCCTTCCGCAGTCTGCTTCGGTCTGCGCCCTTGTCTGCGCCGGCAGCAACCACGCGCGCGGCGCAACAAATGCTGGTGGCGCAATCTATTTGGAGGAGCTGAACTTACGCTATCAGTCATGCGTCATTTCCTGGGGCCAGGTGTTGCCGAGTGTCCGCTCTTTACCCAATCCCTTTCTCTATGGGAGCCTTACGTCAGCACGCTTACGCTCGCAGCCGGCGAGCCGCGTCCCCCGACGGCGACCGCCACGCCGCAGCTCGGCCCTGCGCTTGCTCCGCCGACTGGTTGGGCTGCTCAATTACTTTTGGCAAAGACGGTACCTTTCTAGACATGTTTTTGCATTGACTACTACTGTTTTATCTGTCCCCTTTTGCGCATGCTCGATTTTTTTCATGTATAAGCTGTGTACTTCGGCTTAAATAAAGAGTTGGTAGTTAGCACTTGTCAAATGTCTTATGTGTTCTTCTTAGTCCTTTGTGTTCTATTTTTGCAGTAAATTGTTTACTTAATAGATCACCAACTAGCCCGGCAACATGCTTTCCTCAAAGGAGTGAAATGGGTGCCTCTTGGGTATGTTTTTTTTTTCGCAGTGGAAGAATACAGAGCAGCAGTGAAAGCTAGGTGGTGTTCAAAAGCCAGTGCGTTTTGGATGTGGGCGCCCGGGGGCCGAATTACGGACTCCGCTCACAAGTTTGTGAGCGTGACGTCAAAATTACGAAGCTGTGACGCAGCCTTGAGACGTCAATCGTGACGAAGTACGAAATCGTCCAATTACCAGCGACATTTAGCGTGGCTCCGCCCTAGTAGACCCGAATCCTCGGCAAACGTTGATGCCACAGTGTGGCACAAAATTGAGCAGGGACCGTCTCCTAACATTTTCTAACATGACGCGACTAATACGCAATAAATAAAACAAACAAAGGTTTATTTTGGCAAGATACTATTTTTAGTATTGATTAACATTGAGCTCAAGTTGAAGCGCTCTTAGTTTTGTAGTTATACTTGCTATTAGGTAACTTTTGTTGCCGCGAGGGTGCGCCGGCGGCGTCATGGCGTGCACATGGCGGCCTGCAAGCAAACAGCTGATTCCCCGAGAAGGTGCTGCTTTTTTTGGCATCGTCGGTAATCGAAGTACCGTGCAAGTGCCGTGAGCATGCTGAAAATCTAATAGAATGCAGTCGAAGTTCAAGGCCTGCAGCGATAAAATTGCATGGAGCGCTTGACACGGAAATGGACAAAGACAACTTGCGAAGGTGTTTTCGGTCGGCGCCTACTAGTATCGATGAGAAAAGTGCTGAAAGCGCAACGTGCAGGCTCCGTGGTTCTATTTGTTTCTCTTTAGGAAATACAAAACGACTGTGAAGCATGTAGTGTAGGCCAAAATGAAGCTCTGTCCTTGCATGATCATCTGTTTGTATGTAGCTGGATAGTTTAGGAAAGAACATGATCATGGGAATGCTTCCACCCCTGCCGTGACTGAACCCGAAGCCTTCATTCACTGCAGTGCCACCGTGACAGGGCTTTCCATGTAGCTTTCATTGTAGTGTGCTCTGTATTTTTTCTTTGTTCTCATGACTGAGTTGCTTTGTTTTTGAGCGATACCTTCTGCCCACACACCATTTGCTTGATGCATATGTGATGTTTTTGCACCAGTTTATATACCTATGGGATTTTCTGCGTACGCTACAATCACTGTGAGCACTAAAACTCGCAATATTATGCATTCAATTTGTCAGCTTTACACTGTTTAGCATTAAGCAAATGCTTTCTATGCGTCCTAACAGTATATGCAGGCCTTTAGTCCTGGAAGGTTCACTAATGGAGACTACCTTATGCAAACAGTGTACATAGCACTACTTGTGTCATGTTTCTGCACTGCTAAGTGCCATACTTTGCTTCCTGCTTCTGAAATGTGCCAAACCTATGACAACTACTATGCAAGCCTGTAATCATTAAGCAACTAATCTTTTGTGTTTTGCCTCTGTGTCGCAGGTTTATGCACAATACTTTCATTTCTTGCTTCTGAAGTATATCAGACCTGCGATGAGTACTGTGCCAGCTTACAGGCTCTAAAAATTATTCTTGTGTGTCCTCTCTGTGTAGCACAATTGTGCAGCACGTCAAATAACTGCCGATGCTATTGCAGGAAGTTGGTTTCGCTGCTGCATATTCAAGTGTGTGAAATGCTGCCGGAAAATAAAGGTGCACAGTGGATACACGTGCTTCTAAAAAAACTTCTGTGAGGCCTTGCCATTCCGATAGGCATCACAATTGCTGCCTCGTTGTGAAACACTTTAATTATGTACTCAAACACATGCACACACACACACAAACACCAACATACACGGTTGTAAGCAACAGTGAAGGGGGGTGTACAAAGACAAATTTGACTTGACAGATGAGGTGTTTTAACGCATGGTTCGAGAAGATGCAACCTTATCACAGCAAGTTTCTGGCACAGACATGAAACGAGAAGACGCTGCACTTGGCTGCCTGTGATGAGTTGGTCAGCTACGTGTGGTATATCACGGCCGATTGCTGTGCTGTGATTGAAGCCAAAGCGGTTGCCGCACCATGGGCAGCTGTGCCAGCCTCTGGTGGTAGGTTCTGTGGAACAGGCTCACAACATGATTCTGTATGGCTTTTCACTAGGGGTATGCATGGCAATAGTGATCCCACTTCCAAGTAGCCAGTGCACAGATGTGACCCTTTCTTGTCCAAGCCAGCAGCACCCTCCTCGTCTGCAGGCAGGCAGGAAGACGTCCAACGAAGTTATGCAACAAGGCACATGCTACACGTTCTGGCTGGTAGAGGAACGTCTAGTATTTTTGCAAGCACTGGAAGCGGGTCTACAGCACGTCGATGCAGTTATCCACCATTAACCTTGTGGAGGTGTATGCCTTGTTCTATAACCGTTATGGAGAGTCCGGACCGGGATTCCATGGCACTGGCAGCCATGTCTCCAACAGGTGCCCCTCTCACCAGCATAACCGAAAATGGCACGCTGTTAAGCACATTCTTCATCACGTCGTTGTCGACCTCAACAGCCTCATAAACTAACAGCCTTACTGACACAATGGAAGAGTCGCATCAAGTAGCTCATTGCCAGGTTTTGCTGACGATGACATTCATGGGCGTGCAGACAATGAATGATTGAACGTTTCAGCAACACTGCTGTAAGGACAGCCTTGCACTTCATATTGGTATAAATGATGCTCCATTCCTTCTCAATACAGGCATCAAATACACACATCCCCATCTTCGTTTCTTACGTAGGCATTTCAACAATGTACTAGTGTCTTATGTTCCAGCTATTATAAAAGCCCCAAAACGGTAATACATGTGAGGCATGTGGAGCCTACCGTTAACTTATCTTGCAAACAGCAGCGCGGCTCAGTGTCGTGAATTCGACGACTCGCAGCAGGCCGGCCTCGACCTGTGTCATGTCTGTGTGCAGCCGAGAGTGTCACCAGAAGAAAGCATCATGCCAAGATCCCACGTAGGGAGGTTCATGGCCAAAATCATGTTGGCATCTCATATCTGAAACAGGGACATCACAAGGCTACTCGTAGACGACCGATGTGCCGTCGACAAACCCGACGACGCCGGGTATGCTGCCGTGACGAAGGAAGCCTTTCTTCTCCGCCGCCCTAGCTGCACGCCGCCGCAAACGCCTTCGAACTGTTGGCTGCGCGAAGCCGATGTTCGCCTCGTTGCCAGTAGCGGCTTGGAAGCCACTAGCAGTTCGGAAAAAGCGCAGTGCACAGATTGTCTGCCGCCGCACACACAGCGCACTCGGCCGCACACACCTATCTCAGTTCATCGCGTCGCACAGTCACTGTACTATATCCTTCTCGAGTAGCAACAAGCGTCGAAACATCTCGCCGGGCACGTCAAACAGTCTTCGTACACCGTCCTTCGCCGATGATCGCGTCGGGGCGTCGCCGTTACCGCCTCACGAGAACGCCGGCCGCCGCATAGATGCCGCCATTTTCCCTTTGTGATCGCTAAAAACAAGTTGTGAGCGGCTCGCGTCGCTCACAACCCCCGCTCACAATTGGCCCGTAGCCAACGTCATCACTTCAAGTGTGTTCATGACGTAAACAGCAGACGTCGATGATGTAAAGGACGGCCCCACCCGCCGTGTTGCCGCTGGCCAATAGGAAGATTGTGAGTGTGATTGTGAGTGTGAGCCGTCTGTAATACGGCCCCAGGAGCCTTGGTGCTGTGCAGAACACCTAGAAAGAAAAGTGAAGGTGTCAGCGCCTAAGTGGTGAGCCTTTGGAGTGTAATTGTAGGGAGCACGATTGATGTTCGTTTATCACATACATGTTCAGTCTAGCACTATGTATCTTGTGCTCTTCATTTTTATATTTGCTTCTAATTTGCTGTCATAGAAAAGTGCCTGCCATAGCCAGGATTTGATCCTGAGTCTTTGAGTGCAGTAATCTTGGGTCCTAACATTTTTTTCACTGTGGCAGGTCACTAATGGCTGGGAGTATCACTAGCTTATACGGCTCACTGTGTCATCATTACACCTTTAAAACTTAACCGGTAGGAGTTCAGTTCAGTCGTGTCCGACTCTTCGTGACCCTATGGACCATGTCACGCCACGCTTTCCGGTCTCTCACTATCTTCCTAACATCACATAACTTCATCTGCAGTGCCTCGAGGATGCCATCTAACCACCGCGTTCGCTGCCTACCCCTTTTGCGCCGACCCTCAACCTTTCCCAACATCAAATCTTTCTCCAGCGACTCCTCTCTTCTCATCAGATGACCAAAGTAGCTGAGCTTTAACTTGCGGCGAGGGTGGATGTGAAAAGGTGCTCGGCGTCACCTGCCAGCAGGCAAACTCGCCCCTGCTCTCAAACCACACATTCGCACGGGCAATGGAGAGTTGCCGAGAGTGATGCCGCTATTTGCAGCCGTACGCAGCAGGACAAGAACAGCAAAGTACACAGGAGCAAACAAAAAACGCAAAATAAAGTACACTAGTCTGAAAGAGAAGAGGCGCACAAAAGAATGGTACAGTACAAAGGACCGGGGTGGGTTAGATATCTGCTCAGGCACTGCTGCCCATTTTGTTTCTCTTTCGGGGACTCTAGGAGCTAATATGCCAGCTGACCGAGATGTCCTGCCCAGAGACGGCAGCTGCGACGTCGCGCAGCCTAAATACTGTCCACCTGCCTTCGCTTAAAGAGGGATTCCGCCGTCTGTGTAAATACTGCTTTAGAGACTTGCAGGGGAAATATCAGGCTAAACTAGAGAAATAGATTTTAACCTGAGGACACTATCTGCATTTTGGCTGATTGGAAAGCTGTCTGCATTGCTAGGAAATTGTAAACAACTGTTCTGAAACCTTTCCACATTATGAGCGCTTGTGAAAAATGCGCTGCGGTTAGGTCGTTTCTGTGACGTTGCTGCAGTTCGATCGATGGAGGCGCCGTAGAAAAAGTTTAAGCAGGGCGTTTTGGTTTATGGTATTTGTTCAAGTTGTTTTGCAGCTCAGTGATAAAACACATGTTTATTGTCCCTTTGTTGTCCTGCAAAACATCCTGAAAAATATAGGAGCGATTTTCAAAGAGCAGCAACGTAGATCCAAATTGAGACTAGTTCACCTGTCACATGAATAATCGAGCCTGCTATCTTCCCGGCCCCAGCCTCTACTTCCCGTCTCACCCTCTACTTAAATGCTGATGGCTGTTTCACCATTATACTCATGCATCTATCTCTCATGGCAGCACTCGAGCGCTGTGTAAATAGTCATTCTAAGTTCAAACCTATATAAAGGTATTTAGCTTTGCCACAGGCTAGGGAGAAAACTGCTGATCACGCTTGCACACGGACACATTCAGTGATGATGATGGCAGTGTGTGGCCTTTGGTGTATGCGTGCGTGCTGTTGTAAAGGGAGCTTGGAAACTTCAAATGGTTTTTGAAGAGACTCGCGCAGTAGATGCACTCAAGGTATTACACTAACACCCCATCTGAATGAAAAATGAATGTGCATTGCTCATCAAAAATCACTCTGGAATGGTTTAGTTGCTTGAAGTTTACTCTGCCATGTGACCATGTGGTTTTTGTTTCACTTGAATTGTTCACTAACTGCCCTGTGTAGTGAGTAGGATTGCGGGCAAACCTTGCGATTGGCTCTTCTGTCAATATAATTTTCTACTTTTAAGTGCTCCCCATATTGTGTAAGTGAAAATGAATCAATATGTTCTGCTCTACTATAGTCTGCCGCTTTTTGGCTATAGCCATCTGCAAAGGCATGCATGCATAATCTTTACGAACACAGGTTTTCTGGTGGAAAATCATACCCTGCATGCCGGCACATCTTGTATTGGTGGCTGAGGGCCTGTGGCGAGAAATTTTCTGTCAGCAAGCTAAACAACTTGTGATGCCTACGCCTGTATAGTACGTTTCGTATAATTATCAGCACGTCTAAAATGTATTCACTTTTCTACAGCGAAAAATTATTGAGAAGCGCACACGCTCCTCTAGTGTGTTGAAAACATCCATGCATCCGTGTGCCTTCATGCGCACCTATTGATAAAAAAATATATAAAAATGAGTGTTTTACAATTTCTTCGTCTGCAGCCAGCACGAATCATCTGTTTGAGGGGGTGGATTGACAGTGGAACTGCTTTACTGGCAAACTAGCAAACAGAACACGGCACAAATGCCACCGAGAACTTCAATTTAATTACGTTGCTGTATGAAATACCCACATACAGGTTTAGTACGTGTGTTTAAAACGAGCCTTTCTCTCCAATGTCTGTCTGGCGCTTGTAAATATGGCACTTCATTCTTGGCTACCGTTGCTGCTGTGCTGTCTTGATATTTATTTGGTAGTTGCCCACTGAGGTGGCAAAATAGCTTTCCTTGACAGCTGTCATATTTTCTCGCCTGGTTACAGTTATGGGAATACACCGAGGGTGCGTTGCTTTTGTGCAATTTTTGGGCTTATATTTTAAAGCTATTAAACATATTTGCTATCATGTAACGCCAGCCTAAACCTGAACTGGCATTTTCTTTCAATTTGGTTTAGTGGCACTTGTACATAAGTGATACTTGAACGATTGTATACCCTGTAGCTTTGTTAGTTGTTTTCTGTAGAGCTCAGAAGGGAGCTACGTATTGCATAACAACTGGCTGTTGCCACAGCACCATAAAAGGCAGTTACAGCCACAGCTGAACCTGAACTGCATGCATATGGTCATGTTGTATAAACGGTTAGCCGTTACTGTAGTTCACCTCAACATAGTATTGGGCATATATTCAAATGTTTCATATATTCACATGTTCACTACCATGAAGAAGCCTGTGCCCTCCCTGCTGACTGTGCCACAGAGCTGCAGAGGAGCCTCCAGCTCTATGTAAATGGGCCCACAGGTCAGGGCGCAGATTAATGTTGACTTATTATAAGCAATGTGGCTTTCTTTGCAGGCTTATGCTCTACTCGGACAGTGTGGACCATTCGAATAATGGCGCATTGTACTGTGTAAAGAGCACTGATTAGGACTCTTGGAACTACTTTTTTAGCTTTGAGTGCTTTCCACTGACATGGCAAGAACAAGATCAGTTACTTTGTGGTCAGAGTTGCAGTTTAAAGAGCATTTCCGGCTCGTCCCTTTTGAAAAATGGAGTCTGCAGTAATTCATATCAGCATAAAACACACCCTTGCTTTGCTTTTGCTTTCATTGCCAACGCGAGCAATGGTGGCATCTAAGCATCAGTTTGCACATGAATATGAAGCAGATCTTCATAATTGGAATTCTGTTTTCGATGTGGGCTTTAGTGTGGCTTCTCTGATTGCATGTGTTGACATTACAGCTTAGAACTCAATATATATATGCATGCACATTAGAAGAACACAGTCGCAGAATTGTAAATAATGTTTGGCAGTTACATGACATTACAATAGCCAGTATAGGTTGGCGATGGCAAGCGCAAGAGTGCTCCAGAAGAACTTAAACTATGCGAATGGCAGAGAAAGTATTATCTTCTACAGCTTGCTCAGCCCTATACCACTCTGTGCCAAGCCTGCTCACCTGCAGGAATGTGCCACAGATGAGCGCACCGGCCATAATTGTTGGAGTCTCATTAGCTTTCTTAGAAACCCTGCGCTTACAAGCAAACAAGCGCAACAATGTAGAAACAAAGATAAATTTAAATTACATTTTTTTTCTGCAAGTGCAGCAGCACACTGTAGCAGCCAAATTTATTGTGTATTCCTTGTAACATTTCCTCTATAACTTTTATTTTTCATGTGCCATGCTTTGTGGCATGCAAATGTGTAGCAGGGGCTGCGGCAGGCCATGAGATTTCCTACCGACATTAATTTCTGCACGACTGTTAGGAGTGGTCCACACAGCAAGGATAAGCGTAGAATGTCATTAGTAGCCCGAATTGTTTTCTTTACTAACCTTGTGACCTTAACCTTTGAGCTTGAGAATGCTTCAGCTGCTTTATGGCGCTCGGCTACTGAGCTAGAGGACATTGGTTTGATTGTTAATTTAAAAAGCGCGAACAGGACGACACAGGACAAGACAAAAGGAAGCCACAGTACAAGCGCTGACTAACAACTCAGCCTAAGTCTTTAGTCCAAGGCCCAGATAAAAACAAATATGACGAAAACTAAGCAATCGCTTGAAAAACTTCACCTGCTCACAAAAAGTCACTCAAAAAAGAAAATAAATCTTTTTGCTTGAAAGAGACAGAGTAGTCTTGCTGACACACTTATTGTCCATTGAAATAAAATATGCTTCAACTATTTCTCTCGTCAACTTTTCTTTGTGGCGATACAAAATTATAACCTGGTCAAACATGGGACCACATGTCAAACATGGGTCAAACATGTCCAAGCATGACAGACACAAATTTTACACTAAAGTACTAAAGTATATCTCCACACATCTCTTCGTTTCCCAGCAGCTATTATCACAGGTAATAGCTGCCCATGCCAACAGGAATAGCTGAGCAAAGAAAAGATGTATGGAGACGTACTTGAGAGTAGAATTTGTCTGCCATGCTTGGACGATGTTTGAGATTTGCCGGGAAGAAAGTGCTACTATCTCCTGGGCAAAGAAGAGGTGTGTGAAGATCTACTTGGGTGTAGAAGAGGATGAGTGGTGAAGAGGAAGTGCGTGTTCAGATCCATAATATAGTTGGTAGTGTGCGCCTGTGTCGTGTTTCTTCTCATGTGATCAGCACGAACTTTTCCCTGAAGCTGTGATTTTGAGATAGCGAATATATTTTTATTGAAAAACCAATACTAGTCTAGGTTTCGAGCCTTCAGCGTAGTGCGGCCGGTAGCCACGTTTTGCCCACGTGACGCTGTGACGTCACACCCCACTTGATACTAGGGTGAGAACTCAGCTACCAACTCAAGCGGTCGGCGTAGCGCGGTCGCAGCCGTGGCGCAGCACGTGACGTCCCACCCCACGGGACACAAAAGTGAGAGATGGCCTGGCAGGAGCTGCCAACTTGGGTCTCTCGTTTCACATGGAACGGCTATGTCAAAATCAGCCTGCTAGGACTCTGGCATTCACGCTACCCCTAAAGGCCGCTAGGGCACGTTCATACGGCTTGGTTAAAGCAGGGCTTTAAATGTGGACTGAGAAAGACGAAAGAGAGAAGAAGAACACTCGGTCACCCGCAGCTAATGCTTTCTGTCAATATTTGGTTCAGCAGCTTTGAACCCTTGTACTTTTTATCCATGATGTTATTATAAACCAGAAAATTGCATAAGAGCGAAGTATCCATGTCACCACCAGTTGCAGATTCACACAGCAAGCAGCCCTGACGCACAAATTTATGTAACTTCTCGAAGAGCACTATTTTGCCATCGCAATGGACAGCTGCCGCTCAGATGTGAGGAATGCAGCCAATAGGGTAGTCTCACAAATAGAACAGTGCAGAATATGTGATGGAGACAAAGGCTGCTGTCATACAACAGTGCTGAATCCTGCGTATAGCTAGTGCGCACAGCAGGTTAAGACAGCTCGACAGCATTCATGATCTGTTTCTGTTTGTGCTTGGCAGGTGATAAGTTTGGCGGTTTCATTCTCAGTTCAGTCTTGCAAATTGCCTGCTTTGTTGTGCCAGCGACAAGTGTGATGAAGTTGCTTTTTGTCACTAATGTGCACTTGTTGTCTACACTGTTTACGACGTAGATAGGCAAATGTGCTTCGAGATGTGCTGAAAACATAGGAGTACCGCATGCATGTTGGATCACCTCTTATTTGGTTCATTAAATTTCCAAACCCTGCTCACAACGCATGCAGTACACAAGATGCTGGCATGCAAAGCAGTATTTTCCAAAAGAAAGATGGTCCGGCTGCTGATGCATGCTCTGAAGTGTACGTGAAGACTATGTGTGCATTTCCTGCCAACAGCTAAAGCAGGCAAGTATGAGAGGCCAGCGGGTAGCTTAGTGGCTTGGGATTTTGGTTTGATGCAGAAACCCTGCTTTACTAAGCCATACCAATGTGCGTGCAGCACGCCTGACTATGGAAACAAGGGTCTTGGAAGTAATCCCACTCTCACACCTAAAATCAGCTACATTGATTGGCTGCCCTTCGCTTTGTCATATCATGCGGTGTCATTAAGCCATGCAGCCGACTCGTCAATGATTGCCAGCCTATCTCCTACTACCACTTGCGGAACACATGACCATAATTTTTGCTCACGCTGACACTGAATGTTCTGAAAAAACGGGGCCTTTATTGCAGTAAAACCATCCATAAAGGCTTGTACAGAAATGCAGCAGAACGTTTTGCAGTATCGTGTCAGATTGCCTCAGTGCAGGTGGCACTAGCTGCACTTGATAAATCGAGGCCATCGATGTCTGTCCGCTTTTCTAGTCTTGGAAGGGATCCCTGATTGCTTGGAGGCCTCTGTTACACAAATATCATTGAAATGACATCACTAGAGTTAATTTTTTTGTGAGTACTGTTTCGGGGCGTTTCCAATTTTTCTTTCCGTGCAGAAACATTGTTGTACTCCCAAAAAATAATGTATCTTGCTTAGTCTGATGAACCCCTCCAGCATTTCGTTATTTGAATTATGCTTGTAGGTTGTACTGCACTGCATCTGAAATATAATTCGGAACATAGCTGCAGTTTCTGTCTAACCTTGTTGTTTATTGGCATTGAAAACAAATACCGGCTGCTAGTTTGATGTTAGTCATTAGTTGTAGCTCGTCTCAGCTTCAATTATTCATTTATTCAGTGAAGAGAAGTTTTCGGAATGATCCTTTAGTGAAATTTATTTCTTTTTTCAGGAATCTGCACTTAATATTAAAGTCCATGCCACAGCGCATTTCTTTGCGTCATGTCCTAACACACAAAAAATTCTTGTAGCATTTCCTGGTAGGCCTTATTTGTCATTCCCTGCCTTGAAGAACTATAATCAAGAATCAGAATGAGTGGTGACAGCCATGCTAACGGTGGATTCTGTATTTGTACTTGCAGTTGCTGTTCAGTGCAGAACAGTGTGGCGGGTGCCATCACTCAACGACAGCCTTGGAAGCCATTTGGGACCACAAGTGTGCCACGGAAAGAAGACCACTCACCAGTCCCTAAATTGGACTACTGACTTGGAAGACATTTGGTACCTTGTTTTGGGGGCCTGCGGCCTTGTCCAGTTGTCATTACGACAACGTTTTCTGCTGTGCTCCCTCATCCTATGTACACATCGGGTGTAAATAACCATTTTATTATTATTATTAAGGGTGCCATGGCAAGAAGTCCACTCACCGGTCCCTAACTTGGATATTACTATTCCTTCTCGTGCAAAACTGAATGAAAAACACATAAGGCATGCATGTGGCCACTTTGATGTGGATATTTGTAGGTGCTCGTTAGTTAATTTAATAAACTGTTTTTGGCTGAAATAATTTCATCTTTGAACCAACATGCAGTTGTAGCCAGCATACCTAATTGTGGCAAAACGTGCTTCACTTGGTGTACTGCATATCATCCGAAATTTTTTTTTTTTACTTCCTCTTAACAAGCAGGACTCATTAGCTGCAAATGGGCATGCAGTTTATGTATACATTATCTAATATAATTGCACAATTCCATTTGTGCATCAAGTGCAAAATTTTGTCGAAAACTAAACATTCATCCTGCAGATAGTAACTGTTTTATATCGTATTGCTATGTGGCCACTTGTGAAAGGCTCCCTAATTCTAGAATTGGCTTTTAGACTGATATGCATTGTTGCCAGCAAGTGCTAATGGAAATACAATGCTGTACCATGGTGTGTTTGGAGACTTGTGCACAGCTGGTATTTAGTCAACTGGGGCTATTTATGTGACCTTTTGAGTTGCTAGATGAATCTTTTTAGCACAGAATGATTCTGTGCAAACGGGGCTGCATAATATCTGCGAATTATGCATGCTTATGCTTTTTGGCCAGTGTGACTGCTCTGTAGGAACTAAAGGCATTACGTTGTTTTTTGTTGTGTAGGTTGGCTATGAAAGACCGTGCTAAAAAAAATCCATTGTTTTCAGCCAGCCTGGGAAAATTTGGCCAACTGGGGTGTTCCATTGAATTTGGGTGGGCAACATTCATTTGTGCAGGCTGGCCCCACAGGACCTGCTGGAGGTCCGTTTGAGGTGGCACACAAGGGTGTCATGTTAGATTTTGATGGGCTGCTCTCATTTCCGCAGGCAGCCCCTGCAAGCTCCGGAAGATCCCCATGAGATGGACCACGGGGGTATTACTTCGGCTTTAGGTAGGCACCCCTCATTGCACAGGTAGCCCCTGTCAGCACCTTGTGGGTCCCCTCGAAGCTGCCCCCTAACTGCCCTATTGGGTCCCATGTCGGTTCTTTGTGGGCACCCCTGATTGACTACTGTGGCAGCCCCAGGAGTTCCGTGACTGTCCCCCATGGGAAGCCCAAGGGACAGCCTATGTCAGTCCCCACCAATGCCGAGTCGCAAATCCTGCAAACTCCCCACTTCTGGCCCACTTGGACAACCCGCTCTGGGACGACAAGGGCCCGCAGTTCAGAGCCCCGTTTGTGTTACTGGGGCAGTTAATTGTAGTCTGCATGACTTTCACACTTTGCAAGTGGCAGACGTTTCATGTGAAATGGCGCATTGTACCATGTTTAATGGAAAACCGAACTGTGTTTTCTGCGAAAGGTCATGGGTTTTTAAATCCTTTTATATGCGTATATAGCTGACGTTCATTCTGACGTAGGCCTAAAGCGGCAGCTGTCGCAGGAGGACTAACGAAAGCCTGAAGCAGCTAAAATGATCACCGACTTGTTTATGCCGCTGTCAGATATCGCAAGCTCGAGACAGCATTAGAAGGTAGCTTATTGTGCGAGCACGTTGAAAGATCCGTCTGAATTCTGAAATGTGCAAACAGCATAGTGAGGGAATTCCCCAGAAAATGCTTGGCAGCTCTGTAAATGCCGCACTAAAATGTTTATCCATTTTATTCTTTTCAGTCTTCTGATTAAGCGAGACCGGAAGAATATATAGCAGGCTAACGTGCACAACACTTTTCAGAAGCCTCTTGAAAAGATGTGTCGGCTACTGCTTTTTTCAAGTGGCCTGTTTCTCGGGATGACCTTTTCTGCAACCACACCACAAGGCTTGTCGGCCTCGAGCCCTTCATTATCGACAGTGGATGGATGGGACGTAAGGAATGCTTTAAAAGCCTGTATTTGCGCATTAGCGTACATTAAGAGGAGTTGCTGTATCAGGACGTGTTGTGTAACCGTAAAATTCTATATTCAGGAATCAATGAAGCGGTTTATTAATTTTTCATCAGGAGGTTTCAGAGCAAGGTGCTTTAATGGCCCGACCGGGATGCGTAAATTGGATTTCGGTAATTTCTCAACTTAGAGGAAGATAAAACAGTTTCCCGAGAGGATTGCGCGCTTTTACATTTCTATCTGACAGCTGCTGCAGTGCTGATCGAAACAACTGGTTCTCTTGCTTTACGGTGTTTATGTCTCAAAGCGGCTCAGGCAATGAGAGGCAGCATAGTGGAGGGTTCTTTGAAAGTGAGAACACCTGGGTGTCTTTACCGAGGACTGACACGTCACAGCGCACGGGCGCCTTGCTTGTCGCCTACAAAGAGGCGGCGCGGCGGCTGGGATTTCATCCCGCATCCTCGGGTGCTGCAGTCGACCTCCATAATTGTGAGCTACCATGGTAGACGGATGGAAATATTTTGAATTCCGGTATTTTTGTCATAGGTATGAGCATAGCTAACTGAAAAATGCGGCATATGGAGTGCCTTTATCCCTGTATAGATATTGATCTATTATTTTGATCGCAACAGAGACTCGCGAGGAACTTTTTATTTACATATTTGAAAGACATTGGACTCCTTGACAAACTCTAAATTCACCTCGCATGTTTCCCTCAGGCATTTTGCAAGCTGTGAACTCTATAAGCACATTTGTCGGATCATGCATTTCATTATTTGATTTTATATCATTACACCACGAAGCACCTTAATACTGATTTAATGGCCGTGTTTTATCTCCCCCTTAAATTCTATCATTTCCCTCACCATTCTTTTTTCAATCTTTCCCTCCCGAATTCCCCTACCCACACAGAGTAGCATGCCAGCGAAATCTAAACGCCGGCAAAATTCTCTGTTTTTCCATTAAAGAGTCTCTCTCTCTCTTTCTTGATTTATTATTAATGCGATGCGTCTAAATGCCAGGATTTTACGCACTGCAGAGCATATACTGCCATTGTGCATTGTGCATTGTTCATTTTTGTCTTTATGCAACTGTTATGAATAAGTATTTATAATCAATAACTGGCCACGCTAAGTTTATCTCTATGTTATACTGAAATTCAAAACCATTATAATATTTGTTATAATAGGTGCAGCAGTTTTCTCTAGCTAATAGTCATTGTTCATACATTCATTCATGGTTAAAACGATTGCAAGTATTCGTTGAGAGCTATGTAGTCATAAACGAATTGCCGCGAACAATCCAAACCTTTGTTCTTTGTAAACAGCCGCTGACATACTGCCTTGACACTTTTCTCTAGCGCGCGAATCGATTCTCTATTGCTTGTTTATTTATCCCCTTGTCCTGAGAGGAAACTTTATCAATTTCTATTTATTAGAGATGCATCGAGATGTATCTCGAAGATTATAGCCACTCTCGTGCGTCTCTACAATGTTCCAGGTTATGCTAGTCACCGTTTCCGGCTTTATCTAGACGTTTCTTCCCGCCTATAAATTGAGAGTTGATGCGCGCGACAGCCATTTTCAGTTCGACAACCCGGGAGCACGTTTGTTGCTATCGCCGCCACCGAATCGCTTAGTTGTTTTGCGGACGCAAGTAAGCCTAATAAAGAGCTTCTTCAGTGCACTCTCAGACTCTTCATTTATGTCATCGGCATTGTCCCCCCCACATGACTTTGGGCGGAAGTTCTGCCTTTCGAGTCCCGGTTTACCCCTTCAAGCCAATACCACAGCCCTGCAACAGTCTCCTTGGGGGACATGCCAATAGACCACCGAACCAGACCCCGACTTCAAGGGCTAAAACACGAACACGGTCTGCTGCCGGACCCCGCTCGACCACGGAAGGCGTCAACATTGGAAATGGCCAAGTCTACGACATCGGTTGTTTTCGTCCAACCCCATGAGCCCCCTGCTTCCAAGGACGACCACGGCGAAAGACTGGCTCGACCTGCAGGAACGCATGGCAACGTTCAACGTTTAGAACGACGAAGCCAGGCTAAGGCAAGTGTACTTTGCACTCCAGGGATCAGCCCGAATATGATTTTAGAATCATAAGACTTATTTAAAAATTGAAACGCAATAAAGACAGAAATTGTGAAGGTTTTCCCTAGTGTAATGAAACAACAAGGAGCCCATTCCCTCCTTCAGTCAAGAACTCGGCTGCCCAATGAGTCTGATTGGCTTACGTTGTAGAGATAAGCGTTTCTTCTGCCGCGCCGATCGCAACATGCGTGGTGTGAAAGATCACTTATTTGAAGGTCGTCTACGCCAGCCGGCAATAACTGTGGTGAATCGCTGCCAGGAAGCAGCAAAAATTGAAAAGACCCTGGACATCAGGAAGCGCCAATACAATCGGCTACTTCAAATGATTTCTGCAAAACAATGCGAAGCTGCAACTACAAGTGCAGATAGCCAGGCGATAACTCATCTGCGATATCATCCGTGAAGAACGGCGTCAGCTCCTACCATCGCCCATGCAAAAGCAAGTGGCATCGCTCGCCGGCGTCGTCCAAGAATTTCAGTAGGCACTAGGACTCAAGAGACGGCTCCAATGGCTATGGCTCTGACTGCTGTGGCAGAGGAGCCCACTGCGATAAACTATGCGGGTGCTTTACGCCGTCCTGCGTTCCGAGGAAACCCGCCAAGCCCCCTCGTCACGAAGAAGCCGCTCCTGAACGACACCCCTTGGCCCCCGCCCGCCAAGCCTACGAAGAACCTCCAAGCCCCAGGAAGTTCAACACTTGGAGGACTTTGCACTGCGGTGAAGCCGGCCACATTCTACACCACTGGCCGTACCGACTAATCGGCCTCTGTGGATTTGCAGTCGATTCCCCACGACCCCACCGCAGTGAACGGTCGCGAGAAATCGAGAACTATCTGCGTAGCAGTGACTTTGCACCACCAAACCATCGATTTAGGTTCCCATGACCGTACAAGGTCCGCTGTGCGTTTCCAGGCCATAACTGCAATGACAGTGTGCGAGGAAATTCCCCAGCCCCCGTAGGGGAGACTAAAGGTAGCAACCCTTGGAGGTGAGGTTTTTTTCACGGCGAACTGAAGAAGATCCTCCAGCGCCAACGACGCGTAACGACCACGTCGCTATTACGACGACGCTGCTTACCAAGATGC
Source organism: Amblyomma maculatum (assembly GCF_055883805.1). Lineage (NCBI taxonomy): Eukaryota > Metazoa > Arthropoda > Arachnida > Ixodida > Ixodidae > Amblyomma > Amblyomma maculatum. The sequence goes on from NC_139345.1 coordinate 199,596,346, forward strand.
CCTCGACACGCCCAGATTTGAAAGTGACACCGCCGCTACTCACGACGACAGCATCTACGACGACACGACCAGACTCCAAGCGGACGCTGCCGCACAGGCAAGTGGAAATATTGTGCTCCAACTGCAAGCTCATTGTACGACAGTGCAAAGATCGGACGGCAATGCCGACGGGCAATGAAAGGACACAAGCAAGTGACCTTGAACTGGCTATCGATGGTCGCACGGTTACTGCCTTAGTAGATGCTGGAGCTGACTATTCTGTCATCACTGGACTATTAGCCGCCGAGCTGAAGAAAGTGACGACCAGTTGGGACGGCCCGCTCGTGCGCATCGCTGGTGTAACCTTATTGTGCAGTCGGGGCGATGTGCCACAAGGGTTACAGTAAATGGACGTACCTACCCTACCAGCTTCGTCGTCCTATAGAAATGGTCGTGAGATATGATGTTTGGCATGGATTCTCTGAATGAACACTGGGTGATTATTGACCTCCGATCTGAAGTTATCAAGCTGTCGACGGACAAAGCCGTACCAGCTACAACTTCGACTCAACACGTCGCTCTCAACGTCCTCGACGGAGAATTGACCATACCGCCCCGATGAAGCTTCAACATCTCTGTAGGTAGAAGAAAAATCCCATTCGTTGAAGGGAACACCAAGATGGTAATAGATAGAGCACTTGGCATCGCGACAGGTTTCGCCCATTTCCATCACGAACAAGTTAAAGGGCTGGTTACGAACTTCCCCGAAGTATACCGACACCTGAACAATGGCGCGACGATCGCGTTCCTCGACGAGCTAACGCACACCCTAGATGTATCCGCCCTCCCCAGCCAGCCTGAACACGACATATTCAACCGAGCAAAGCAGCCCACGTTCGGCATCAATGCAGCAGTATCCCATAAAAGACAAGACCGCATTTGCATTTTTCTCGAAAGCTACAGTGAGTGCTTTTCTTGTGCATCGATGGTGCGGCAAACTTCGTTGGCCAAGCACCGCATCATCACGGACGAACACGCTCGACCACTTGGTGAAACCCACTACCGTGTATCACCGCGAGGACGCCAAGCCGACGGGATCAAGTTGAGGATATGCTGCGTGATGACATGATCCAGGCTCCGAAAATCTGGGCGGCAGGAGTCGTTTTGGTAAAGAAACGCTGTACACTTCGCTTCTGCGTTGATTACTGCCGCTTGAATAGCATAGCGAAGAAGAATGTCTACCCGATTCCCCGCATCGATCACACACTGGACCGGCTCTGTAACGCTAAGTACTTCTCGTCGATGGACATAAAGAGCGGGTACTCGCAAATTGAGGTCGACGAAAGGAGACCGCGACAAGACAGCGTTCATCACCCCAGACGGCCTTCTCGAGTTCTATGTAATGCTATTCGGCCTCTGCTCCCCATCAGCGACATTCGGGCGAGTAATGGATACCGTGGTGACTGGCATGAAACGGCAAATTTGTCTCATATACTTAGACGACGTTGTTATCTTCTCTTCGAACTTTGAACACCATCTGAGAATCCTTCGAACAGTTTGATGCAACCAAGTTGTCTGGTTTTGAAAGCAGATAAGTGTCACATCGCCCACGAAGAGATGTTGTTTCAGGATTATGACGTCAGCAAGGAGGGAGTTCCGCCTTCGGTTCCCCTCTTGTGCTAGGCCACTTTGATGAGAACGCCGAGAGTGAGATACACGTCGATGCGAGCAGTGTGGTTTTAGGTGCCGTTCTCAATCAGAAGAATGCTGAAAGGAGAACGTAAGCGGCTACGATTGCAAGTCCCTCTCGAAAACCGAAGCCAATTACTCGACGACCGAGGAGTGCCTTGCGATTATCTGGTTCACTTCAAAGGTCCGCCCAACCTATATGGTCGATCATTTAAGGAAGAAAGCGACCAGCATGCGCTCTGCTGGCAATTCGAAACACCCCTCAGGCCACCTTCCTCGTTGGAGCTTATGTCTCAAAGAATTCGGCATCACAGTGGTCTATAAGTCTTGTCGCAAGCATTCCTAACCAGCCTGCTTATCCCGCGCTCCCATCGACGCTCCCCTGAGAGACGATCACGAAGGCGCCTTTCTGGGACCGGTAAGCGCCAGTAGCTTCACAGAACAGCAGCGATCAGACCTTGAGCGGAGAGACCTAGCCGATTACCTAAATGACAAGACCGCTTCCCCTCCTGCTGTGTTCAGCAGAGGTGGGCAACCTCATGAGATTTCGACCTCATAAAGTCTACCTCGACCTCAAAATGACCTCAAACTCACAGAGTGAGGTGAGGTTGAGGTGAGGTCGGTGACAGCTTGAAATTGTTTGAGAGAGGTAACGAAATTGCACCGGAACCTAACGCGTGAGTTTGAAGTTGAGTGAAGTCGTCATTGTGTGAGGTCGACATTGTGAGGTCCAGGCTTTTTGCTGTTGCCGCGGCTTACTTCGAAGAGCGCCGCTTCTGACGCGGAGTTCAAGCGTACCGCCGCGTGTACCCGCAGAGACTCTTGGCGTTCGGTTACCCCGCGTTCAGACGACCGGATGCCGCAGTCCCTTCCCACTTTTCGGTATTCCACCGTGATGCCCGCTGCTCGAGGACGCTTCCTCTGGGCTTCTTGGAAGGAGTGTTTTTTTTTTACTGCACAATCTCCTCGCTCCCCCTACCCCCTTAACACCCGCTCCCTCTGACTTCAGCTAAAACACCGAGGAGCGCGCAAAGCACATAACTCCTCGTGGTACCTTGGTCGGATGCCACAAACAGACACGCAAACAACACAACGAAGAAATTTGTCTGCGCAGACGGCGCAGAGCAGTACTGTTTGTCGTGTGCATGCTTGTTCCCAGGCGTTGACGTCACTATTGCTGCCTTACATTCGATGAAGGATCGCGCTGTACATTACACGGAACCTTAACAGAAACTGGTGCAGCAAAATTGATAGAGAACGTGGTACCGACAGATAAAAAAGGGAAAGCACGAACAAACCAGGAAAACCGGCTCAAGACCATCTGAGTCTTTTATCGAGGTCTTTACTTTCAAAACGTACGCTATCTTTCGATATTCCGGTCCTGTAAACTTATATTCTTATATTCTCCAGAAAAACCTCTCTTTGGTCTTGTGCTCCTTGTTCGTTCTCATAGATCACAAGTGGCCCCGAACAACTGCAACGCCGAATCATTGCAGCATGGGAAAAAAGTAGTAGCATTCATTACATAACAAATATAGTGGTAACACATGCAAGAGGATGATACCAGAGGTACAAGGTATGGGACGCAGGTTGTATACAGGAAACAGCCTGCGCACGTTAAACATTTACCCAGTAGCAAGAGGCAGAATACTATTTGCGTCTTGTATACAATAAAGCCTAAAGAAAAGAGTTTTTGCTCCGTTAAGGCCCTTTGTTCATCTCTCGAATTCGAGGGAAAACAAGCAATGCAGGGGGAAGGAGGATGGTAAGGGATTCTTAGCTTTATAATATCAGGTCTGTCTTGAAATCTCTTATTTAGGCGCAGAAAAAGAAAGAAAAATGTTCTCGTACACGTTCACATGAGCTAAAAAGTATTGAGATAGTTTCTGACTCATAAGATTGGTTTGGTTTGTGGGGTTTAACGTCGCAAAGCAACTCAGGCTATGAGAGACGCCGTAGTGGAGGACTCCGCAAATTTCGACCACCTGGGGTTCTTTAACGTGCACTGACATCGCACAGCACACGGTCGCCTTGATTTTCGCCTCCATCGAAAAGCTGCCGCCGAGGCCGGGATTAAATCCCGCGTCCTTGGGAAGAGTATTCGAGCGCCGTAACCACTGCGCCACCCCGATTTTTTTTCTTTATTGCCTGACTTCGTTACAATACACAAAACCAATTACAGGGCACAATGAGCATTCATTATTACAACAATCAGCCAGGTGGGTTGTGGCGTCGTCATGCTAACATTCTCTTAGGGTGACTAAGGCTCCAATCTTCCGAGCCACTCGGGAGCTTCAGGAGCACGTTTCTGAATTTCAATATATCTATTCATGCCTTCCCGAAAATAGATCCGTGCTGGCCGTGCGTCAGGATCGCAATGGTATCCTGCCATTCTCGAGCGCCAAATACAGTGGAGGGCCAATAGCATAATAAGGTCAAATGGTACCCCATCCTCATTCTCTACTGGCAAGTACCTAATACCATGCTAGTCTAATGGAAATTTCTTTTTTAAAGTCCTTTGTAAAATCTCCCAAAAGTATACCCCTTCCCAACAATGTAGGAAAACGTGGTCTATAGTTTCTGGCTGTTTACAAATTAAGCAATGCGAACCCCAAGGTAAAAATAAATTCTTCCCATCCAAGAACTTCTTTACTGGCAGTGTTTCCGTGTGTAACTTAAAGAAAAAAGTTTTTGCACTGACGGCACCTGCATCGCCTTCACCCGCTTAAGTACAACGCGTCCTGGTCCTCCACTGTATAACGCCCTGTACATTGGTATGGGAAGAGCTACGTCACACAAATCCTTGTACAGCTTCTTACTGCTAACACAAGATAAATATTCATAAGAAAATCGAACAGACAGGAATCGCACACTAGCGACAACTTCTCTAAAATAACCAAAAATGCGTCCCGATACACTTTCGGTCGAGACAACAAAGTTCGGCAGTGCATTTGCGAGCCTTAATTGGCACACAGTACGCAAAAATGGTTCTTTTACATCGCGAACAAAAAGAAATCTGCTGACAATCTGTCGTAGAAATAAATGCCCCAAACCCAGTCCACCGTCCTTCACCCGCCTAAACAAACTGCTCCGGCTACATCGTTCCCATTCTGCTGCCCACTCAAAAATGGCAAATATCCGGTGCAGTCTCTGTACGTTCATCCTTGCACAATGCAACACTTGCATCACGTACCACAGCTTCGACATAAAAAACATATAGCACACTGTGGCCCTGGCGAAAACTGACAATTGTTGCCCTTTCCACCCTCCACCTTTTCCCGCATGGCTTGAGTCTGTGCCCTCCAGTACGATTCTCTATCGCGATAACTATATAGTGGGACTTTCAAGTACTTTACTGGTGTTGTCACCCAGGACATGTTTGCGAACTTCTCGGGCTTCGTTGGCCATTCTCCGTGCCATAGCCTCAGGGACTTTGACCAATTAACTTTACTGCCGGAAACCTTTGTGAATTCTTTTACAGACGACACGGCCTCGATTGCCCCTTCGCGATTCACTGCGAATACAGCCACATCGTCCGCATATGCCAGCAGCTTAACCTCTGCAGCTTGAAATTGGAAGCCACGAATTTTGTCGTTTTCTATATTTAAACACAGTGTCTTGATGTAAATGCAGAATAGCAGAGGGCTGAGGGGACAACCCTAGCGCACCGATCGCTGCACGTTTATGGGGGCCCCCAAACTCTTATTTACTATCAATCTTGTTGTGCAGCTTCAGTACGCCATGGCCACTCCCTCGCGAATGACGGACCCTACATTCACATGGTCGAGTATGCAGAACAGGATTTCATGTGAGGCACAATCAAATGCTTTTTCCAGATCCAAGTGAAGGATGGCTACACAACTGTTTGTGTGATCACAGCACTCAAGCACACTCCTCACTTTATGCACATTGGAAACAATGGATCGACCCTTGATCCCACACGTCTGGTGTGGTCAAACTAACTGTTGAATTACTGACTGTAGTCTACGGGCTAGAATGTTCATAAAAACGTTGTAGTCTACATTCGTGAGTGCGATAGGGCGATATGCTGTAACCTGTTGTAACTTATCTGCTTCATTGTATTTAGGAATCAACACTGTGTGTGATTTGACATAAGACGGGGGAAATACATTTACTTTGTAGGACTCGTTGTACACGGCTGTCAGTACCGGCACTATTTCATGTTTGTATGCCTTGTAGAACACCGCGCTTAACCCGTCGGGGCCGGGAGATTTTCCCGGGTTCAATTTTTCTATGGCAAGCTCGACCTCAGACGCGGTTATTGACAGCTCCAGCCTATCTTTCTGCTCATCATCTAATCGCGGTAAAGCGCCCAGAAACTTTCCTTTGAATGCGTTTACTTCCACGTCTTGCTTTGTAAACAGCGTTCGATTATATTCAAGAAACGCTTGCTGGATATGACCGCTTTCTCCAGATAACGTCCCGCCCCATTCGATCAGTTCAATGTGGTTTCTCTGAGCACGCGTCTTCTCGATTCCTAGTGCTCGTTTCGACGGTGTCTCCCCAACAGCTATATCTTGCGCCTTCGCCCGCACAAGCGCACCACGATAGCGCTCTTCGAACAGTTCAATCCTGTTTTTTTTTTATTTTCCTAATATCGTCCATCCATTTACCAGGCTCTTCGCTTTCTTTTTCAAGTAGTCTAGCCAGCAAGGATCTTAAATTGTCCTCCTCACGCTTCTCTTCTTGTCGTATACAGCTTTACCGTTCGATTGCTGCTATCTTTATTTGTTCTTTGAAAAGTTCCCATTGCTGCCACATTTTCATCTCCCCCCTAGACTATTTTGTCAATTTCTTCGCTTACTTTTCTAGTAAAGATATCATTTGTAATGAGCTTATTATTTAATTTCCACGTCTCCCATGAAAACTGATTGCCTCGCTTTTTTGTCCCTATCCCGCACTCCACTAAACAATGATCAGAAAATGAAATTGGTGCAACATTGTAACTACTGCATTTTGATATGACGTCTGTAGACACATAAATGCGATCCAGCCGCGCGTGGCTTGACCGCTGGAAACGTGTAAACTTCACACAACGCGATCCTTCTAAACATTCCGCCACGTCGTCCAGGTTGCTAGTTTCTATAATTTCTGAGAGCCTCAGTACTTCTGTCCCTAAACGCTCTTGTACTGGATTTATCGCAGCCTCTCAAGACGCAATTAAAGTCACCCATGACAATCAGGGATTTCTCACAACTGATGCACTTTTGTACGTTTTGACGGGGTGTCTGGATGGACGAATTGGGGTGGCAAATTCAGTGCGTCTCATTTGTGCCTCCGTGTGTCGAGATGGACAAATAATAATAATAATAATAATAACAATAATAATTGGTTCACAGGAGGGGAAAGGCGCAGAATCTGTCACATTTGTGTCTGTGGACACCTGAACCGTACCGTAAGGAAAGGGAGGAAAGTGGGAGTTAAAGTGGAAATAGAGAAAGAGGAGCCGTAGTGGAGGGCTACGGAGAAATTTTGACCACCTGGGGATCTTTAACGTGCGCTGACATCGCACATTCAGATGAAAATTTTTGCTAATAGATGTCGAAGAAATATATTCAGACATTCGTTTCTTTTTTAATGAATTGAGATATGCGATTATGAGAGCGATTACACTGTTGCACTTAGGAATGCAGTACTAAATCGATGTCCCAGGATTTCTACACGCTCGGGCAAGTGCAGTTCTGTTCTCTTTTTAGCGTGCGACATTTGTTAGTACTTTCGGCAACACAGCATTTATTGTCATATATTTTCTTGTATGTCATCAGTTACATTCGCGCGCTGCCCAACAAAGAACAGGCCTGTCATCTCACAGTTGTCTCTTTCTGTGGCACCTTTCCAGAAGCCCATAGCACAACCCTCCTTTCCACTTACCGGTACGGTCTTTTAGTTTTTCTCGCCTTTTCGTTTTGTAAATATTGCAAAGAGCGACGTAGTCTCAGAACGCGGAGCTGGCACACATGCGCCAGTACCTTTGTTGTGTATTGGTGACAATTCGGCATTCACCGTATGTGCAAAACCAGATGCCTAGACGGACGGCGAAGGGAGGAGCGCGTGCACAGCAGGGAGTGCGGTCCCTCCGGGCTTCGTGCTCACTTCCTTTCTCTTGTTGTTGTCTTTATTTTACGTTTATGTGCTGAAGCGTACGACCCTTATGGGGAAACGGCTTTTCTTAGTGCACGTACGGTCGATGCGGCAAAGTAGCCTAGCTGACACCACCATGCAATTTATTAATTCAGTCTTTTAATGAAAACAAGTGAATACCACAAAGAAGCTCATCGCGGACTTGTTGGCGTAAATGTATCCAGAATTATGTTCAGTCGTAAAAGTATCAATACCGTTTTTTTGTTGTTGCTTAGGTCGCGGGTGGGCGTTGAACATTTTGCGCCGGCGAAATTTAACGGGCGAGCCGATGCTGGCGGCAGCAAAGTGGTTCACGTTTAAACCTCTTGGGCAGCTGTTCCGAACCCAGCATTTTTTTAATGAAGGCGTGGTGTTCGAAGAAGCAATTTCGCCGATTCTTGCAATACGCCAGAGAATCACAGTGATGTCGACAAACACCTAGGACAGTCATCTTCATCGCCGCCTAAAGGGAAGCCACATATAGCTCTAAGGGGGAAGGGATTTGCCGGATGGCTTCATAACATCAACGCATTCCTCTTCGAAATTTCCTGAAGGTATTACTATTTTTTTCTAATATAATGTATTCGGTGGCAAGGTAAAATACAGTTAATTAAAGATAGGCTTGACAACCATGAATTTTCTTTTCGAATCAAGAAAACGAGCATATCATCAACGTCGTCATCACCACATTCACAATGGTCGAATGGGATAAACTATTTGTATTGCATTGTATTTGTATTTTATTTGTAGTGCAGAGTTGGACATGTAGTCTCTGGAGTTTTTCTCCTTTCATCCTGAATATATTTGTTGTATACACTTAAGAGTGTGAAGGCTCCGGCCGCCTTCTAGAATACGGGTTCGCGAGCGATGGTCTCGCCCGACGAGTGAAAACCAAGTCTTTCTTAAAAACACCGGTTTATTCCGGATCAACAGAAATGTATAAAATAGAAAAGAAACAGCATTGGTCAAAACTGCGCTGGAAACATGCCGTCGAAGTTCGCGACAATGGACTATGAGGATAAAACGGAACAAGGGTCAGGGCTTCACCGCGACAACACAAAACACTGCGGCGCGATGGGCGAGTAATAGGGCCAAAGCATTGATCACGGTACAAAAACATTGCTACTCGCGTGGCAGCACTCACGCTAACACTCCTAAGGCTTCCTTGAAGGTGCCGCTTCCGTCTTCGCCTCGCAGGACTCCGCTCCGTCGTCCGTGTACATCCCGCCGGCTTGGGACGCTGCCACGCCGCCCTTCTGTGGCCGGCCTCCCGGCGAAAAAGCCCCGAGCCTTGCTTCCAACGCGCTTATCTACCCTCTGTCTCGCGCCGATAACATGCCGCCCCCGCTCCGGGCAGCTCGCTCATGCGTACTCGCGCTGCCCGGGCGGACACCAACACAAACAGAAAAAAGCGCGCGCGGTTCGAAACGCTAAAAGGGGCTGTGGGGCCCCACACTCCCCCGATCTCAAGACGGGACACCTCCCGACGTGTAAAACAATAATAACGCGGGATAAGGGTGGAACTGGTACTGCTGCTGGCGGGGCGCATGCTTGGAGGTATCCGCCGAGCGTGGGTAGCCGTAGTGCCTGGTAGGTCAAGTGGTTCTATGTGGCTAGTGGACGGCCGTGGTAAGCTCGGAGATCGGCCACGTTGACTGGTCCGGCTTCTCGACCACACTGCACATGGCGAATAAAGTAAGAAAGCCGAGACGCGCGCTTTGTTATCGTGTAAGGGCCAGTCCATCGTGGAGCGAGAGAAGCAGCAAACCCTTTTGCTGCATCACTTAGTGGGTGCGTGCGGCGAAGGACCTTGTCGCCGACTGTGAATTCCAAAGGTCGCCTTCCCTTGTTGTACTGGTTACAGTGTTCCAGGCGGGCAAGGTCCAGGTTTTCCCTTGCCTCCTTCAGAGTCTCGGCCAAGCGGCTGGAAAGATCATGAGCAAATTTAGAATGGCTAAGACCGGGTAAATCAGAGCCATTCAGAGCATGCTCAATAGGGAACCTGAGCTCACGACCAAGGAGAATGGCCGCTGGCGTAAAACCCGTTGACCGGTTTACCGTGGTTCTTGTGGCGAAGGCCATCTCCTGGATACGAGCGTCCCAGTCATTGTGTCGCTCCGTGAATGCCACCATCATAGTCTTGAATACGGGTTCGCGAGCGATGGTCTCGCCCGACGAGTGAAAACCAAGTCTTTCTTAAAAACACCGGTTTATTCCGGATCAACAGAAATGTATAAAATAGAAAAGAAACAGCATTGGTCAAAACTGCGCTGGAAACATGCCGTCGAAGTTCGCGACAATGGACTATGAGGATAAAACGGAACAAGGGTCAGGGCTTCACCGCGACAACACAAAACACACTGCGGCGCGATGGGCGAGTAATAGGGCCAAAGCATTGATCACGGTACAAAAACATTGCTACTCGCGTGGCAGCACTCACGCTAACACTCCTAAGGCTTCCTTGAAGGTGCCGCTTCCGTCTTCGCCTCGCAGGACTCCGCTCCGTCGTCCGTGTACATCCCGCCGGCTTGGGACGCTGCCACGCCGCCCTTCTGTGGCCGGCCTCCCGGCGAAAAAGCCCCGAGCCTTGCTTCCAACGCGCTTATCTACCCTCTGTCTCGCACCGATAACATGCCGCCCCCGCTCCGGGCAGCTCGCTCATGCGTACTCGCGCTGCCCGGGCGGACACCAACACAAACAGAAAAAAGCGCGCGCGGTTCGAAACGCTAAAAGGGGCTGTGGGGCCCCACAAGTGAAATACAGCCTTCACACGACAGAATTCTGGCTTGCCTGTATATATCAGAGGATTATCGCGAAATGTATATTTGCTTAGTTACGGTTTAATTTAATTATTGATATATATTTTTTATGTCGAGCGCCCGACCTCAACCTCACATTTTCAGTTTCAGGTGAGGTTATATGAGGTCGTCAATGGCCACCTGAAGAGAGGTCAGGTCGCTTGGGGGACTGAACCTCAATTGCTGAGGTTGAGTGAGTCGCCAAAACTATTTTCATTTTGAGGTGAGGTCGAGGTTTTTAAGGTTGAATGCCCACCTCTGGTGTTCAGGCGTCATTTATCGTCATTCACGTTAAGTAATGGTGTCCTCGGAAAGAAGAATTTCGCAGCTCGTGACGTGCCTAAAAGCTTTCGTCAGGAAATTATGAAGATGTTGCACAATAAGCCCGAGCAGGCAATCTCTGATTTGCGCGGACGTTTCATCGAATCCAGAAGAAGTACTACTGGCCGTGAATGTCTGCCTTCGGCGCCCATTACGTGAAAACATGACGCGAGTGTCAGCGGCGCATGATGCCGTTGATCAGACCAGCTGTGCTGATGAACACGATAACACCCTGACCATGCCCTTTCAAAAAGTGGGATGGATCTCCTCGGCTCCTTTCTATCTTCATCAACGGGTAACAAGTAAATCATCTTGGCCACCGACTACCTTACCCGCTACGCTGAAGCGAAGGCACTACCCAGTGGTACAGCGGCACAGGTCGCCAGATTTTTTGTCTAACAAATTCCCTTGCGACACGGCGCCCCGGAACTGCTCATCATGGACAGGGGAATGGCATTTACGGCAGAGGTGACGCAAACCATTCTGGAATATAGTCATACAAGTCATAGAGAACAGCTGCGTACTATTCCCAGATCAAAGGACTTGCAGAGCGCCTCATCAAAACGATTGCAGACGTGATCGACAGGTACGTGGACACTGAAAACAAGATCTGGGACGCCATCTCGCCGTACGTGATTTTCGCGTATAATACGGACATCCAGGCAACAACTAAATCTACCCCTTTCAAACTTGTGTATGGAAGAGAGCCGACGACAGCGCTCAACACTAAGTAGCCGCACGTGACAGAAGACAACCTCGATGTCACTGCCTAGCTGCGGCTTGCAGAGGAAACGCGATGGCTCGCCCGGCTGCGCATGCAGCAACGTACCGACGCTTGACGATGCAACTTGCGACGACGCGCCGCGGAATAGAAAGCAGGACACCAAGTCTGGGTATGGACGCCGATTCGTCGTCGCGGACTAAATGAAACGTTGTTAAATCGATACTCTCGGCCGCACAAAATCCTTCGCCGCATAAGAAAACTGGACTACGAAATCATTCCCGGCGGTACGGCAGCATCACAACGGCGCCGGGCGTGTCCAAAAATCGTCTGTGTTGTGAGCCTAAAGCCTTATCACGCGGGCTGAAACCTCTACTTATTTTAATTTCTCGCATGTTGTTTACTTTTTGTGTTTGTTTGTAACATCGGGGTGATGCCTTCTTGAGGGAAGAACAGTGCCGCGAGCCATTCGAATCTTTGTTCTTTTTAGAAAGCCACTGGCATGCGTCCTTATCGCTGCGAATCTAGTGCGCGAACCGACTCTGTAAAACTTGTTTATTCATTCCCGCTGTCCCTGAAACGACGCTTTATCATTTTCTTTGTCGCTCAAGATGCATCGAGATGTATCTCGAACATTTCAGCACTCTCGTGCGTTTCTACAATTTTTCGGGTTATACTAGTCGCTGTTTGCAGGCTTTATCTAGACGTTTCTTCGTCGCCTATCAATTTAGCGTTCGGGGGGGGGGGGCGACAGGCATTATCAGTTCAATGATCACACAGAATGTTTGTTGCTATCGCCACCACCGAATCGCTTAGTTGTCACAAGCGGCCTCACCTATTATACAGAGGAATTTGCGGGAGCTTCTGCCTCAGATATAGAGCGAAACTCAAGGGACCCGCCGCTCCTCTGAGTAGGATTCAACACGCCTGCGGGGCAGCGACCGCGCGGCCCTGACGCGGGAACTGCGCAGCAAGCCGAGAGTATAAAAGGACAGACCGCAGCACGCCCGCGCCAGTGCGCTCTGGGGATTCAGTTTTCCGGGCCTCTCTCGCGGCCGCTCTGGGAAAGTGTCTCGTGTTTCACCGGGCCCGCGATCGACGCATCGTTCTCCTCTCCTGTACTGCCGCTGCTACCGATCAACCCAGCCTACGACGCCTCAACTAACAAGAAAGCTATTCAAGAAAGACTTTTTGTTGCGCTAGTTGGTGCAGCATTTTTCAAAAATGGACGAAGCGCTAACGCCACACTCACAAGAAAAAAGGCACGGACAAGCGCTCACTGACAACTGATCTTTTATTGAAAGGAAACACACATTTATAGGCATACCGTGGTGGCGCTAATCAGAGGTAGCAAACGTCAGAAGGTGAAAGGACCATAAAAGCGATAAAGGACAACAGGCATAAAAGTGATAAAAACAGTTATGATCGATGGTTCGGAAACAACAAACTTATCTATTACGCGTGGTGTATAGGGCCCGATGTAACATGAAGACAATCATAAAAATTGATCAAAAAAACTGAAAAGATTTTTTGTGATTGTCAGTGTTTTAATCAATTTTTATGATTGTCTTCATGTTACATCGGGCCCTATACACCACGCGTCATAGATAAGTTTGTTGTTTCCGAACCATCGATCATAACTGTTTTTATCACTTTTATGCCTGTTGCGTTTTATCGGTTTTATGGTTCTTTCACCTTTTGACGTTTGCTGCCTCTGATTAGCGCCACCACGGTGTGCCTATAAATGTGTGTTTCCCTTCAATAAAAGATCAGCTGTCAGTGAGCGCTTGTCCGTGCCTTCTTTCTTGTGAATGTGTCGTTAGCGCTTCGTCGATTTTTGAAAAATAACAAAAAAGCCGTGAGAATTCCGTTTGCCACAGACTGGTTTAATCGAACATTTTTCGCTTCTGTAAACCTTTAACCGGACGTATTTATATTTTTACGCTGTGTTTTCTCTATGTAACCCTTGCCCATACTTATATATTTAGAATACTTGCTTTGTTATCTTTATAGTCTTCTTTTTATCGCAGCGTTTTGTTCATTGTCGGCTTTTTCTCTTGTCATTTAACTGGTCGTCTTTTATAAATATCTTGCCGTGGCGTTTTATTTTTTTATTGTACTCTATTATTATGCAGTGTAATTTGGACTACTCTCTATAAATGTTCAATTGTTTGTAAAAGAAAGTGACCTATTTGAACTTATTCCTCAATCACAAACCGGCACACGTACTTCACGTCTTTAACGGCCAGCTTTTAAATGTGTTCTCAAACCTCATAGAGGGATGGCGGGTAACCGTAAAGGGGATCCCGCGCCTCTTTTGACCGTACAGGTGGGAGTTTGTGACAGTAGTTTGGCGGGCGCAAGTAAGTCCAATAGAAAGCTTCTTCAGTGCACTCTAAGAATTCATATGTGTCATTGGCCTTGTGACTACCACGTGACAAGGACCTCCAAATATTATACAGTGTTCATAAAATAATTTAAGTGAAAGTGTAGTAGAACATTTATGTCAATACTAAATAGTGAACCGCCTCAACTGAACTCCGAGGAACGTCAGAATGAGCATCTAATATACACGTTTTCAACCGTCAACCATAGGAAACTGTTCCTGCAAACTTGTTTACTTGGGGGATCAATATGTATTGTAAGAGTTCACAAACTCTTACGAGATGGTAACGAAATAGGATGGTAATTATAGGCCTCTAATCAACATGCCATCCTAAATAGAGGAACAGCTCTTGAAACATGCCAGGCGTCGACTGCGTTGGCAGCTTCTATGGATCGCTGATAGTACTAAAAATGGTTCTAGCAATTAGGTCACGTTTTGAGAGCGGAAATGGAACTTTCACTGAACCTTCACTTGTATCGGTCCGAGTGGCCTAGCTGATCTCAAAGCTTTTATAAAATATGCTTTGAAAGAGGAGATTGAAGACATTAGCCGATCTCTTTTCTATCGGTGACAGTGCAGTCATCCCCCCAAAATTTGTCTATTTCGAGATTGCCCTTGTTGACGATGGAGAAAGAACGCGGGCCAATAAATAAATAAAAACAAGACGTATCGGCTCCCGCACGGAAGACTTGTTTACAATGGAATGTTCAGAGCCTTGTTCACAGTTCTAAAATGGGGAAAGCTATGTTTGGGCAGTCATGATGAACGAGGGCGCTTCTGTGATGGGCTTGACACTTCAGCATCTGTGACGCACTAAACATTATGGAGCTCCTCACATCTGCCCAGCTCCAAGGTCACAAGATAATATTTCAATGGATCCCTGCCCACTGCGGGCTCCATGGGAATGAACAGGCCGATGTTGAAGCGAAAAGCGCACTCAGCAATGGCCTCCAAACAGCTGTGCTTTTTTCAAGAGGGGATACGACATGCCTTCATACGAGTTGCATGAAGAATGCTACAGCAGCTTGCTGGGCCCAGTCAGAAGCCCGAAACATTCGTCTAAAAAGGCTCGATCGAACATTGAAATTTTATGTTTCGCGTGATATTCCGCGCCATCAGGCATGCTTACTACTTAGACTTCGTTAAAACGTGGCTTTCACGCGCAAGTACTTGCATTTAATTGAACAGGTGGACTCGCCGGCATGTTCACCTTGTGGCATCCCAGAGACTGTGGACCATATATTATTGGTGTGGCCAGTGTATGCGGGCGAAAGAAGTGTGCTAGCCGCTTCCTTGAAGCGTTTGGACACGAGGCCTTTGTCGGAGGAACTGCTGCTGGGCGCTTGGCAGGACAAGGGGAAGGGTGTCCAGGCAATGCGTGCTCTGCCGTTTTTTGGGCGCCAGCGGGCTTGGTTCGCGCTTGTGAGGCAAGCTACTGTGCCTGTATGTATATTTCATATGCCTTTTCCCACATCGTCAACCATTATGATCGTCTTTCTTCTCCCCTTCCCATTCCCCAGTGCAGAGTAGAAGGCCAGATTTGAATTATTCCGGCCAACCTCCCTGCTTTTCCTTCCAATAAATCCATCTATCTATCTATGTGACACATGTGTAATGGGGATGATGTACTTGGCGCAGCTAACACCTGAATGGTTTTCACAAACACGGCTGGGGAGCATCGACTTATTTGCTTTGCCGCTATGCCCTAATCGCCAGCAGATCATAAATGGCTGAGGTCAGAACTGAAGGTAGCCCACGCGGTATACGATTGGCAAATGCTTATTACATCAGAAGAGGAGCCAGCAAAAGTAATATACCAACTAATTAGCAAATTACGAGCCGTTCACATATCAACTTCAGCGATAGACGGAGAGTACTCAAGAAAGGGCCTCAAATTCTTTGCAAAAAATTCATCAGTAGAAGATGCTTGATCAACGCCACGCACAATACCTTGGACGCAAGCAAAGTGTAGCGTAACAAATGCCTTAGCCGGCACTCAGCTAAATATTTTGCGCAGAAGCAAGTCTACCACGCAAATGATGTCTGACGAATTGTATAAAATTGCTATGCTCAAAGGTTTGTTTTGGTTTATAGGGTCTCAAACTGATGAGAGACGCCGAAGTGGAGGGCTTCAGAAATTCGGACCACCTGAGATTCTTAACGAGCACTGACATCGCAAGACACACGGCCGCCTTGCTTTTCAGCTCCATCAATAAGCGGCCGCAGATTCTGGGAATTGATCCCACATCCTTGGGCACAGTCTTCGAGCACCCTAACCACTGCGAAGCCCCTGCTGGACCTACGTCCGAAAGGGTGCACTTCAGAGATCCACAGAGGTTCGGCAGTGAGAGCTTTTAGCTCCTGTTGAAATATTTTATGGGTTTTCATTTTTATCATACCCTCAAAAAGAATTACATCAAATCCATTTTATATGGTTAAGTGGTACAGGCATTCTGATGACAAAATGCCAACCAAGCGGCAACCTTCCATTAGGGGAGGTTGAAAATATATTCCACTACAAGCGTGCCCTCAGGTTGAAATGAACAGCACCTTATACTGAGCTTTACCTAAGCCTTGGCCAAGACCCCCTGTAGAACGCCCTAACCAAGGTTGAACAAGCAGGCGTCACCAGAAGAAGCAGAGAACATCAACAGAGGTAGCAGTGGACAACGTCGTCTTCAAGATGTGATATCTGCGCCACTCCTCGATTTAGCCTAGATAAATGCATCCCACGCACAGGTCATCTGGACGAATGCGGGACAGGGCTTCTAGCAGTGTCGGACTTTTCCACCAGGCGGCGTAAAAGCACTTCCAATATTCTTGCATTTCCGCGAGTAAAACGGCCTAAGTGCACCCTTGTAACTTTGTATGGCACAATTCAACAGAGTGAACCATCCACAACATCCTACTCATTCATCACATGGTCCTTGGCAGCCGATTTTATTGACTCAGCTGTCATCAGTCGCATATGTCTGTTACAAATAGTGTAGTTCAGTTCCCAGCTCAACCCCATTGCGCCTTTTCATAGGTACCCTTAAGGTCATTTTCAACACGATTAGCAGTAGCCTGACTACTCGCACTGCAGAACATAGACATCTGCTCTATATAATATTGCGCTGTTCCAGCATCGACCCCTTATTACCGAAAAATCCGTTCGAAATCCAACTATTGTAGCACTTGTCTCGTCTCAGAATTTAGCCGTTTTATCGCTTATTTCTTTCTGTTCTGCAATGTCAGTAGAACAAACTGTCGCTGGCTTTTCGGAGCGGCTCTAATTTTGAGGGCCATATGAGCCATAGGATTCACGGCAACATTACATCGTATTACCAAGTCTGGAGAGTAAGCTGGCTTTAGTTTTACACTGGGATAGAGCGTATATTGCTTCCTTACTGCCAAATGCACACGGGTAATTGCCCAAATGAAGACATTGCGACATCTCCCTGCCTTTCAGAACTGCCACAGTCTGATTTTATTACAGGTTTTTGAATTCATAATAACAAATTATAAGTGACCCCGAGCCATGTTCATGAATAACGTTGTGGATGAAGTGTTGACTGCGGACTTAATTGATTCCATTCTTCGCGGTAGACTGAATTGTTTTGTAGGCTGGGATTTAGAGCTTAATTTACCAGTGACCCGCTGTTGTGCTAGTGGTTTGCGGGACTGTAACAATTTCTGCAGAGTGTTTGTCCGGCTGATATACCTTCCTAGTGAAGGCAAAATTACGTTGTAAATTTGTACCTAATATCCCTTATCCAAACATTTTGTCAGTTAAAGCAAAAATGTTTCACCCTAAATTTTTCACGTTCTCTATGTAATCAACCAATTAAAATATCTGCAGGTGTTTTCTCTTAAAGCTTCCAGCTATATGCCATTCATTTCTAAAAGATGTTTTACTTTGAGTTTATAGCAGCCTAGCTTATCTAGCGCAGTGCGGTCACAGATGGTCTAGTGCAGCCTTGCATACGCTGTTAACTTGCTTTTCTCTCAACGCGGTAAAATTTTGAATGAGTGTGCAGACGACGGTCCGCAAATAGTTCTGTGGGACCCCTCCGATAATCGGAAGGAGAGTTGCTTTAATTCAATGAGCTGAAAAATAACTTCCTGGAAGGCCTAAGTCCTTCTTCTACTTTACAGAAATAGAGTATCGAGAGTTCGGACTAAATGTAATGTGGTTATATAAAAAGCTTATTTGAAATGCCCAAAACTCGGTAGTCTTTTGCAGATGCTCGCTATCAGAGCATACTTGAAATGGAATACACGGTGGGCAAGAATGAAATACAATTTCGAAAACATTGGTTATGAATTGGAGCCCAAATACAAACCACTATATCACAGTTTTGCCATTGAGGGCGCTTGAAAATACCGCTGCCACATTGAATAGTTGCGTCAAGGGAGGGTGCTATTGCAACAAGGAGGTGACAATACAGATAAATTTTCCTAATATTTGCCGCGGCTTTATACGATATTAATAGTGCAATTAGCTGATCAGTAGCATTTTTGTTCGAAATTGGTGCCGTTGTCTCAAGCGGTGAGGCACCTCAGTGCCAGCAACGATGAGGGGTGGCGTACGAGTACGTATCGATAATCGCCCATGAACAGAGAGACGTGCAGGTGACGACTTTGTAAGTGCAGTGGCAAGGGCTGTGCGCATTTTATTTTTGTTTGCTTCCTGGAGGTTTTATGTCTGCGTAGACAGCGAGCGCATGGTTGGCCTCCCACAGCAGACGGCGAGCATGTGCGTGCATTTAGTTGCTGACGGCATTTGCAGCGTTGGCACGCTGAAGTTGGTGGGGGCGGATCGCAGTGTACCCAGAAAAAGGGAGCGGCGAAAGCAACATAGAGCATAGGATGAATCAAAGCGATCGAGGTTCGTAATGCCCTCTGAACCAACTCGCTGGTCTCTTTCTCCTGCTGGCTGACTCAAAAGAATTTCAGGCGTTCACACGCCAGATAAATTATTTTAAGGCGAACACCTTTATTTTCTCATGAGTGTTGTGGACAGGTATTCTGCGCCAATTCTGCACCCACGAATTGACATTAGAGATCAAGCTCGCATTCCGCTAGGAATCCAACCACCCCATTTCGATCCACAGCCCAGTGTCCAAAGGATTTCGCCACGCCCATAGGCTAACAACGCGTTTGTAATTCTTGTCTAGCATAAGGATGCCACCTGGCGCTGAGGGAAGGGACAACAGTATAAGTAAGAAACCAAATGAAATAAACAGATGTAAAATAAATATGTCCCAGAGTATTGGTTATGGCGAGCAACGAAAGCGTTTCTATATCCTTCGCATGCAAAATTCAAAAGTAGACAAAGACAATGAATCTCCCTTTAGACATGTGCGTTGCACCGTCCAGCGCGGCTGATACAAAACACAACAGCACAGCAGCCTTTTGCGGCCGGAAGCAGCAAATGATCGGTAGAAAGGTTTTCGGATTTTTAGCACTTAAGGAGCCTTAAGAGCAATCCTGTACATTTTTTGCCAAACAGTTTATGCATCGTGGTCGCCTTGTGCTTCCTAGTGAAAGAATAACTAGTACGATCACATTAGCTTGGATCAGATTTTTTTGCGTGTTTAGGGTCAGTACACAGCACGTTTAATTCAATCAACTCTTAAAAGGCAGCAACTAGGTGCAGATCCGCCTGTTTGCCAGATGGTCACCGTGTTTACGGTTTTGTACAGCGCCCTCTTATGTCGAGGACAATTACCCATGGGGCACAATAGGCGTAACACTCATGCTGCTTGTTTCCTTGACGATGTTTAACTTTATATACAGTTTCTTGAAAATGTAAAGCGCCATTCATTTTGTTTACTGTCTATATCTAAAAAAAGGAACCAAACCGCTTCCTGGTGTCCAAATCAATAATCCAAAGTGGCCCTCTCGTGTTAATTGTTGATTACGTTTGGTCACTTTTGAATAACTCACCCAGCAGTCATGGTGTTGTAATTTTGATGCCAAGCTCTATTCGGTTGGAGGAGTTACGTAATTCTGCTCCTGGCTTCCTCCAGTAACAAAATTGTCACACCGTGTACCGTCTAGATTGGTGCCTTAAAGCAATGAGTAGCATTATAAAGTTAACGAGACGGAGAAGAAACCTGTGTTTACTTTCACTATCTTGCCTGACGCGCATAAATAGTTCCACAAGCGTACACTCCGTTGCAACACATGGTAAGCCGCTGGCGCTCTTTCCCGCTGTCAAGGACAAAGCTTCATAATAATGCCCTCAATACATGACGTTTTTCCTTTTTGTAACACGCAAGAAGGCTGCCCATAGACAAAACATAAATCTTACGTACTGTCAAATATAAGCTTATAACAATTTGCTTACTGCTCCTAATTACGGCACGTAATAATGACTTCATATAATTTCTTGATTGAATCGCAGTTTCTTGCGGAAACAAAAAGGATCTACATGGCGAAAGCCAACTTCGACCCTACTCGCGGACAAAACTCATCAGGCTGCGTAAGTGCTCTGACCCAGAGCAAGGACAGCGACAACCACCAAGCGCAGGAAACGTTTTACTACCTCAACAGGACATCTCATCAATGGCAAGTCATTGCGATTTCTTATTTATAAAGTTAGCTTCGAAAGTTAGCAGTATAATTATTACGATTCGTGTTTTCGCGTAGGGTGCGCATAAATATAACAGGACGTGAAGGAGTGTTAATTTCGCCTTCAGAGTCGAAACAGCGCATTTTCCTGTTTCCCCTTGCTTAATTGTTTTGACGTTAATCGATTATTATTAGCGAATCACAAACCATGTTTTACTGCGCAAAATACTACAATGTCACAGAACTCCTAAGGGAATTGCTCTACATGGCACACAATGTCATTGACGTACTAATACACGAATCGCATTACATGACGTACCACCCAGCCGCACTGGAGCAGTCATTAAGGCGCTTGATTGCTGTGCCTAGAGATGCGGGATCGAATGTCGGCCGC
Source organism: Amblyomma maculatum (assembly GCF_055883805.1). Lineage (NCBI taxonomy): Eukaryota > Metazoa > Arthropoda > Arachnida > Ixodida > Ixodidae > Amblyomma > Amblyomma maculatum. The sequence continues at coordinate 199,617,333 of NC_139345.1, forward strand.
GGGGGCTGCTTTTCAATATAGGCGAAAACAAAAGCGTCCGTGTGGTCTGCGATGTCAGTGCAGCTAATGAACCTCACGTGGCCGAAATATCCTGAGCTGTGAAGCTGTGGCTTATCTGAGAACCTGAGTAGCTTTGGCACGTTAACACCACATATAAAAACAAACCAAACTGCACGACAGCCTACGCCACTGAAGTGCCCACACAGAAACGAGACTCCATTTATTACGTCGTGCATATACGACTTACATTATGCGAAATCCTATGCAACTACTGTACTCTCATGTCACTAAGTTACATGCGTTAAAAGCAGCCCCATCGTAGCGCGCTTTTACTTGCTGCCGTTGTCGCCTTGGTTTACTGCGCCCATTAACCACACAGAAGTCGCGGGCTGGGTCCCAATAACCGGAATTCGAACCACTTTGTTTTGGGGAAATAATGTTTAAAGTACCCCCATTACAGAAAAATAACCGAGATAGATTTTATTTGCGCCTTCATTGATTTGTTCACATGATATTTATATTCCTGATTAAGTATTTTGGATCGACGCCAGTATTTCCGATCGAAGCTGGCACTTCATCTAACGAACTCTTGAGTAAAGTCACTTGAACATTGTAGCCTGCTTAGCTAAACTGCCAAACGGGAAGCATTTGCGCCAGCGCGTGGCACTTCATTGCAGTCTTGTTTCGACGTTGGCGTCTCGAGAATAGTAATCAAGCAAATATAGGCAATATCTATAACAGGGGACATTAATTGCTGCGAGCGCGAACTACATTTTAAACTGCCTAACGCACCTTACGTGAGTAATGAGTTAGCGGCAAGTCCTAGATCATTTGCAAACGGACGGAGGTTGATAAACACTACCACAAGATGTGTAGAGTTTGAAAGGGTGGCATGTGTTGGTCGGTTGCGGCGATAACATGACCTTTTCGTTCTGTGGCTAGAGATGCTGGTCTGTTCTTGCTGTCGCCAGTTCGAAACCCACGCTCGCCATAGTTTGCCCGTGGTTCATTAATCTCTTTGTAGGAACCTACCTGAATCCAAATAGACACTGAAACAGTGGCGTATTGCCAGATTGGGAGCCCTACTAATCCTTCGCTAGAAACATCTGCCTCCCAAGCCGCTCTGCCAACAAACATCGACTGTACATGAGGACAGTTCCCTCGACTGGATTACTGTGGCAGTATTAATGCTCCCATATTTTCAGGAAAGGCATCGAAAAGAGGAAAGCGGTGTGAAGTAAATACAGGAGGTGTGGTGCACTCAGTGCACGTAGGCCAGTGGTGGCGATGACAGCAGGCATGTCAGGTACATAACAATGCCCCCCCCCCCCCCCCCCTATCTAGAGATAACCTTGGCATGCATATACCTGGTATCCAAGCTAACGTTAGACCAGGGTTAAAAAATGAAACATCTGAGGTAGAGCAAAGAAACCACTTGTATACAGCTGCCATTCATCTAGCGCACCACAGGCATTTTTATTCTGTAATGAACTAATTAGTAATTGATATTTTTCTAATTCACTATTGTATTTAGGTAATAAATCTGATTTGCAAAATTGGAGAGCAGCTCATGAAACCTCTATTTCATTTATTCACGATGAATAAAGCATTATGTGTATCCTTTTCCAAGTTCTAAAAAAACCCCCGTGAAATACAACAAAAAATATCACGAGACTGGCGCATTCGCGCGCAACGATTGTGGTGCTCTCAACGCTAATTTGGGCGAAAGAAATCGCTCTGGCTCCAAGGAGGTCGTTGCAGCGGCAGGCCGTTATGTTTGCGATGGCTTCTTCGTCCGCTTCAGGCAGTCGGCGCACGTAATGCCGCAAGTTGCAGTGATCTCAGCGCACTTACTGCAACCATCACCAACATATCAGCCTACCGCCTGGCCCAGGCTGTCAAGTCGCGGCCGCAGTTGATTTCGTTCACTCAAATTACGGTTGAGAGTACCACAGTCCTGACGCGCGAACGCAGCGGTCACGTGATATTCTTTTGTATTTAGTGGGATTTATTTAGAGCTTGGAAAATGATACAGGCGAGGCTTTTTTTGCTAGAAGTAAATGGAACGATGGTTTCAGAAAGTGCTCTCCAACTTTGCAAGCCACATACTTGTCGAATTTCAATAGTTAGCAAATTATAAAAATTATCCTAATTACTATTTAGTTACTTGCAAAATAAAAACAAAATGCCTCCAGTGAGCCGGGTGACTGTCAGCTGTATACAAGTGGTTTCCCTGGCCTAACTCGAATGCCTTTTTTTAGCCCCGGTAACTTTTTTAGCTTAAAAGTCACTACCCCAGGCGGTAATGGCGATATTGAATTTACCGCTGCCGCTTACCGCGGCCGTCTACCGCAACCGTGCATCGTCAGCATAGCACGCGCTGATTGGTCCCTATGTGCGGAGTCCGCTGAAATTTGACAGGGACCATCTGTCGCTCTCGGGGTGACATGCGCATGCTTGCTGACGCTTGCGCGGTAGTGGTAGATGGTAGCGGTAGCGCTGTGCGGTAGCACTAAACTAAAAGTCTCTAACACCACATGCGGTAGTGACTACTGCGATACCATTAAAAGGGTCGCTGACTGCTGCGCAAAGAAATGTAAGGTGTTCTGAACGACGGTTCTGCGACCTTTTTACGCGATTTCATTACTCCAGCTATATAGATCTTACTCTACGCACTCATTCATAATCTGATGGATGGGGTGGGGTACGTGTGCCACAAAATTTGAAGATACGCGGAAGTGATCACTATCCCATACTGGAAAATCGGTAAATCATCCTTGCTGCCGACGTAAATCCAAAATTAGCAATTGGAAGCTTTTTGTCAGAAGTGTGTCGAACCGGGACCGGAACCGAATCGAAAACCGGAACCGAATCAGAATTTTCGTCCGGAACCGGAACCGAACCGAACCCGAATATTCTCCGCCATTTTGGAACTGAAACCGAACCGGAACAAATCGGAGAAACCGTTCCGAACCGGTTCGAAGTACGGTTCCGACCCACTTTTGCTGGCAACTTATCTCCATCGTTTTTTTTTCTTTTGTAGCTGCTTGTAAAGCACTCTTTTCGCTTATTTCCAAAGCGCCACTGCATACCGCAAACATCACAACCATACTGAAAAAATTTCCCTTCAAGAAATGGGACAAGAAAAACACAAAACTTACTGCCATATAAATAGCACCAATCTCTGGTGTCGGGCTGTCGTTTCTACCCGAACATGAGGGACCGCTGCACTGCGCAATGGCGCCGCTTATGGAACAAGTTGCCCCATCGGAAAGCATACCTTCCTAGGCAGTGAGATAATAGCATATAAATCGCACTTTGATCTACATATTTGGATAAATAACTACATACCACGTACTACTAGAAAATGAAACAGCGAATATGTTAAAAACTTGTCACGCAAATCATTTGCCTTTTTCATCGTTCGATGACGTCGCAATAAGTCACATGGCATATGCATAGCAGCCGTATGCAATGCGACGATAGCAGATGCAGTTTGGTCGACCGTAGACTTAGGATGATGAGCTGACGCATTGCGGTATTAGTGGTTGAATTATTGCTTTGGAAATTCCCGCCTGGGCGGAGGCCGAGCGCACCGAACCACACGTGGAACGTCCAGGACGTGCGTCTTGGATTGCATGGCACAGCATGCAACCCGACATCTGCCGCCTGCTGAGTGCATCCGCCACCGCACGTGTCGGTGATGCGGCGGCTTGCGCCGTGCCGTTCGTGTTTATCTTTCTTTGTTTGCGATGTTTTCGCTGTCAATAAGCCTAGTGATCGGTTAAAATTTTCAATATAACCTCTTTACGTTCCATCTTCTTTTTGTGCGTTGAGTCTTTGTTGTTATTGGCCTCTTGAAAAATGGCACGTTCCTTCTCCGTTTTCCTCCTCTCTATTTCAACAGAGGCTGATGCTGGGAAGGCCGCATGGGCAGCGCTTTAGGTTCTTGAGTTATATCAGAACTTAGTGCAAAGATGATTCCATTAACCGATTTCCCTTTTGTCTTCTCCTGATTTTATTCCTAGCAATGTCTGCTTGTTTTATTTCCCCTGATAAGTTTAATTATGCAAGGGATGAAGCTCCAAAGTTCAGATATGAAGACTGGGCGGATGACTGAACTGAGTGGAATTACCGGTAGGAGCATTAATTCACAAGGTCTATTCCGTGTGTTATTCTTTCGGTTGGTATTTCGGCCCGTACAACTACAGTGCCGAAAAAAGAATGCATTTCATCACTTTATCCACATCGCTGCTGCGAATGCCTAAGGCAGTTTAGAAAGGTGCCCCGAAATCTAGAAGTGCAGTGTTCGGAGAAAACGTAACTAATGAGTAACTTGGTCTGTGAGTAACGAGGGAGGTCGGAACAAAAAGCTTGAAAAGCAGGAAGAAGGACGAGGTCAAGCGAGCGCACCGAAGGAATATAGCTGCTACTACTACGCCCTAAGAGAAAAAAAGAACATAGGAGGGAATGGCAGTAATTGTGCAATCGGTGAACTGCAGCATGAGAAACAAACAAAAGCCGATTGGGCAGCGGGAAGAGGCTAGCTTGAAAAAGCTATATAGGAAGTAAAAAGAAAACAAAACAAAACAAAACTAAAAGCAGAAAGGGTAAATAGGGCTTATATTCCAATGCAATAGCTGCGGACGAGATCGCTTACAAAACACACGGTAACTAAAACTGTCTTTTATATCGTTATCGAAAAGAAAAAACAATACTTTCACCATCGCAACAATGGCGCGGAGAGTGCCCATAGGGTGGGGGTGCGACCGTGCAAGGCCTAACTGACTACCCGGTTGCGACCGGCGCGGTAGTGGACACGTGCCTAACTGGCGGAACCCGATTAGTTTGTAAGAAAGCGCCGACGTGCGTATTTCTTAACCTTCCGAAAAAGACTATTAAAACGCAATGAGAAAGCTTTTTTTTGTTTGTGTGTCTGGCCACCGAAACATTTGAAAGTGTGGCGCATGGTGGGAGATCGGGGGATAAGTTGCCGAGGTCCTAGGATACGGGGCAGCCGGTAAAAGAAGAATAAAGTTAAAATTGGGCAGGCGGTAAGGGACAGCTGGAAGGGGGGAGGGGGGGCAACCCATACATACTAGAAGTCCGCTCCGCTCCGCTATATAAGGACGGTTATTTTGTCGGGCTGCACATCGCCATAATATTTTGAGTAAACTGCGAAATTCCAGGTGCATAGAAAATGGAGAGGAGGGCAGGCCCAGCAGGGAAAGAAGCGCCGCACTTCCTAATTATTGCAGCTTTTTCTTTCAGCTTAGGGTAGCAGTGAGCTGGCCCACAGCTACAGATACGTTCAATATATGGTATAAAATCCCCGTGATGCTCGTCAAAAAAAAAAAAAAAAAACGAGGGGCCTCCGACAGTAAACAGTGTCACCTGCGGTTCTCAAGCTTTGCTGCGGCATAAGTTGAGAGTGGCGGCTACGACGCAGGAAGCTCTTGACGTGTTGTGCGCGCCGAGCCGTCTAGCGATCTTTCAGAAATTCGCGCGGCGTGCCGGATTGTATTTATGACTGTGAAGTTTGAACAACTCGCGCTCCGGCATGGGATCATTCTGTACACGTGATTTGTACCTTGGCCGAGAATAAAACTTTTTTTAGTCTTCCGGACGCTATCGTCCCGCCCGCTTCTTGCCTTCTTGCCTATAGCCACCTCTGCCCGCAGCTAGAAGGCGGTATAGCAAGCTAAAAGCAGGCACACCAAACCTCTCGACTCAGAACCGCGAACTTCACCAAAAGGATGAGTATATCGTTTTTACAAAGCTCTGCTTGCCTATCTACTAGTACGTACGCTGTCTGCTTCTAATTTCGTCTCCCTTGTATTAGTGTACGTAAGCGCGAAATATACGTTTCGACAATTTTTCATGTCTTTGTATCTGACCACGACTGAAAGCTTTGAATACTTGAGAGACAATGAGTTGCCTTAATATGGTGAGAAGAACGCTTTAGTTGTTGCTTGATAAAAAGCTGGAAAATTAAAGGCCCTTTTAGAACGCGTTGCAGAGGGGAAGGGAGGGGGGGAGGAGATAAAGCCAAGAGATGTAACTTAAAGCCCATCTGGAAAAAGAATTTTCGACTACATATATGTACCGGACACTGCGCGCCTCGGCAAAGGCAAAATATGTTAGAGATGTCATCAGTTCTTTAAAATTGCAAAAAAAAAAAATGTGCTATCATAATATGAAAGTGGAAACTGCTGAAATAAATAAATTACCAGCACGCGCACACAAATATTCGGGCAGTCCCTTCGTGAGAAATCGACATGCGCACTTAACTACGAAACGGTGAGGGATGCTCTTTTTAAGGGAAAAATATAGTGACCGAAGGAAATTGTGTTTTGCGGCTCTTCCATGTTAAACACTGCCGCGTTGGCACTGTACATGGTTATGGTGATCGTGACCCGAAAGACGCTGCCCACCGGCCTCGGTGGTAGGATGGCTATAGGCCCAGGTACTGTCCATAGTCAGTACCCGTTAAAGAACCCCAGGTGGTCATATCTATCCGGAGTCATCCACTTCGGCGTCTCTCATAGCCTGAGTCGTTAAGCCACGTTAAACCCCATGAACCAAACCAGACCTTCCATGTTAAGGGCACTCTGGCAGCTGGGCTTATCCCAGCCCCATTCCTCCCCGTTTTCCTTGCTTAACCGCTGTGATGATAGATTCAACGTGTTCGTAACCGAGCAAAAACGCTCAGCAAGAGCCACGTGCAAAGAACTTTCTGGTTTTAAACTTTATCAATGCTTCTCTAATTTGTACAGCCTTTTGTTGAAAAAATAAGTGTTATTCATGTATATTCAGGAAATTATACATCGGGAGGCAAGTGTTTAAAAAAGTGTTTAAAATATTTTCTAACCAATTCCTTCAGAAGTAATTTGCGCTTCGAAGCGCCGGAAATATAAGGAAAATTTGTCAATTATCATAAAGAAAACCTAATCGTCGCTTTCGTTTTTTTTTCTCATAATAAAAAAGTCCTATCGCTGCCACTGTGTGCCTGAAACCTATAGTAGAGCTGCAGGTTTTCTCTGAGGTCTGTTTTTTTTTTTTTTGCGCTGTCCAACAAATTGCCATTTTAAGCATGATACCGCATCTGGTTTCTTCTGCTGCTGTAAAGAACCCTAACTTAAAACTGAGTGGCTATAAAAAGCCCATCTGTTTTAACAAGAAATACGTTTCTGACAACGGAGCTTCATGAGTTATTGAAGTAAGCTACTGAATATCTGTGAAACACAGTAATCAAAATGTTTTGCTGGAGTCTGCCAGCATATTTGATATATACACATAATACTAGGACCAGTGCAGCGCGCAACTGCTTATGTAGTCAACAGCAAAAGTTCACTCAGACATGTGCAATTCCGTCCACATCTTTTTTTTTTTTCTAGCTAGCCCCGTTATTACTGAGAATGGGGCGCTTCAGTCACCATTCCGTCCGCAAGCATTTGAAGTTTGATGTCGAAAAAGGGCAGTCTATATGTCAGACTGGGAACTGCGAAACACGGCTATCAGGTCAACATGCTGCCAACCTCGACCGTCATGTGCAGCGGCATCACCGGGCAGAACACGAAGCTCTATTCCTGGAAAAGCCGTCGAGCAGCTAATTCTCAACAGTATCAGGCAGCCAGCAAGTTCTACGACCGCGGAAAGGCAAGGAAATGAAGCAGGAACAAATCCCGCAAGTAATGAAGCCAGTGGGGTCTTTATGCATAAATATAATCGGAAAAGCCGTTATGGATGCTTGCGCCGAAGTGGTCCCTGCAAACGCTCTGCCATTTGGCATGATTGATGACTTCCGGTTTCGGAAAATTGTCGACCCCATATTGAAAGGTCTAAAACATTTTTGTTTTGACTGTGAGCGCTGAGAATGTTCGACAACACGTAGATCAAGAAGCAAAAAAAAGTAAAAACACAGGTGTCACAGTCACTACATCATCATCTTGTTTCACTGAAAATGGACAGTACAACACGCCTTGATCGCTCAATCCACGAAATCAATGTGCAGTTCATCGAAGATGGCAGATTCCGTTTGCAGACACTGGCTATGAAAACAATTTTCGAGCAGCGCACAGCGGAAAACTTGAAGCGTGAAGTGTTTGATGTTCTTTCTGAATATGGACTAGGTCTCGAGCAAGTGTACAGCGCAACGACGGACAATGGAGCCAATACAATTAAATCAGTTACTCTTTAGGAGAGCCAGATTCGCAATCCGAAGGGAACTCAGACGAGCCACAATCCGAGGTTGAAGACTGGGAGCCGTCACATGAAAATGTAAGCGTTTCATCTTGCCTGGATGAGTTCGAAGAAGCGGTTTCCTTTTCGGATGATGGACCAATCCTTCAGGGTATGAAGTGTGCGGTTCATACGCTACAGCTTGCAGTACACGATCCATGAAATGCTCAACGGCCAAAGAGCTCGTTATTAACGCACGCATAATAGCAAAAAAACTGCGAACGCCAGCGGTGATGTCCCTTCTTCGCAAGTTAAATTTGAAGAAACCAGTATACGATGGTCCTACATGGTGGTTGTCAACAAGCGCCATGCTTAAACGGCTGCTGGAACTTCAAGAATTTTGCGGCGACTATTGTAGCAGCGAAGATGAGCTTTGCCTGAAAGAGGAAGACTGGCACGGCATACAAATGCGGTAAGTGCTTTGGTGTCAGCTGAAAAGCCGCTGTTGAACTACAAAGGGAACAACTACCAGTTGGTGATTTCTACGGTACGTGGTTAAAATGCCATATAGAGTCGTCCAAAATTGACACCTCGATATCGAGCAACTTAGTAGTCGCCTTGTAAAGGCGAGAGAAGATTGTGTTGGGGAACGATCTGTTTTGTGAAGCCATTTTTTTAGACCCTCGATACCACAAGTAATGAATAGCTGTCTTCGGCAGGTAAGAAGCAGTAGACGATGATCAGATGATGGTCAAAGGGAGAACTATATTTACAGAAGAAAAATAGTATACATTGGCAAACTGTAAGTTACAGTAACAAGAGTCACACAGACAACTGCAACTTAAAACAAAATGGACTCTCACACAGAGAAGTCACTCTACAAGCCCTTACTTTTCTACCGAGCATTTCGGTTAAAGCCTAGGAACTGTAAATACGTGCTAAGCACGGAGCCTCAATCTTGACTGCCCAACATGGTCCGAGGACCGCTTTTTGATGACAAACATCAACAAAGACCCGAGGGCGTCAAATTAGGTGATCCGCCCCGAAAATAACGCAGCCAATCAAATTATTGAAAAACATGCCACAACCCCAGTGGGTTGGGAATAATCTCGGAGTGAGTTTGGCACGCGCCTGCTGCTATAAGCCGGAACACTATAGATCTCGTGCGCACCTCGGCGCCCGCGTTGTCGTGTAGCAGTGGCCTTTAGCGCCTGCGGCACATCGTTGCCGCCTCTCGCGGCGCCAGCACTAGAGATCCTTGCACTGACCGTCGATGGGAGACTGCTTCCCAAAACAGAAACGTCGTCGCGCCTTACCTTCGGCGGCCTCGACTTTCTGAGGCCGTGTACTGCTGTCATGCCTACACGAATTTTGAGAGGCCCACCTGCGTACTCCTTGCTGCTACTGTGCTGTAGTTTAGCGCGTTCGCTCTCTTGACCAGAGATATCAAACTGGCTAGAATCCGTTACTGCGCCCTCTGTATCAAATGGAGCGGGCGCCCTCACCGTAAGCTCAGCCTCGACACCTGTTGCGCGTAGATCCGCACACGGGGCGCACTCCGTCTCCGTCGGCTGATCAGCTCGCACTTCGGAAGCGAAATTTCTGTGCGCGGGATCCGCGCCGCTGCTGTCGGGCTCCGACGGCTGATTGTCGCTATCCCGCACCGAGCGATATGCTAAGCCTTCATCAGATAGTAACTTCTGCTGGTCCCCGTTCATTTGGATTAGCTCCGTGTCGAGGTCTTTTCGAACGGACTCACCAGACTTAGCCATAGCTGATACTGCCAAGGGGTCGTCGGTTTCTTCGCGAATTTCTATCTGCGCCACGGCACTGCTCGTGCAGTTCGTCTCACCCCCTAACGCAAGCTCCTGTAGCCGCGCCTGCGGGGCTGCACTATCAGTTTCCGCCGCCCCCTACCCTGAACTAGCAACTCTGTTCGTCCTGGCTATCCGCATTCGTCGAATGCCGGGAGGGGCAGCTCTCAACTGAACTAATGCTTTCTGCCACGGGGCCGTCTAACTGGCGCTGCTCCAATCCTGCTAACGGCTCCTCCGTTTTTTCGCGAATTTCCAATCGCGCCATGACACTGCTCGCGCAGTTCGTCTCGCCTCCTAACGCTAGCTCCCCTAGCTGCGCCTTTGGGGCTGCACTAGCAGTTTCCGCAGCTCCCTGCCCTGAGCTAGCAACGCTTCGCTCGTCCAGGCTATCTGCATTCGTCGAATGCCGGGAGGGGCAGTTCTCAACTCCACTAGTGCTGTCTGCCATGGGGCCAAGGTCTAACTGTCGCTGCTCCGTTGCTTCGGACGCAGTTTTAGCCTTTCCGCCGCCGGCATGCTCACGCATCAGCGCTCTGATCAATCTCTCTTCCTCTCTTAGAATTTCCCATTTTTTCCGCTCAAAATCCAATTCAAGTTGCCGAATTACCAGACGCTCCTCCTCCGTCAGGGGATATGCGTATGCCTTGCTTTCAATCATATCTGGCGTCCTTACTTCACTTTCCCTAGCACCTCGACCAGACGCGAGAAATCCCACTCACCCTTCACCAGCGTCGCTGCGGGTAGTAGCACCAAGCCCGGGAGTCACGCCTTGGCTGGTCGTCCTCGGCAGGTAGCTTGCACAGTCACCTTTGGCTGCCGCTGCTGCTGCCCAAGGCCTTGTTGCTTGCTGCTTTGTGGTAGGGTGCCGAATCCTGTCGTACTGCGCCAGTAATGAATAGCTGTCTTCGGCAGGTAAGAAGCAGTAGACGATGATCAGATGACGGTCAAAGGGAGAATTATATTTACAGAAGAAAAATAGTATACATTGGCAAACTGTAAGTTACAGTAGCAAGAGTCACACAGACAACTGCAACTTAAAACAAAATGGACTCTCACACAGAGGAGTCACTCTACAAGCCCTTACTTTTCTACCGAGCATTTCGGTAAAGCCTAGGAACTGTAGATACGTGCTAAGCACGGAGCCTCAATCTTGACTGCCCAACATGGTCCGAGGACCGCTTTTTGATGACAAACATCAACAAAGAACCGAGGGCGATCAACTTAGGTGATCCGCCCCGAAAATAACGCAGCCAATCAAATTATTAAAAAACATGGCACAACCCCCGTGGGTTGGGAATAATATTAGACCCAGGTTCTTAATTACTGCAAGTAAAAATACAACATTCAAAACACACACTCTCTCCACTTATTGGTCCCCAAACTCTCTTACAAGGCGCCTGTCTTTGCCTCCCCTCCTCAGCGTGTTTGCGACGCGACCTTGCAGCTGTCGCCTTTGTGAAAGCAACGCCGCAGGGGATCTGGAGACTAGGCCACCCAGCCGTCCCGTTCGAGGAAAAAGGAGGGGGGGGGGGGGCGGCACTGTCCCAGAGCAGTGTACAGTCGCCGTTGCTCGGACCCAATGCCTGGTGACACAGCGGGAGGCCGCTGGGCTGATTCACTACTCGGGAGGACCAAGGGTCGCGCCTACTGTCGCCCTCTGCAGGACATTTAGTGAGCGCTTGTGGCAGTCCAAAAGGCTTCATTAACGGCGTCTCCCTGCACCCATGCTTGACGCCACGGCGGGAGATCGCTGGACGAGCCGGGCGTAAAGTGGTTCGCAGAAGCGTGCTGCTGTTGTTCCCGACCGATAAGGATGCGTCTGCCGTTCACTTCTTGGCGACGCCTCGGGGCGAAGGGACGAAACAAACCAAGCCTCGCGCGCGCCCGCGCCTAAGAGGGGAGAAAAGGAGAAGAAAAACTACAGCGCTCGCTCCTTGGCCTCGGCGCGTGCGGGGTTCGACCGCCAGCTCGACTCCACGTGCGAGTCGCTTTTCACTGCGGCCTTACACCACATTACGTTGACAAACGAGGAATGCTGCCGAGCAACGCAGCATTTGGACACCACATGGAAGCGGCTTCGTAGTATTGCCGGCGTCGCTCAAGTACTGATACATGCGTCAGCAGAATCTCCCCCTAAAAGCTTGCAAGCTGAGGATGAGCTTGAAGCATTTCTCATGGAAAGAGAAGACTGCGTGCAAGGACTCAGAGACAGGGATAGTTCTCTCAAAATAGAAGAAATACAGAACCTGCTCGATGCATTTGAAAAGGTGCCTAGAATAAGCAAAGGCTCGAGTGTTCCGCACTTTAGGGAGGAGGAGAAGGTGCGGCGCCCAGAACTGTATTCACTAGCTATAGTAGCGCTTGCTGTACCATCTACGCAAGTCAGCCTCGAATGAACATTTTCTGGACTGAAGTATATCTTTTCGTGTCATAGAACCCGGATGACTTCGAAAACCTTCGTCACTATACCTTTCCTTCGATCCTTCAATGCTGGGAAATAAAAAGTTGGAAGCATTTCCTGGTTACTAAAAATAATTGCGAGTAGCCATGAAGGCATGTTATGCTTGTTGTAAATTATGCTACTAAACATACGAGTCTAGCCTCAAAGTGGTTAGCACAAGGTTGCTTGCATAGCGCGCCTATGCAAGCAACCGTGATGCGTAACAAGACGATGGTAGCATCGCGTTGAGGCCACAGGAGCAAGACAATTATTTTTATCCGATTCTCCGACATATATGATGATGACTTCAACCCCAATACGGGGCGGAGGTGACTTTTGTACGCGCCTTTTTGGCCACAACATACGGGTGCCTTTGCGTTTCACCGCCACAGTAACGCGAAATGCAGAGGCGCTCTCGTGCTGTGTGATATACAGTCCCATATATTGTATATGCATCATTATTATTGGGGTGTGTGTGCTTGATTTGACTTTGATATGGTTTCAAAGAAAAGCGAAGCAGGAAATATTTTATTCTAACTTTCAGCGCATGACAGCCTTTATTCCTTTTTTCTCCAATGCTGCTCAGATCACTCAACATTAACTAAACACTCACTCAACATTAAAATTTTTCCTCAAGTCTTTGATGCCAAGTGTACCCGTGACATCTGGGTACTATTATATATGGACTGCTATATGAATTTTCAGCTTGCATTATATACTGGAAGGGGAAAGAAAACTCAGCATTCAACAAAGTGTAGCTAAAAATACGCCCGAATTTTTTTTTCTGAACACGTTTGAACCGGTTTCGCGGCAGGGTCGAACCGGTTCAAACCGGAACAAAATGTGCCTCCGGAGTTGAACCTGAACCCGAACCCGAACCGAACCCCCAAAAATTCCGGTTCGACACACTCAAAACATTACTGAACAAGTTTGCCTGGACATTAGTATTGACAACTTCATTCCGCTGACGCAAAATAGCCTGAGTCATTGAACCAGGGAGGTGCCATACCTGATGAGTCCAAGCGCAATGATGGAGAGTATGAGAGGCTGAGGACTCTGATGAAAATGAGAAAGGGCTTATCATAGATCTGGTTTTCCGGTGTATCATCATCATCCTCCTCAGCCTGACTATACCCACTGTCGGGCGAGGGCCTCTCCCATATTCCTCCATTAACTCGGTCCTGTGCGAGCTGCATCCACTTGACCCCTGCGAACGTCTTAACCTCATCCGCCCACCTAATTTTCTGTCGTCCTCTGCTACGCTTTCCTTCCCTTCAAATCCACTTTGTTGCCCTAAGCGACCATCGGTTATCCTTTCGTTGCGCTACATGTCCTGCCCATACCCCTTTCTTCTTCTTGATTTCCATTTGAATGTTAGTGACGAGTTATTTCTCTGAACCACTCTGCACGTTGTTTATCTCTTAAAGGGCAGCTGCATCACTTTTTAAAAAGAAAGAGTTCGGAATACAGATATACAGTTTACGGCCCCCTGAACACGAATACGACGTTAAATATAGTCATAAGTGACCGCAAACTACTTTTTAATCAGAAAAACGTGCACCAACGCCGTGGGCCGTTTTGAAAGTGGCGCTCTTGCCTGTGATTGGTCAAGCACGCCGTGACGTCAATGACGGCGTGCCATTCAGTGGTAGCGGCGGTCCAAGCGATTGTACATGCACGCACGTGCTTTTCTGTGGATGTATGCTGCTGAACATGCAACGATCACGCTGCTCAGGGGAATATGATATTGAGCCGTACTTGTTCGAACCAGCGGCGGCTTCGGAACAAGGTGACATTGGTGGCAGCGGCGACATGACGAGAGAGGAGACAGCGCTAACCTTTTCCCGCATGGGAAATTCACACTGGTACGTACCGCTGCGCTGCACTGCTGTATGCGCCTGTGATCCGCTCTCAATTGAACATATCTGCGTTACTCGTGCCCTAAATTTCCTGCCAGTCTCGAACGAAGCAGTGTCACGTTAATGCGCTTGATGTGACGATTGTAAACAAATGAACTCATCCAGACGAGCCGTCGCCCCAGTTTTGTTGCGTGAATTTAGTCATTTATATGTCAGCATGAGCAGCAAAAGTCATGCTCTCAGCTCCCGCAACCTCGAGTACGTATACATTTTAATCTGGCGATATTTAGCAAATTAACGCGGGAGCGCGGTATCGACGAGAAGCCAGGCCGCTACCTTGCTGCGCGCGCGTAATCTCATTTAGAATACCGTTAAAAATACCGAAACGCTAGGACAGCTATCGGCAGTCACGCACTGCCATGTCGCGAGTTTAGCACACTTCATTTAGCTGCGCTTAACATCGCGACTTCGACCACAGACATCATGCTGCCCCGATTTCTTTTCTTAATTGGGATAGTTGAATTTTCCAGGAGCTCCCCAAGAACCTGAAAAAAAGATATTGGCCATAAGATATAAACATGACATACGAAACTTAATTTAACAAAGCAGAGGCGAGTTTAGGATGTGTGTTCTCCTTTATGACATAGGTTTCTGACTTCCATTTTAATAAGTTCATACTTGGCATGTGCAAGCAGAATCGAATCGCCAAGTGCAAAACGTATAGAGGTCCAAAACTGCTCGTTTTCCTGAACAAAACTTTTCATGAGCAAACAAGGGCTGCCTTTCCATTCGTCGATTCAGCAGTGTGATGACTCTTTCCGCATCGTACCGATAGCCTAATCATGAAAAAAAAAAGTCCTACTCTCTCACAGTTTTCCAGCCGCGTCAGCGGGCGCCAATGCTGAATAGTTTTACTTTCACCAGTGGCTTCGTCTGCCCGGCCACCCACCTGCCCCCCAGAACAAAAACGTAAACAGAACAGAAGAGCAATATGATGTATTGGACCTCTTACCTAGAGTTTTCTTCTTTTTGCGAAAGCAGCTCTTGGCGGCGGAGAGGTGCTCTTGTGTGCGAAGACAGAAGGCACAGCACCGGTTTTCAATCGCGCAGATTTGATCGGTATCCCAAAAGATCGCATCAACGACAAGCTTTGGTGATAGTCACTGTCGCGAAAATGACCTGAGCAGATCACCAACGATTTTGTAGGCTTGAAATCCTTCCTCTTGACCGCGGCAACCCAAAGCGCCGATCTTGCGCTCCTTTGGGAATTTATGAAACGCGACATCCTCTCGGCAGCCGTGTGTTCGTGCAGCCATAGGCTGCGCAGAACCACGGCATGGTCGTTCTTTTCGTGAAGAATGGTGTAAGATGCACTGGAAAAGCTTGCGGTAACGTTCGCAAGAAGAAAACAAGCGCGAGACAAGAAAAAGGTTGCACTGCGTAGCCTGCAAGCGACAGGTGATGCACGGCCTGCTCGGGCAATAGAAGCGGAAGAGAGGTAGAAGCCATCCTTCACGTCACTACCGCCTGTCGTACTCCTGTCGTCTGCTACTGACATCCCCCCTCCAGCGCTGTGCACTGCGGAGAAGCCTGAACGGGGTAGCAACTTTAATCGATGATTATGTCACTATTTCAAAAGCTAAAGCCAAAATATTTCATATACTTAACATACAAACCCTGCAGATTCGACCCTCTGAAGTGCATCAAATTCTATAACCGGTGCAGCTTCCCTTTAACGTTATTCCTACCAGTTTTCTTTCCAAAGTCCTCTGCGTTGTCCTCAACTTAAGTACAACGCTCTTTGTTAGCCTCCACGTTTCAGCCCCATAGATAAGTACAGGTAAGATTCAACTGTATACTTTACTTTCCTCTTTAGCGATACCGGCAAGCTGCTAGTCATAATCTGGTAGTGCTTGCCAAATGCGCTCCATCCCAGTCTTATTCTGCTAGTTATTTCCCTTTCACGGTCCGGATCTGCGGTTACCACCTGTCCTAAATAGATATATTCGCCCACTACTTCCAGTGATCATTCGTCAATTTGTAAACGTCTGCAGCAATTAAGAAGCAAAAGTGGCGTAACCTCTGCTGTGTGTTGACCCCAAAGACTCCTGTACCGAAGTTTTAGAAGTTGTTTCGCTCGTTAAGGAGGCCCGTCACTCGTAAGTGTCCTCTTAGAGCTCTAGCTCTTGCATTGACACGACAAACTGCATTAACAGATTTGGCTAATGAGGCTTCTAGGCTAATTTATAGTCCTAGTGTTTTATTCAGAAAATAAAAACTGAACTTCATATGCACAGCAAAACATTGGTGTATGCTTCACTGCGCAACCTGCCTGTTTGGATTCGGTATACACAATCGGTGAACTTAAAGTGCCCTTACATCGTGTCACTGAATGATCGTTGCTGGGCGTGATGCCATTTCTTATGAAATGGCATCAAATGGCATCACGCATTTAACAATGTGTGGCATTTATTAATGTGTGTATTAATGAGTTCTTTCCGCAGTCATGGATGTTGCGTAAGTTATTCCTCTTTTAAAGACCTTCTAATCCCCTTCGCTTCTCGAATCGTTCCGCCCAGTGAGCCCACCGAGGTGCTTATGCGAAGTGACGGAGAAGGCAATTGACGCCAGGCTACATTGGCGGTGGGATGAAACAAGACTGTGTTCTTAGCTCATGACTGGAATTCGTCGACTCATGTGCGCTATGGAAGCAATTATAGTCCTAGAAACATGTGTAAAGTATGCATGAGCGTAGCGAATTTATATTACGATCGCTATTTTTGTACAGCAAGCGTGCATTTGCTACTGTAAGCCACATTAATGTCCTTAAAGTTTGCTGCAGCTCCATGTGAGAGCAAGGTCGCTATGTTCGAGTTCCCATCTTTCAGATGGCAGGAAATGTTTATATGCACACGAGTGAAGGAAGAAGCGCGGAAAAGTAGCGTGCTAAGACATTTTCTCTTCAACTTTTTTATGGCGGATTTGCCAAGGACGCTCCTCTCTGGTTTACAATATTGACTATATGGCGATGATGTCTGCATTTGGGTTTCTGGCAAAATAACAAGATTCGTCCTGTCTACATTGCAAGAAAGGCTAGGTGCCATCGACTGCATTTTAAAAGAGGAAGCAGTGATGCCACCTCGCGCAGATATAGCTTTTTGGACGTTTACTAGAAACAATCTGAAGGATCTGCGACTGTGCCTTCGCGATAAACCGTTTAACCTCTGTTGACCAGCACCGCTAGACAAGCAGCTCTTTCGGTCTCCTGATATAAAATCTATCGAAGACCTCGTGAACACATTTGTGAATGTGCTTCGCATGCTTGCAGGTACGACTTGGGAGGCTTATTTGTTTAATCCGCTCACAGCTCAAAATCCTGTCATGTACCAAAAAAGCTTCATTCTCGCCGATTCTTCGCGGTCTGTCGCCATCCTCAAATTGCTGCAAATATTTTTTTTGTGTCCCTGTGTGTGTTTGGGAGTTCCTCAAGCAACTTCCAGTGCTCTGGTAATTGCTGAGACAGGGCAGCTTCCATTTGAAGTGCTGCGTACAACGGAGATGTGCAGGCATATATTCCGTCTGATAACCCAACACGAAGGACAAACATTAGCTTCTGCGCTTCGTGAAGGAGATGGAAGTCATACATATCAATTGTTTCAAGAACAAACAGAGCCAGCTTCCTCCAAATTATATATCTGTGAAATCATATATATCAATTGTTTCAAGAACAAACAGAGCCATCTTCCTCCAAGTTATATATCTGTGAAAAGACACGCATAAAATCCCCCATGGATTTTAGTTACCCCTACAGTACAGTTGTCTGAAGAAGGAATAGTTACGAAGTGTGACATGATATATGCTGCTCAGCAATTAGCGCTTTACCAGATACACATGCGGTATTCGGGCAACTTTCATGTAGTATACTGACGGTTCCAGACCTCAAAATTAGTTGTTTGTGATTCCGCACCTGTATGAGCGACGGTCACGTAAACTGGGTCTTGCGACACAGTCAACGTATGCTGAGGTTTACTCTATTGACTTGGCTCTCCAGTTCATCTCATCGGTGCGTGACCCGCATGTTTTGGTAACCTTTAGCAACGCTCAGTTTGTACCGAAATCACTGCAGCGCTAGTTCCATACCGTGAAAGGCTAGATATCATTTAAATACGAAGTTCTTACAGGGCCGATGGAAAGCTACTGACGAAAATTAGAAAACGCGTATGAGCAATATGCATCCCATCAATCGTTAACGTCAAGAAAAAAATTTAAGCGACCTTTATTAACCCTAAATATATAGCTGATTGAAAATGATGCACCTCCTCTCCTCCCTCCACTCCGCGCACGCCGTCGCGCAGGAAACATTAGGACACTGTAGAACCCACACTACGGAAATGCGAAAGCCAGGGCGTTGCTGCTGCACACGGTTCATCATGTTTGCTCTTATTATCACTAACTGAATGCACCACCGTTATCATTGCTACTGTAATCATTATCAGTATCACTAATGTGAACGTCATTGTCATGGTGCTACCATCCTACGGTTTGCAAGGAGAGTTATGATGTGCGTTTCACGATCCCGGGCGTGGCGCAGTGGGATAAAGCGCTATGCTGGGAATCTGAGGTATCGAGTGTCGATTCTCGGTGGAGTCAGAATTTTTGTTTTCTCGGTTCTCGGTTGGAGGCATGTGAAGACAGGGCGTCGCCAGGATGATTGACAAGTGACACATCCGATGCACAGATTCAGCGCGAAAATCTCGCGCAAGCGATTTCGTTCCATGAGCGTAGAAAGGTTTTCTCCTTAAAAAAGTAAGCAAGCCGCGACGGCGCCCAATCACACCCCATCCCGCCCTCGTAACTTCGGAGCATTCAATGAACGAGCGCGCCCAGGAAGCCCGTGTGACGTCGCATGGAGGAACGAGCGCGGTGCGTGTGGGAATTGAACGGTCGCCGAGAGCACATTTTAAAAATATTGCATAAATTATACCCTGTACGCAAAGTTTTCAATTTTGACTAGGGCACTAATAACGACCAGCTTTATAGATTTCTTGCATTAATATATCACCAAATGTAGCATTTCAGGGACCCTTGAGTGAATTTTGCAGTGTACGAAAAGAACCATTTGATAGTGTTCCGATTGATTCCGTACAATTCCTTTTTCTTAGAAAACGATAACATAGATGCGACGGCTGAGCAAGCACACTCCAATGCTCTCAGTTTCGTTCTCCCGCTGTCGAGAGGTGCATTGTGTCGTTTTTTGAAGAACAAGCTTACTTAAATGAACGAAAAGATGTGGTTTCCGTCAAACAATAAAAACTTTCATCTACATTTCATCTATTCATTGTTACGGTTTTATTTTACACTGGCTAGCAATATTTAGTGATTCAGGTGGTTAACAGATGTTTATAAACGCTCTTCTACTGCTTGTGTTTGGGAACGCTTTTGACGAAGCAATTTCTCCATAGAATTCGCCTCTCAGACAGCCCACGGTGTGTGTGTGGCCATGAATATCAGGTTGTGGCTCACCTACCATTAGATTGCCGGACGCATGACAACTTCCGGTCACGATTGAAGAGAGACTTTACAGCTGTTTCCAAACTACGTTAAAGTCTACAGAAGCTTTTAGGCCCATTGCCGACGTATGCAGTGCAGAAACGAGCATCTATGGTATTTATATCACTCCTTGAGGAGAGCGACATTTTTTGGAACTACTCATTAGCAGACTTGCCCTATTTAATGTTACAACTACGTTTCTCTCAGTGAGTGCGTTAATATCTTGGTTCTTTGTCTCTGCTGTGCTTGCGCATACAATTATAATAAGTTCATTATTAAATTTTATTTCTTTATTAGTGACTACATCAGCAAGCTTGCTATTTTACTTTGCTGTGTATACAGCAAAAAGCTTATTTTCTTCTGCCGTCTATGTATACTTATAACTATTCATCATCATCATCATCATCATCAGCCTGATTATACCCACTGCAGGGCGAAGGCCTCTCCCATATTTCTCCACTTAACCCGGTTCTGTGCAAGCTGCATCCACTTGACCCCTGCGAACTTCTTAATCTCATCCGCCCACCTAACTTTCTGCCGCCCCCTGCTACGCTTTCGTTCCCTTGGAATCCAGTTTGTTATCCTCAGCGACCATCGGTTATCCTCTCTTGGCACTACATGTCCTGCCCATGTCCATTTCTTCTTCTTAATTTCTACTAGAATGTCGGTAACTTGAGTTATTTCTTTGACCCACTCTGCATGCTTTCTATCTCTTAATGTTACCCCTACCATTTTTCGTTCCATAGCCCTCTGGGTTGTTCTCAACTTAAGTAGAACTCTCTTGGTTAGCCTCCACGTTTCAGTCTCATAGGTGAGTACAGGCAAGATGCAACTGTTGTATACTTTCCTCTTGAGCGATACCGGTAAGCTGCTAGTCATAATCTGCGAGTGCTTGCCAAATGCGCTCCATCCCAATCTTATTCTTCTTGTTATTTCCTTTTCATGGTCCGGATCTGCGGTTACTACCTGTCCTAAGTAGACATATTCGTCCACTACTACCAGTATTTCGCTACCTAATGCAAACTGCTGTTCCTTCCCGAGGCATTATAACTATTATGCATATTCTATTATGTACTGTTCTGTACAGAGTTACACATCTACACACATTTAGAGTTTATATCCCTCATCAATGTTACTTCTCCTGACATTTGTACTCTGCTTCATAAGTTGTGTACCGGTTGTGTATTGTTGCATAGTAGTGTATATGTTATTTTGAACTGTACACTGTCAGATCAGGTGGTTTCTATGAATTGGTGAAAATGAGTAGCCAGAGCAGCTATGCGGCACCAACTTCTGCTTTATTGTTCGTTTAAATAAAAAATGATCGGATAAAGGATAATTGAGGCCCATATGTTGTCTCTAAGTTTTATTTCAACGTCTGCTCAAGGTCGCCGTCAACAGGAGCCAAAAGCATTTCATGCTTAGAAATGCTCGTCGGATCTCATAAGACCTTTTAGCTGTGCTTGTTCGCTGGCACAGGATGTGTGTTGCTGAAGACAAAAAGGAACGTGCGCACGGGAAATAACAATAGATAAAATCTTTCCCTGTAAATAACCTGCAAATAGACTGGGCAAAATAAAAAGGTGAAAACAAACTTTAGGCAATGTCATGCGTGAGAGTTTGTTCGAGCCGAGCTCGTTATTACTATGCAGTTTTATTTTTGAACATTTTTAATAACTATGCAGATTTCTTTGTTTATTTTTCCAGGTATTCCTTCAATGTAACGCTCCATTTTTACAAGGAGGAACAATGCGATTACTACAATTTTTTAAATACAACCGATATAACTTGTTTGGGTAAATTTATTATTTTATTATAAATTTCCCAATATGGCTAAATGTAACTTAAGACTCAAGTGTCGCCTTGGGCACATTTTTCCTCTAAGTCAAGAGCTTGTATTGGTGATGCTTCCCGCAGTCAAATCCGCATTTCTACTGTTCATCTTACACCTGAAATTCTGTTGCGACCAGCAATATTGCTGCAGCTGACAAAGTTACGGCTTTCAATATATTGCTCAATGCCTGCTTTTTACCAAATGTTCAAATACACTTATTTCAGGACTTCACGGGATGTGCGTCTAAACTAAGGGCTAGCTCGTGCACATGAGTACTGCCAATTCCTCCCTACTGTATGCAGACCTTTTGCGTCACTATAACGTTTCATCGCCATGAAGCAAATGTAAACCAACTTTGAGGTTAAAAGAATAAAAACCGTTCTAGATGGCTGTCTTCTTTCTAGAACAGAGTGCTTCTTGACACTGTAGGAACTCCATTTAAAAATTCTGCTTTGGTTTGGTCTGTGGGGTTTAGCTATGAGAGACGTCAGGGTCGAGGACTGCGTAACATATCCTTGTCTTATTTCTTGGTTTATGGTTATTATGGTTAATTTCGGTTGTTTACCTAAGGAGGAGTGACTTACCTCATTGATAATAAAAAAGGGATTAAGCTTTTCGCCCATTATTGCCCGCTCTGTCAATAGCAAATTGCCTCAACTTGATAGCTTTTTTTGTTGACATCAATGACAATTGTGATGTTATTATGTTAAGTGAGACTTGGTATGAGAATGATTTTGGGATCTTTAATTTGCCCGAAAAGAAAACATTCCATCTAAATAGAAAATACAAACGGGCTGGAGGTGTGTCCTCGGTAATAAGAAATTCAATGCAATGTGATCAAGTATATGAATTTGGTTGTATCACGAATGATTATGAGATGCTTTGTATTGAGGTGATAAATGTATTATTTGCAGTTTATTATCGTCCACCTCATGGATGTGTTAAAGGTATCCCTTCCGTTTTGAATAAATGCCTAATGTTTTGTAATGAAAATAACAAAAATATCGTTATTAGAGGCGATTTCAATATTGAAATGAATTCTAACATCGTCAAAAAAGTGCAATTTGAGAGTGTGCTTGTTTCGAATGGCTGTGGGAATAGTGCCGCGAAACCTTCAAAACAGTATTTGTTGTTTCTTAACAGCCGCCGGCATACAGGCTTATCACTCTGATTCTGGATCGCGTACCAGTTCCGTAATCTTTGTTTGTTAATGCTCGATGTCGCGAGTCACACCTTTATCAGTTTTGTTGTAGCACAAGATGCACCGAGATCTGTCTCGAAGGTTCCGGCCACTCAGGTGTCTTTTCACAATGTTCCAGCCCGTGCTGGTAGCTGTCTGCGACGTTATCTAGATTGTTCTGTGCAGCCTTTAAATTGAGCGTTGCCGAGTGTGACGAGCATTCTTTGTCCGACGATCGACGAGAACGTTTCTTCCTATCGCCGCCGCCGAGTTGCTTAGTTCTTTTGCGGGCGCAAGTCAGCCGAATAAAGATTTCATTTCAGTACCATAAAGCCTGTGTCTTCTTTTGGTGTCAACGGCCTCGTCACCACTACGTGACATCTAGTGGAGGTGCTGCCCTTGATCCTTCAAGTGAAGACCTCAGCCTTGTTCCTATCACCTTGTGGGACGAGCCTACGGGTCACTGAGCCAGCCGCCGACTCCAAGGCCTACAAACGCGACACGGTCTGCTGCCTGACGCCGTTCGACTCCAGGAGGCATCAACTTCGGAAATGGCACAGCCAACAGCAGCAGTTGTCTTCGCGCAGCCCCGGGAGCCCCCCATGTTCCAAGGACTGTCCAGTGAAGATGCGGAAGACTGGATGGACTTTTGCGACCGTGTGGCAGAATTCAAAAACTGGAACGACGCCGCGAAACTCGGGCAAGTCTACTTTGTTCTTCATGAGAAAACATGCCCGAGTTTGGTTCAAAAATTATGAGGCAGCTATGAAGGATTGGGAGAGTTTCAAGGGAGCATTTTTACTGCCTTTTCAAGCGTCGTCCGAAAGGAAACAGCCCAGGCTTTCCTTCAGTCAAGACAGCAATTCCCTTACGAGCCATTCCTGGCGTGCACTTAGGAGATGAAGCGCCTCTTTCGCCGCGCCGACTCGAACTTTACCGAAGGTGAAAGAGCCAAACTTTTAATGCGAGGCGTTAAAGAATCGCTTTTTGCAGGTCTTGTTCAAAATCTTCCAAAAACCGTGGCAGAAGTTGAAACGGAAGCGTCTATCATCGAAAGACGTTAGACACCCGGTTGCGCCACTACGGGCGACCACTTCAACCGGACTACTCAAGCCACTACACCAGCGCATCTGCAAGCGGAGAGAATATTCGGGACCTGATCCGAGAGATCGTGCGAGAGGAGCTCCGCCGATTGCTGCCATCATCGCAACAACCTCAGGTGGCGGCGCTCGCGGATGTCGTACGTCAAGAAGTCCAGCAGGCACTGGGCGTTCCTCAAGCGACGACTCCGATGGTTCCAGTGCATAAATCAGCAGCGATGAACTATGCTTCTGCTGTACGTCATCCTGCATCCCAACGCGACCTCCAAGCTCTTGCCGCTACCGTCCTGTCCTCGAAAACCGCCCCTTGGCCCCCGCCCGCCAAGTGTACCAACGACCTCCAAGCCCCAGGAAATGCGACGCCTGGGAGGACATCTAACAACCGACCGCTGTGCTTCCATTGTGGTGAGGCAGGACAGATCCTCCGTCACTGCCCGTACAGGCTGATCAGCCTCCGTGGATTCGCTGTCGACGCCCCACGACCCCGTTCTGGCGAGCGACCACAGGGAAACAACGACTTCCTGCGCAGCGGAGAGCACTCGTCGCCAAGGCGTAAGTCACGCTCCCCTTCGCCATACAATACGCGATTTGCGTCGCCGGGCCGCGGTTATGTGCAAGGACGGTTTTGTAGACCAATGCAGCAACCTTTGGAGGTGAGGTTGCTCAATGGCGAAAGACGAACATCCTACACTGCCGACGACCAATAACGACGACACACCCATTTCACCGCCGCTCCACACGACGACATCGACGACAAAACGACCAGAGTGCAAGCCGACACCGCTGCCCAGCGAAGTAACAATGGTATGACACGGCCATGACCTGAAGAAACGACAATGCCGAGATCGGAAACCAAGGCCCACGTGCAAGGCGAGGACGCGTACAAGTGACCTTGAAGTTGATATCGACGGTCGCAGAGTCACTGCCCTTGTAGACACCGGAGCTGACTATTCAGTCATCAGTGGACCGTTAGCCTCCCATCTCACGAAAGTTACAACCGCTTGGGATGGCCCGCTGATTCGCACCGCAGGTGGCAACCTGATTACTCCATCGGGACGATGTACTGCAAGAATAACCGTAAATGGGCGTACGTACCCCACCAGCTTTGTGGTCTTGCAGCCGTGTTCCCGTGACGTGATTTTAGGCATGCACTTCCTAAATAAAAATAGGGCTATTATCGACCTCCGATCCAAGCTCATCAAGCTCTGCAGACAAAGCCATACCTGCTACGACGACTTCAACGCAACACGTCGCTCTAAACGTCCTCGATGGAGAATTAACCGTGCCGCCCCGATCAAGCGTCGCCGTCAGCGTAGGTAGCACAGACATTGAAACCCCTGAAGGCATCGTCGAAGGAAATATTCAATTGCTCTTGGAACGAGATATCGGCATCGCAAGAGGCATCGCGAAATTCCGGAGAGGACTAGCTCACGTGCTGGTAACAACTTCACTGAAGAATACCGGCATTTCAACAAGGGCACGACCATCGCTTTTCTCGACGAATTAGCGGACCTCAAAGACGTGTTCGCTTTCCATGACTAACCACTGGAAGACGTACCGGACCAATTCCGTCAGCCCACATTAGACATCAACCCAGTATTGACCCACAGCAGGAAAAACCAGATTCGCAGTCTCCTTCGAAATTACAGGGAGTGCCTCTCGTCATCATCGAAGATACGACAAATACCACTGGCCAAGCACCGCATTATAACGGGCGAACACGACCAACTTCTGCGCCAAAGCCCTTATTGTGTATAGCCGCGAGAACGGCAGGCCATTCGCGATCAAGTTGAGGAAATGCTGCGTGATGACGTAATCCAGCCATCGAACAGCCCCTGGGTGGCACCAGTCGTTTTGGTCAACAAGAAAGACAAAACACTTCGCTTCTGCGTTGATTACCACCGCTTGAATAGCATAACGAAGTAGGATGTCTACCCACTTCACCGCAACGACGACACTCTCGACCGGATCTGCAATGCAAGGTACTTCTCATCGATGGTCCTGAAGAGCGGATATTGGCAAATTGAGGTCGACGAAAGAGATCGCGAGAAGACCGCATTCATCACACCAGACGGCCTTTATGAGTTCAAGGTGATGCCATTTGGCCTCTGCTCCGCACCAGCCACGTTTCAACGAGTAATGGACACAGTCCTGGCAGGCTTGAAGTGGCAAATTTGTTTGGTATATTTGGACGACGTTGTTGTATTCTCGTCAAACTTTGAAGACCACCTAAAACGACTACAGACAGTGCTGGAAGCCACGAAGTCATCGGGACTAACGCTAAAAGCAGAGAAGTGTCACTTCGCCTACGAAGAACTCCGGCTCCTAGGTCACATCGTTAGCAAGGACGGTATTCGCCCAGACCTGCAGAAAACAGCTGCAATCGCACAATTCCCTCCGCCTGCCGACAAGAAAGCTATGCGCTGATTCTTTGGGCTGTGCGCTTATTATCGACAATTTGTCAAAAACTTTTCGCTGATCGCCGAACCGTTGACGCAGCTTATAAAGGCTGACGTACCTTTTAAATGGGAAGCGCCGCAAGGAGAAGCCTTCGACGAACTTAAGCGCCGCCTGTAATGCCCTCCTGTACTTGGCCACTTTGATGAAAACGCCGAGACCGAATTTCACACCGACGCGAGCAGTGTGGACCTAGGAGCCGTTCTCGTCCAGAAGAGTGCCGGACAGGAGAAATTGCCTACGCTAGCAGATCTCTCACAAAAGCCGAAGTCAATTACTCGACGACTGAGAAGGAGTGCCTTGCAATCATTTGGGCCACCTCTAAGTTTCGTCCATACCTATACGGCCGACCATTCAGGGTGGTAAGCGACCATCACGCGCTCTGCTGGCTGGCTAATTTGAAAGATCCATCCGGCCGCCTTGCCAGATGGAGCCTACTACTTCAAGAACTTGACATGACTGTGGTCTATAAGTCGGGCCGGAAGAATTCCGACGCAGACTGCTTATCCCGCGCTCCCGTCGATGCTCCCCCGAAGGACGATGACGACGACGCCTTTTTGGGACCGGTAAGCGCCAGCAATTTTGCAGAACAGCGATCAGACCCTGAGCTGAAAGCGCTAGCCGATTACTTGGAAGGAAAGACCGCTTCCCCTCCTGGTGTGTTCAGGCGACATTTATCATCGTTCGCGTTAAGCAATGGCCTTTTCGTGAAGAACTTCGCACCCAACAAGACCGCGCAGCTTCTCTAGTGCCTAAAACCTTTCGACAAGAAATTCTACAGGCGTTTCACGATGAGCCAACAGCAGGCCACCTCGAACTTGCGCGCACGTTGCGTCGAATCCAGGAGAAGTATTATTGGCCGCGACTGCCTGCCGAAGTTGCCCACTACTTGAAGACGCGTCGTGAGTGCCAACGACGCAAGACGCCGCCGATCAGACCAGTAGGACTACTAAACCCGATTCCGCCCCCAATCCTGCCCTTTCAACAAATTGGGATAGATCTCCTCAGCCCCTTTCCATCTTCGTCTATGGGTAACAAGTGATCATCGTGGCCACTGACTACCTTGCCCGTTACGCCGAAGCAAGAGCACTACCAAATGGTACCGCTGGAGAAGTCGCCAAATTTTTTGTCGAACAAATTCTCTTGCGACACGGCGCCCCAGAAGGGCTCATCACGGACAGGGGAACGGCGTTTACGGCAGAGTTGACGCATGCCATCCTGGAATACAGTCACACAAGCCATCGACGAACAACTGCGTACCATCCCCAGACCAATGGCCTTACGGAGCGCCTGAACAAAACGATCGTGGACATGATCGCTATGTACGTTGACGCTGAACACAAGACCTGGGACGCCATCTTGCCGTACGTGATCTTTGCGTATAACACGGCAGACCAGGAGACTACCAGAGCGACCCCGTTTAATCTTGTGTACGGCAGGGAGCCCACGAAGACGCTCTACGCAATGCTGCCGCACGTAACCAGCGAATACAACCTTGACGTCGCCGCCTACCTGAAGCGTGCAGAGGAAGCCTGACCACTGGCACGGCTTCGTATTAAAGAGCAACAGCGCACCGACAGCCGACGATACAACTTATGACGACGCCACGCAGAGTACAATCCAAGAGACCAAGTTTGGGTTTGGACACCAATTCGCCGTCGCGGATTAAGTGAAAAGTTGTTGCGTCGATACTGTGGGCCATACAAAATCCTTCGCCGCGTCGGACCACTGGACTATGAAGTCATTCCCGACGGAACGTCAGCATCCCAACGGCGACGCGCACGCCCAGAAATTGTACATGTTGTACGACTGAAGCCATATTACGCGCGTTAAAGAATCTGTGGTGGTTAAACTTTGCAGTGTTTATGTTTAAGTTTCTTTGTTTTGGAACATCGACGCGATGTTTTTTTTTAAGTGGGGAGTAATGCCGCGGAACCTTGAAAACAGTATTTGTTGTTTCTTAACAGCCGCCGGCATACAGGCTTATCACTCTGATTCTGGACCGCGTATCAGTTCCGTAATCTTTGGTAATGGTCGATGTCGCGAGTCACACCTTTATCAGTTTTGTTGTAGCGCAAGATGCACCGAGATATGTCTGGAAGGTTCCGGCCACTCGGGTGTCTTTTCACAATGTTCCAGCCCGTGCTGGTAGCTGTCTGCGACGTTATCTAAATTGTTCTGTGCAGCCTTTAAATTGAGCGTTGCCGAGTATGACGAGCATTCTTTGTCTGACGATCGCCGAGCACGTTTCTTTCTATCGTCGCAGCCGAGTTGCTTAGTTCTTTTGCGGGCGCAAGTCAGCCCAAATAAAGAGTTTCTTTAGTGCAGTCATCGACCTTTCATTTGTGTCGTCGACCTCGTCACCACTACGTGACAATAGTATAGAATCGGAAACAAGAGTTACTGAAAGATCAGATACCATTCGTGATTTATTTGTTATAAACTATGAAATCTCTTGTGCCAATAGTGGGGTCTAGTTGTCCACTGAGCGACGATATGCCTATTTGTAGGTTTCATAAGACGAAACGTACCCAGGATAGCCACAAGGTAGTACCCACCTTTCAAAGAATTACTGATACGTCACTGCTAGCATTTAAATCAAAATTGCAACAAATGTGTTGGAAGGATGTCCTGTACAAAAGTGATGCAGGAAAAGCATATAGGTTTATTGGTTTATCGATAAATTTGTAACAGTGTACAGAAAGCACTTTATAGAAAAGAAACAAAAGCAACATAAGATTTGGGGTCACGAGAGACCTCCTGAATAAAATGAAGAATCATGAACGCCTTTATGCAAGGCTTTTAAAATCTAGCGTGCCCGAAGATCTCAAAACATATAGGCTTTTTCGGAAAAGCAAAGAGTTAAAGAAATCAAGAGAAAGTTATTACTAGCAACTTTTTTCATCAGGCTTCGGAAACACTGCCATTTCTGGAGTATAGTAAATAATGTCTTGGGAAGATAAGTGAAATCAGAGCTAGAGAAACAAATCTGTATAAAAGGTGAAATTGTAGAAGGCCAGGACTTGCTTGATGCATTTAACAATTATTTTGTGCATAGAGAACTTGAGTCATCCTTAACTGACCCTCAAATCTTCATGTTCTCTTCATACCAAAACACAGCATTTTTGAAGCAGTGTAATGCCGCTGAATTTTGCTAAATTTTCCAAGATTTAATAGATTTAATAATTCTTGTAGTTGTGATGCAGATGGTTTGCAGATCCGGCCGGTAACATATATTGTACAGATATATCTCCTGCATTACTCCACGCTTAGAATCTGCGTATTTCGTCTGGTACGTTTCCAGGTAGAATGAAAACTGCGAGATTTAAGGCACTGGTTAAGAAAGGTGATAAGCTAGATATCAGAAATTACCGTCCAATCTTCTGTATTCTCAAAAGGGCTAGAAAAAGTCAAACACAATTAGTTACCATCGTTCTGCTCTAAATTTCAACTCATACAAAAGGCTAAATATGGTTTTCAGAAAAATAAGTCAACGGAGCTAGCGCTGCTTGATCAAAAAGAGTACCGCTTGAATAGCTTTCAGCAGAAACATCTAACCATTGGAATATATGGACACATCCCTTTCAGAGAAGACGACGGAGAATAGAACGGGCGATCGGGAAACGATAACGAAGTGGGACTGTTCCGTCTCGTGCTGACCTAACTGGTTGCCGGTGTTCCTCGGCGCCAGAGTGCCTTCTGCATAACGTTACATTACAAGTCTGGTGGAGACATTGCCGGTTATCGATCCAGACCTACATAACCAACCTGTCACTACGGAGCTTACCTAGGTACATCATTGTCTCAGCCGCCGCTTACGTGGAGAGCCCCCTGAATTCGGACCCCTTCCGGCCGCAACCAGCATGACGCAGCCTCAGGCTGCCATAGAACCTTCTGCAATGACATCTGAGACCAGGCTTCCCACGCACATCCTGTGTCATTAGCCGCGAACACTTCCGTCTTTCATGGCGACGTGTTCGAGGACGCCGAGGACTGACTTCAGACCTACGAGCGAGTCGCTCGTTACAACGGATGGCCCGATGAGCGTAAGCTCCACAACGTATACTTCGCTCTTGAGGAGTCTGCACGGACATGGTTTGAAAACAATGAGGCTTCTTTTCATCCTGGGAAGCTTTCTGTCGTGACCTGAAAGCCACTTTTCCTCGTGCCGACCGCAGGCAGCGAGCAGAAGCTGCGCTATACTCGCGCAGTCAGCGCCAGAACGAGAGCGTGCGTATGTTCTTCGAGGACATTACACGCATCTTCAAGCGCGCAGACTCGCACATGCCGGAAGAGAAGAAGCTCCGCCACCTGATGCGAGTCGTTAAGCAAGAACTCTTCGCGGGACTGGTGCGCAGTCCACCGCACACTGTGGAGGAGTTTCTCAGCGAGGCAGCGACCATGGAGACAACGCTGCAACACTGAGCCCGTCAGTGCAACCGTGACGTGAACATCATTGGGTCCGACACACCCCCTGTGCATGTCGGCAGCGACATGGACGCACTACGCAATCTCATCCGTTCTGTCGTGCGGGAGGAACTGCAAGCGCTGCGGATGCCTTGCAACACAACATCTTTTCCTTGACTGGCTGAAGTCGTCCGGGACGAGGTGCGTATGGCAGCTCAGCAAGTTGCTGATGTTCCCCAGCAACGCGTTCCCCACCAGACGTTCGACAAGAGGCCCACATACGCGTCCGTGTCACGCAAGGTTCCCCCGCCGGACCATAGTATCAACGCCGCAGGTCCAGCAATGGAGCCTCAGGGTCCTCGCATGGAGGGCCTCGCATGGAG
The DNA here is from genome assembly GCF_055883805.1 of Amblyomma maculatum. Taxonomy (NCBI): domain Eukaryota; kingdom Metazoa; phylum Arthropoda; class Arachnida; order Ixodida; family Ixodidae; genus Amblyomma; species Amblyomma maculatum. Next base: position 199,648,541 of record NC_139345.1, read on the forward strand.
CCTCACTGCTCCCCTCCGCCAATCTACCAGCGACCCTGTAAAAGTCAGCGACCCCTGCCCTCAGCATGGCGAACTGCCTACTGAGGTCGCAAGTAATCTTGCTCCGCGACAGTATCCCAACTCGTCCGCTTACTAAGAGTGTCGGTCTACGTCCGCGACAAGCTACCGCTCGCCAAGTCCCAACTATTCCCAACGCTGCTCTCCCAGCCCTCGCCGGGAAAACTAATACCAGCGGCCTTCCGAAGCAGGGTCGCTGATGTCGGGAAATGTGAATATCCTCCGTCATCATCAGGCCGATCCGACGAAATTTCACTGGTCGCAGGTAGCGACAGCATCCAACGTGCTACCTCCGACCGGTAGGGCGACATTTAATTTGGGACAGCTAGCGACAGCATCCGACATACTAACTGCAAATTGTGTGTAACGATTGATGGAGTGGATGTCACCGCGTTACTAGACATCGGTGCCGATTATGGTCTTGCCCGATAAATGAAGAAAGTTTTGACGCATTGGTCCGGCCTGAAAATTCGCACGGCGGGAAGTCACCTGATTGCCACTTCAGGCAAGTTGTCACGAAATCGGCATACATTTTTTACCAAGCCGGCGCGGCGCGGGGCCCGCGTTTCGCCGCATGGAGACTTCCACAAAGTTCGAGAGAAAGCCTCCTCCCCCATGCGAGGGCGCGCGTAGCTTTGTACGCGTCGCCGTCGCCCTCTTTTGCATCACCCGACGAAGACGGTGACTCATCAGACTAAAATAGGCCAGAGATCTCGAGAAATTTTTACGGGTCCTAGCCAATGACGACGCGCGGCTCGACGGGAGGAAAAGGGAGCTCTTTAATCAGCGAAGCCAAGTGTGTGTGCGCGCCAGCTTTGGCGGGTGTTAACAGACAGAGACCGCGCCGCTTGTGTAGTCAGTTAGTCAGTGGTTGCGGCGTGTTCGCAAGTGCGACAACTGGACTCACGGGAATCACCCGCCGCTGGCAAGCCCACGGACCTGCGAGGGAGCGGCGCTCGTCTTGCATGGCGGCCACATCGTGACACTCGAGGCGTCGGACTGCAACAGTGCCCGGAGAACAATTTGGTGTGTGTTTATGTGACTCTCTCGTGTTTCTTCTGTGTTGCAAAGCCTCTGTGTTATTAAATACCTCTATAGTTGCATGCGTAGTATTTGTTTTTATGTGAACCTCTCGTCTGTGCAATTTAAGTGTTTGTATGTTCCTCTGTATCCTCTCTTGCTGTGTATAAAGTGTGTTTTGTTTGTTACTTCTGCCTTCGACTTGTTACTCTGGCTTGAACCGGCGATAGCTTTGCACCAAACGGCCACCCCCTTCTGTCACTACAAAGTAGGTATTTTTCGGGCTGAGCTTGCCACGCAGGTCGAGGGCATCTCCTTTGCAACCGGAACAGCTACCCCCACTCACTCTAAGGGTGTCTGGGAGTGTGCGCACCGCTAAGGGCGCATCGTTAATAATCCTTCTAATTATTAACGGGTGACAATTATTCTGGCGTCCGCGACAGGACGTTTGTTGCACTCAAGCTCAGAGGACGGAGAACGAGTTGGAAGAGTTTACGAAGAGGTCGTAAACTGTGTAACAGCAGAGCGATAGAGAGAGGTTCCGCGCTGAAGCAATTGTAGAGGTCCATTAAGCAATGCTATGTGTTAGCATTAGGCGGTTCAGACTTAAGATGAATCTCAAGGAGATTACTGTGTTGGGCCTAGAACAAGGTCTTAAAGGAGCTGAACTGCGTGAACAGTTGGACCGAAAAGAAAGGGAGGTTCTAGAACAGGCTAAGAAGGAATGAGAAGAGGCTGAGAAATACAGAGAGAGAATGGCAGAGGAAACAAGCAGAGACAAAGAGACAAGAAGAAGAAAGAGAGAAAGAATAGCTCAGGAAGCAAGCCGAAAAAAAAGAATGGCTCTGGAAACGAACAGAGATAAAGAATGGCTCCGGAAGCAGGCCGAGAAAGAGAGAGAATGGAACAAGCGTAGGCTTGAGAAAGAAAAAGAATACTTAAAAGAGAGAGATATCCTTCTGAAGAAGCTGGCTGAAGTTCAGTGGTTGAAAGGCATCACCGAGCCTCTGGAGGTTACCTTTCCCTTCATTAGGAGGAACAGCGAAACGAGTGATTCGTCGACAGCCACAGGTGCTGTGAAAACCAGCTCCGGAAGTCAGAGTAAGGTTGCAGAACAGCCTGTTCCTGCAACTGAAATTTCAGGAGAGGACTGAAGTGGAGCTAGGATGTCCCAGGAAAGAGATAATGTGTCCTACGAGGCAACAGGCTGCACAGATGCTGCAGAGGTTGTTGTTTAGCCAGAATTCTCACTCATGTACTCTTCGCCTGAAGAGGAAGGGCAGGATTCTAGCTCCACTATACATTGCACCACGTCTGAGAGCGTGAGTGACCCAGAAGAAGAGCTGTCGAATAACAGCAAGTACCAAAACTCAGATGGAGCTGAAGCGCAAGACAGTCATCATCATCATCAGTCTGACTATACCCACTGCAGGGCAAAGGCCTCTCCCATATTTCTCCAGTTAACCCGGTTCTGTGCTAGCTGCATCCACTTGACCCCTGCGAACTTCTTAATCTCATCCGCCCACCTAACTTTCTGCCGCCCCCTGCTACGCTCTCCTTCCCTAGGAATCCAGTTTGTTACCTTAAGCGACCATCGGTTATCCTCTCTTCGCACTACATGTCCTGCCCATGTCCATTTCTTCTTCTTAATTTTCACTAGAATGTCGGTAACTTGAGTTATTTCTCTGACCCACTCTGCACGCTTCCTATCTCATAATGTTAACCCTACCATATTTTGTTCCATAGCCCTCTGGGTTATCCTCAACTTAAGTAGGACTCTCTTGGTTCGGCTCCACGTTTCATCCCGAGGTGAGTACAGGTAAGATGCCACTGTTGTATAATTTCCACTTGAGTGATGCCGGTAAGCTGCTAGTCATAATCGGGGAGTGCTTGCCAAATGCGCTCCATCCCAATCTTATTCTTATTTCCTTTTAATGGTCCGTATCTGAGGGTTAGTACCGGTCCTAAGTAGGCGTATTCGCCTACTACTTCCAGTACTTCGCTAATTAATGTAAACTTCTGTTCCTTCCCGAGGCTGTCGAACATTACCTTAGTCTTCTGCATATTGATTTTCAAGCCTACCTTTCTACTTTTCCTGTCTAGGTCATCAATTATTATTTGCAGTTTATTCCCCGAGCTACTTAGCAAGGGAATGTCATCAGCATACCGCAGTTGCATGAGGTATTCTACGTCTACCCTTATCCTTAACTGCTCCCATTCCATGTCTCGGAATACATCCTCTAAGTTAGCTGTGAATAGTATTGGGGAGATCGTGTCTCCTTGCCTAACATCTTTCTTTATGGGAATTTTGTTACTTTCTTTATGCAGAACTATGGTGGCTGTGCAGCCACTATATATATATTCCAGCACTTTAACGTACGGCTCGTCTACCCCCTGACTTCGCAATGCCTGCATCACCGCTGAGGTTTCAACTGAGTCAAATGCTTTTTCGTAATCAATGAATGCTATCTATAAGGGCTGGTCATTATCCGAGCATTTTTCTATCACCTGATTGATAGTATGGTTTGATCGATAGTAGAGTACAGTTTCCGAAACTCTGCTTGTTCTTTTGCTTGATTGCAGTCTAAGGTTGTCCTGAATCTATTAGCGATTACCTTTGTAAATACCTTAGACCTCACAGACAGTACGCTGATTGGCCTGTAATTTGTAAGGTCTTTAGTGTTCCCTTTCTTATGAATGAGGATAATGTTTGCATTCTTCCATGGTTTTGGTACCGTCAATGACACCAGGCAAGACAGTACTCTCCCAAAAAGTCAAGCGCTGGTTTAGAGCGCTGGCTGAATTCTGAGGAGGTTCTTCCCACTGAGGTAGATGAAAAAGCCTTTTTCTCAGAGGAGACTGCCAGTGCACATCCTAGACTGGAAGATTCAGAAATGGAAGAAAGCGAGGGCTGCACTGTGATGAAATAATTTAAGAAAAATTTTAAGGAACGGGATTCAACTAAAAGTGAGGAGAATGTGTCTCTGGTCGAAGATGAGCACAGGTCCAAAAAAGTGCGGCTGAAGGCCGTAAAGAAAAGAAAGAAAGTCGACAGAATCAAAGGAGAGCGAATTGATTCTCAACGAGAAGCTCCGTCGAGACAACAATGACCTGACTATGCGAGGGAAACCGGCGCAAACCTGCCTCGGCCAGCTCAGCAGACGAACGTAAGAAAGAAAAGAAAATTCGATGCTACTGACGTAGGCCAGGTCTAGTGGGAAGGGTCCCGAAGAAAATCAAGGGAAAAGCGGCTGAAGGACTGGAAGCGCAAAACGACCTGCGCTGGCCAAGATCAACAACCTCAAGGCGCCATGAGGGATCAATGTCAAACCTAAGACTGCTGCAGGTCCGGACAGAGTCAACAATCGAATGCTAAGAAACTTGGACGACGCGGCGATCCGACACCTCGCAGCATTCATGCAGGAGTGTTGGGAGGCCGGTCGGCTGCCGGCGACATGGAAGGCCGCAAACCTCGTATTCCTCCCGAAGCCGGAGAAGCGGCTGGGTTTCGAACACTTGCGTCCGATCTCGCTCACCTCATGCGTGGGGAAACTAATGGAGCATGTTGCTCAGGCCTGGCTGATCCGGTTTTTGAAGGACAACGATATCTATCCGAACACCATAATAGGATTTAGACCGCATTTCGCCGCATCCAATGTCATGCTGCATCTAAAAGAACAGATCATACACAATTCAACAGTAGACACCAGGGTGATCGTTGGTCTAGACGTGTCAAAAGCTTTTGACAACGTGAAGCACTCTGCTATTCTGCAGAATCTCAGTGCATTAGATGTAGGCGTTCGTACGTACAACTACATACGTGACTTCCTCAGCGATAGAACGGCAACTATCAGTATGGGGGGACACACAGTAGAAGGTATTCGACTGGGAAACAAAGCCACACCACAGGGATCGGTGTTGTCCCTGACGCTGTTTAATATCGCCATGATTGGTCTCCCCGCAAAACTAGAGGAAATCCAAGGGCTACACCATACATTATATGCAGATGACCTGACTCTGTGGATGTGCAGGGGCAGTGATGGTGAATTGAACAGACACTCCAGCGGGCAATCGAAGTTATAGAAAGATACTTAGAACCGATCGGGCTGAGATGTTCGGCCGAGAAATCGGAAGTGCTCGTTCTCACGTCAATGCGATCGCCCCATCGTCGGCGTATTAAGCAGGATAACCCGGAAATAACACTCAGGGTCAACAGTAACATTATACCAATGGTGGCAACCATTAGAGTTCTAGGATTACGAATTCAGGCCAACGGCAGGAAGACGGAAACGATACAGAGGCTAGATGCTAGCACAAGTCAAACCTGTAGACGCCTGAAGCGGATCGCAAACAAACATGCAGGCATGAAAGAAGCTAACCTCCTTAAGCTAGTCCAGTCTTTTATAATCAGTAGAATAGTCTACGTGGCGCCGTATTTACGGCTTCACAAGGCAGAAAAGGAGAAACGTAACGTTCTCATTCGTAAAGTAATAAAAACGGCACTAGGTTTACCACCCGATCATCGACAAACAAGATTATGAGACTAGAGGTCTCCAATACCCTCGAAGAGCTCCTTGAAGCTGCAAGGACTTCACAATACAGAGACTGTTGCGCAGTCGTATTGGTCGGAGCATTTTGTAAAAACTGGGGTATGAGCCGCAAGCATGCTCCAGACGTACAGAAAAAGTACCTAGACAGGTTAGGGACAAATTAAAAATACCTCCGCTCCCCAAAAACATGCACCCCGTTTACCATGAGAGCCGGAGGAGTGATGCGCTGCAATAGCGCTGCAAGCCCGTTTTGAGGGAAGACAGGACGTCTTATATACAGATGCCGCACAATGCGCGAACGGTAGGGGACGTGTTTCAGTAGCAACTAGAGAAGACGGGGGCTCGGTAGTTTGCTGCAGCACCCGAAATTCGCCCACAACGGAGGCGGAAGAGATGGCCATCGCGCTAGCAACGAGAAAGCGCACGTACTGGCCCGAGGGTTAGCTACATTCCGGGATCCCATTGACGACTTATGCGCAACCCCGTACCCCTTGCGCAATGAGGAGCCCCTGCAGTTCGACGATGACCTTAACACCTACCAAGATATCCTAAATCATTACAAATTAGGCAGATCAGTACTACCAAAAGCGTGTAAGCAACTCACCAAAAGCGAGGAGGTTATGTGGCGTAAGCTACAGACTGGAGTATTCCCGAACCCCCAGCTTTACAGCAAGTGGCACCCGGAAATTTTTAGCCCCAGGTGCAAACGTTGCGATGGCATAGCGCACATGATCCATATGATATGGACGTGTCCTATATTTGGAGAGCCTGACCGAACAGATGAGTCCTGGGAGGCACTACTTCTCAAGCAGGACGAAAAAGGGCAACGAGAAGTCATCCATCTTGCCCTGGCCGCTGCAAAGATCCAAGGGATCCAGGTCGACGGCTGAGGGGGAGGACATGGTTGGAACAGAGCTTCGCCTCGGATCCTCACCAACCTTTTGACGGGTGCAATAAATGTTATTTCTCTCTCTCTCTCCAGTCGGAAATCACACCTAGGTGTCAGCAGCAGGAGAATTGGGAACCGCGCCCGTAAGAGAAACTCAGAAGTAGAAAAGGGAGCAGGACGCGCTAACGAAAGAAAAGCCAGTGCTTTGTGAGAACGAAAACTGACGTGTTTGAAAGATGGAGAGCAACTGATACGTTCCAAGGAGGAAGTGCAACACGAGTTTGAAAATATAGGCGAAAGCATGCCTTAGGTTTTTGCGCTTCGCATTTGAATAACTGTGTTTCTGCGTGGCATGTATATTGACAACAATGAGTTAAGCTTGTGAACATCATGGAAGTGATGTGTGAATTGTAATTTGTGATTGAAGTTCGTGAAATGCGTGCAATGTATGCGCAATATGATGCGTACATTACCCCATTAAGTTTGTGAGCGCATGCATGTGCGCATCTCCTTTGCGACCGGAACAGCTATCCCCACCCACTCTAAGGGTGTCTGGGAGTGTGCGCACCGTTAAGGGCGCATCGTTAATAATCCTTCTAATTATTAACGGGTGACACAAGTGCGCAGCGCAGGTCGGCATCCGCGGTTTTGTGTATGTCAGAGAACTCATCGTAATTACTTAGTGTTCGAAAGACTTGATTCTTGGCCTAGACATCCTGCAGACCAACGGCGCTGTCATTGACCTGAAAGAAGCGCGTGTGACCTTCTTGACAAAACGGGCCGTGGCACGCATTGAAAACAAGTATCCGGGACTGAACGTTTTGCGTATAATTGACGATGACATGGGGGTGCCAGTACGGTCTAACGTACTGGTTCTTGCGAGGCATGACTTGTTTCACGATTACGAGGCCATCGCGGATGGGCACCTCCCGCTACTACTCGAGAAGGAATTAGCCGTTTCTCGAGGACTCGTGCAACTCCAGAACGGTTGTGCTACTGTCCTCCTGACAAATTTTGCTAAGGAGATGCGGCATCTCGCCAAGGACACGGCTGTTGCCTTCCTTCACGATGTTACTGGCTTGCCTCATTTATGCACCACCCTGGCAAACCCTGAAGAAGAAGGTGCACCTTGGCATGCTCTTCAAACCGTTAAAATTAGCAGGGACTTGAGGCCCGATCAGAGGACTCTTCTTGTCTCTTGACTCTTCTGACCGATTTCATTGCTTCGCCACCGGCTCCAAGGTCAGTCGTACTCCTGTCGCCAAGTGCCGCGTCATCACCGATGAGACCACGTTACTGGTATGCCAGTGCCCGTACCGGGTTTCCCCTAAGGAACGCGAAGCCATTAAAACGCAAGTTGCTGAAATGCTTGAGGACGACGTTATCCACCCTTGGACGAGCCCATGGGCTTCGCCAGTGGTCCTTGTCAAAAAGAAAAATGGAACCTTGAAATTCTGTGTCGATTACTGAAAACAATATAACGTGAACAAAAAGGACGTCTATCTATTGTCCAGGATTGATGATGCCCTCGACCGACTACGCGACGCCAGATACCTTTTTTGTTTTTTTTGTTTTTTTTTTAAATCGAGATTTATTGCATCGGGCCATAGGAATGAGATGAAGGATGAATAAATGAATAAATGAATGGAAAAAAGTTTGACTGATTTTATTTGTCATGCTCTCCGAACTATTCCTCATTAGACCTCAAAAGTGGATACTGGCAAATCGAGGTGGATCAGAGAGACCGAGAGAAGACTGCATTTGTGCAGCCCCACGGCCTATACGAGTTTAAGGTGCTTCCGTTCGGTCTTTGCTCTGCACCGACCACGTTCCAACGTATGATGGACACGGTTTTATTAGGTCTGAAGTGGCAGTCGTGCTTGGTGTACTTAGATGAGGTTATTTTCTCGCCTACTTTCGAGCAACACCTGGACCGGTTACGCATTGGGCTTCAAGCACTCAAAGGCGCACAACCAATGGTCAAGACTTAGAAATGCCACTTCGCTTTCAAGGAACTAGGCTTTCTCGGCCATGTTGTTAGTGCAGAGGGCATCCTTCCTGATCCAAACAAGACTACGGCAGTGTCAACGTTTCCACGCCCTACCGACAAGAAGGCACTCTGGTACCGAGGAACACCGAATACCAGTTAGGTCAGCACAAGACGGAACAGTCCCACTACGTCGTCATTTCCCAATCGCCCGTTCTTCTTTGAATGGCATGTGTCATTATGACGTTAAGAGTATGACGTTACTGTTGTTTATTAGTCGGGACATAAACACCAAGATGCGGATTGCTTGTCACGCGCGCCTTTGGACTCCACTGCAGTGGCAAACGCCGACGATTTTCCCTTTATTGGGGCCGCCATTACCCAATTTGATATGGCTGATCTTCAACGAAAGAACCCGGAACTGGCGCCGCTCATCCAGCATCTGGAAGGGCGCGGTGGTAGGGCACCACTTGTCTTCGTCGTGGCTTGCAGTGACACGCTTTACGAAGTGGAGCTCTTTAAAAACTGATTTCTGACAGGCTTTTGACCACATAGTTCACAGACTCTTATTTGAGGAAATTGATTGCTACGGAATAAGGGGTCGCTCATATGAAATGATAAAATCTTATCTGGCGGACAGACAGCCGTTTATTTGTATAAATGTTGTAAATTCCCAAGTAATGAAAATAGCCTCAGGTGTTCCGCAAGAAACCATTCTAAGCCCGCTACTCTTAAGCCTCTGCGTTAATGATATTGTCTTCATTCAGGAACATCTGAAATTCATAATGTATGCCGATGATATAAGTATATTTATTCAATCTGTTTCTCCAACCGACTAAGGTAGTAAGACCAACGATCTGATATTTAGATTGAAAAACTGGTTGATAGAAAACAGATTAAAAGTGGATACAAACAAAACAAAAGCTATCATTTTCCTAACTAGAGCTCTGCGAGTACCTTCAAATATTTTTCTAAACTCTAACTCTACTCATACCGAAGTCGTAAATAGCTTTAAGACCGTGGGAGCTGATATTTCCGACGCACTTCAGTGTGATAACCACGTCAACTTTGTTCTCCAAAAACTTCATCATACAGTGGGACTCACCATTAGGAATCGCTATTGCTTTCCATTGTCGGTGAAGGTATTACTCTATAAAGCAGTGTTCGCTTTCCACATAAATTACTGCTATTTAGTGTAGGGCACAACAACTCAGTTGAACTTCAATAAGATATTACAGAAGAAGACTATAGGTGTAATTGAAAATGCCTCATACACAGAACACACTACAGAATTTTCCCAGAAGCATAAAATCAGAAGAAATTCAACATATGTACAGGTATAACTTGTTCCGACAGTTTTATTATGGCAATCGAAAAAAATAGGAAAACATGAACATTTGAAATAGACGCCAAACACTACCTTCGCGTTCCACACGACACGCATAATTCTGTCAAATACCTGGAACTAGAACACACTATGGGCTCCCAATGCTTCGCCACAGCTTGCCACACTCCTAAACTGTCTCGAGAACGAAGGCATAAGTATTCTGAACTTAACCCCTACAGAATTCAAATACTTCCTAAACTCGGATCTTTTCACCAACCTTTTTGTGTAAGAAATGAATGTCCGATGCTTTTTCACTCTATTTCTCTCGTTATTGTATAGAGAAATGTTACGGAGTGTTTTGAAACCACTGCTCTTCGAGTACATACTTTGTCTTGAGTATTCAATTTTCTTACCAATACTTCAGCAACAGATACCTGCAGATGGACAGGATAGCCTTCAAGAGATAGCCTATCGCACTGCTGCTGGAAATGTTTGGACATCAAATGTGGACATGATTTCTGATGGGCATTATGAAGACAAAGATTTTCAATCGCACTTTTCAAAGTTGTGGGAAGTTAGCGCTGTGTGTGTCCTCTCGTTCTCAGTCCCTCGTCTTGTGTGTGCTACAGCTTGGAATTATGAACCAACAAGCCCAAATTTCGACATTACTCAAGTCTTTCTTGAAGCAAGAAGTTAGCTCCCAAATGAGCCTGTCCTGACTTATGTTGAGAAGATGAAGTGTCTTTTCGGCCACGCAGATCCCGGCATGATTAAGGAAACGAAGGTAAGGCTCATGATGCTCGGTGTGCAAGATCATCTATTTGCAGGCCTGCTTCGACAGCCGCCAACGACTGTTGCCGAGTTCTGCAAAGAAGCAGCAGCTATCTAAAAAACCTTATAAGAGAGGAAACCCGATCAACGACCGCAAGAAATTGACAACAGCGGTAAGTTTGCGCCACCAAGCCATCAGTTCAGGCTTCGCAGTACAGGGCCCGCTTTGCGTCGCCAGGCAGAAACTACGATGACAATGTGCCGACGAAGTGATGACGGTGTGCTCTGGCTTCTTCCCTAGCACAAGACGAAGCAGAAATTCACCATCGAAGTCAACATGCAATACGAGGACACGATAAAGTGACCACGAATTTGCTGTTGACGGTCGTATGGTTGCCGCGTTAGTGGACATCGGAACCGACTATTCTGTCATCAGTGGAGCGTTCGAAGCCAAACTCAAGAAAGTGATGACCACTTGGAATAGCCGGCTAATCCGCACCGTCGGTGGTAACCTTATTACGCAGTTGCGGGGAGATGCACCACAAGGGTTAGAGTAAATTGATGTACTTACGATACCAGCTTCGTTGTCTTACATCAATGCTCGCGCGAAGTGATTTTGGGTATTGATCGTCTGAACGAACATCGGGCGATCATCGCACTTTGCTCAAAACTCATCAAGCTATCGACAGGCAAAGCCACACCTGCTACCAGAACGTCGATGCATCACTTCACTGTCAGCGTCCTCGACGGAGAATTGACCGTACCATATCGAACCGATCAAGCGTCATCGTCCCTGTGGATACAAAAGAAGTCGAAATCACTCAAGGGGTTGTTGAAGGAAATATCCGTTTGTCACTGAATAGAGAACTTAGGATCACCATTCTTGTTCAGAAAATTGACGGACAGGAAAAATTTATCGCGTGCGCTAGCCGTTCAATGTCGAAAGCTATCGACGACGGAGAAAAAGAATGCCTTGCCATCATTTGGGCCGCATCAAATTTCGCCCTTATACTTACGCACGACCAATGAGGGTTGTGAGTGACCAAAATACTCTGTGCGTCTCGCAAACTTAGAAGATTCCTCTGGCCGCCTTACGCGATGAAACCCGCATCTTAAAGAATTCGACATCAAAGTCATCTACAAGTCTGGCCGCAAGCATTCCGACGAATACTGCTTGTCACGAGAGCTCGTTGACGCGCCGCCGAAAGAAGACGGCGAAGGCGCCTTCTTGAGACCGGCAAGCGCAAGTATTACACAGCAGCAGCGCTCAAACCCTGACTTAAAAGTCTTAGCTGATTGCCTAGACGGCAAGACCGCTTCTCCTCCACTGTGTTCAGGTGTCAGTTGTCGTCCTTTGCGTTAAACAACGACGCCCTAGTGAAGAAATTCGCACCCAACAGTACGACATATGTCCTTGACGTGCCTAACGAACGACGAAGTACGAAAAGAACTTTTGCAGGCTCTCCATGATGAGCCAACAACAGGACATCTCAAATGCCACGCACACTGCATCGAGTCTAACAGAAGTATTCGTGAAGGAGATGGACCCCTTCGCTGGACACTGACGAAGAAGAAGCAGGTGTGGAATTGCCATCACGCAGATCGTGTTGTTCTTGATCGCCCCGCTTTCACGCCGACCTCGACGCTGTTCTCGACGTCCCTTTTTACATTTGGTGGAGGTGTGGCCTGATATCCTTCCCTCACGCTCTAGCTTCTCACCCGCACGCTCCCGGTAACACATATGGCTGAAGCCAAACACCCACTGGCCGCCCCGATGACTCCGCCGGTTGTCTGCTCTGGCTCCTACGCCAGCGATACCCTGTGCTCTTCAGCGGGAATAACGGCAGAGACTGTGATGACTGGCTTGCGTCGTACGAGCGGGTGAGCTCCTACAATAAGTGGAACGATGCCACGAAGTTAACAAACGTCATATTTCATTTGACCGGCGTTGCCAAATTGTGGTATCGTAACCACGAAGCCGATATCACGACATATGACTGCTTCAAAGCTAACCTTACAACCGTGTTCAGTCGTTCAGCTGTACGCAAGCTCCGCGCCGAACAACGCCTGCACGATCGATTACTGCGGGCTGACGACACATTTACAACGTACATTGACGATGTTGTCCATCTGTGCAGTCGCGTCGACGCACAGATTTCAAGGTTCTCGCAATGCACGGCAAGTGCTCAGCCTGTAGAGCCTATATCATTGTGCAGAGCACGAGTTGTCATTCAAGAAGTTCTGTATGCAACAGAGTTCGTCGTTTTGCCTTCCTGCTCTCATGATTTTATCATGGGCTGGGGTTCCCTGTCGCGTCATAATACGGTGATCAATTGTGCTCATGCCGAACTGGGGTTTTTTGTGCCTGACGAACCGTCGCCAGACATTCCTTCTCCCAAAGTCGTCTTTGCCAAAGATATTGACCTCCTAGCGTGCTCTTTCGTTCTTGTGCACGCTGCTTGTGCGTTTTGCTGCAGTACCGATGTCCTTTCCCCCCCATCGCTAACCTTTCTCAACTGCAAAATTCTTACCTTGCCTTATGCCTTACTTTCTAGATCGGCTGGCCTCACCATGCTCTCAGTTTCTAATCCGCTCTCATTTCCCGTGTCCCTGCGCAGTGGTGAATGCCTCGGCACCGTACAGCTCATTGATTCCATTTTCACCGGTGACGCAACAACCGCTTCACAGCCTGATGCCTTGGCTGCACTCACACCACCTGTTATTGCGCCGGACCAGTCGTCTTCCGACGTTTTCTTCGCTCCAATGATGCCCATCTTCTTGGACCTCAACGCTCTGGACTTCTCGCACTGCTTCACCAGTTCCGTTCTTTATTCGACTCTCATCAGCCTGCTTTGAGCCGCACATCAACTGTCGCCCGCCACATTGACATCGGTTCTCACGCTCCTCTGCGTCAGCGCCCCTATCGTGTCTCTGCCACCCAGAGCCGAGTTATTGAAACTCAAGTTCGCACTATGCTTCAAAACGGCGCGCTCGAGCCTTTTAACAGTTCGTGGTCTTCACCTGTAGTGGTGAGGAAGAAGGACGGTTCTATTCGCTTCTGCATTGACTACCGTCGCCTAAATAAAATAACGCGGAAAGCCGTCTACCATCTACCACGTGTAGATGATGCATTGGACTGTTTACAAGGCGCTGAACTCTTTTCGCTGCTCGATTTACGATCCGACACTGGCAGGTCCGATTTACAATCCGATTACTGGCAGGTACCCATGGCTGCGGAAGATCACCCTAAAACCGCATTTGTCACCCCCGATCGCCTCTTTAAATTTACCGTTATGCCTTTCTATCTGTGTAATGCTCCTGCTACATTTGAGCGTATGATGGACACTATTTTGCGTGGCCTGAAGTAGAAGGCGTGCCTCTGTTACCTTGATGACATCGTGGGGTTCTCGCCAGACTTTGCGACCCACATCTCTCGCCTGAAGTAGGTCTTGACATGTCTTGCGAGCGCCGGTCTGCAGCTCAACTTGAAGAAATGTTTCACTGCTCGTGAGCTGACTATTTTAGGCCACGTTGTGTCCAAGGAGGGTATACGCCCTGAGCTCGCCAAACTTCGAGCTGTGACTGCCTTCCCAAAACCTACTACCTTTAAGCAACTCAGGAACTTCTCGGGCCCGTGCTCATACTTTGGGCGTTTTATACGGAACTTTGCTTCGATTGTCTCCCCGCTGATTCAGCTACTTGGCAATAACTCAGATTTTTCGCTGTTGTCACCAGCATGCGACGCCGCCTACAATACCTTACGCTTCATCCTCACTGCCCGTCCCCCCTGCGCCATTTTAACACCCAGGCGCCCACCGAAATGCATGCAAACGCCAGTGCTGTCAGCCAAGGCGTTGTGCTTGCTAAGCTCCCCTTTGGCTTCGGCGAATACGTAGTCGCTTACGCCAGCCGTACTCTCACGAAAGCCGAAATGAACTACTGAGTAACGGATAATAAGTGCTTGGCCATTGTCTGGGCACTCACAAAGATTCGCCCCTAACTTTACGGCCAGCCTTTTGATGTAGTCACTGACCATCATGCCCTCGACTGGCTTTCATCGCTCAAAGACCCCTCCGGCCGGTTGGCACGCTGGGCTCTATCTCCAAGAATATGATATCCGTGTCGTTTACCGATCTGGTCGCGAGCATAAAGACGTCGACGCTTTGTCTCGCTCGCCGCTTCCAGCCGACCTTGCCAGCCTCTCCTTCTTGAACCCCATGGCGCTTACACTCGACGTCAGTGACATGCCCGTCGAACAACGAAAGGACCCATGGATCACCTCTCTTATTGACGACCTCTACAACAATTCGGAGATTACCCTTACACGCGCCCTTCCCTGCCACGCTTCCCACTATGAGATTCGGATAACCTCTTTTACTGGCGCAACTAGAATTCAAGTGTACGTAAATGGCTCCTCGTGATCCCGCGCCATCTACGGACCGAAATATGTACAGCTTTCCGCACCGATCCGCAGTGCGGTCACGCCGGAATTTTCAAGAGGTACACTAGAATCGGTCCTCGCTACTATTGTTGCGGTATGTTCAACTCGGTTCTCAGGTATGTTCGATCGTGCTTGGCTTGTCAACGCCGCAAACCTCCCTCTCACCGTTCGGTTGGTGAGTTACAGCCTCTAATATATCCGCATAGACCCTTCGACTGCATTGGCATTGATATCTACGGCCCCTCTTCCGTACACAGCTGACGGCAATCGCTCGGTCATTGTTGCGGTCGACCATCTTACGAGATAGGCCGAAACCGCCGCGATCCCAGCTGTAACCGCCCGAGATGTGGCCGATTTCTTATTGACGAACTTCATTCTTCGTCACGGTGCTCGTCGCGAATTGCTCAGCGACAGAAGCCGCGCTTTCTTATCTGACACCGTTCAAGCCCTGCTTGCTCAGTGCAAAATCATCCACCGCACTTGCACTGCCTACCATCCGCATACAAACGGTCTTACAGAACGATTAAATCACACCAATGGTGACATGCTCACAAAGTTTGTCGGATCCAACCACACCAACTGGGACATTGTCTTTGCTTATATCCCCTATGCATACAACACTGCTACGCAGTTAAGCACGGGTTTCTCTCCGTTCTTTCTGCTTTATAATCGGCATCCATCTGCTCCCCTCGACACTGTGTTACCCTACAACACTGATGAATCTGAATGTACCACTGTTACCGAAGCTGCACAGCACGCGGAATAATGCTGCCAGATTGCCCGGTCGTTCACGACCTACTCTCAATGGCGCCAAAAAGATCAGTATGACACCAGTTAGAAGAATGCACCATACTTCGCGCCCGGCTCACTCGTGTGGCGTTGGGTTCTATCCGGCAGCCCCGGCCTCTCAACAAAACATTTCTCCAAGTACCATGGGCCCTACCGCGTCGTCGAGCGCACTTAGCTAGTCAATTACATTGTTGACCCTCTTAAGCCTTAAGCATTAAGCGCCTTAAGCCGTTTTACGACCACATTGTATCTTCGTACCCTTAAGTCGCCTGGATGGTCCTTTTTCTCTGGGAGGCACTGTGAAGAAGATCGATCCCTTCGCTACACACTGACAAAGAAGCAGCAGTTGTGGAATTGCCATCGCGCAGATCGTGCTGTCCTTGATCGCCCCGCTTCCTCGCCGACCTCAACGCCGTCCTCGACTTCCCTCTATTACATATTATTGACCGTGGTTACCTGCCGATGTCGCCCATTACGTCGCAATGTGCCGTGAGTGTCAGCGACGCAAGACGCCTCCAATCAGATCTCCAGGGCTACTGAAAACCGTACCACACCGACCAAGCCGTTTCAGTAAATTGGAATGGATCTCCTCGTCTCCTTCGCGACTTCATCTACAGGTAACAAGTGGGTCGTCGTGTTCGCCGATTGACTTACCCGTTACGCTGAAGAAAAGGCACTGCGTAATGGTACGGGAGAAAAAGTAGTCGAGTTTTTCGTCGAGCGTATTCTACTGCTAGACGGCGCCCCCGAAGTGCTCATCACGTACAGGGGAACAGCTTTTACGGCGGAGCTCATTCAAGTCATCTTGAAGTACAGCCAGACAAGCCACGGGAGGACGGCCGCCTACCATCCGCAGACGAACGGACTCGCGGAACGTCTGAATAAAACTATAGCGGATATTGCTATGAATGGACGCTAAGTCGAGCTGCACGGAATTAACAAGCGTTTTATTGAAAGAATGCCGCCGCTTAAATAGCTACAGCGAACACCATCTGGTGATAACAAGCACAGGCACAAAACCTGCCGCATGCTTTCTTGAAATACACCGATGACACAGCGTGTGATTACACACTCTATCACAGTTATGCTTGGCCTGTACGACACTGAACACAAGACCTAGGACGCCTTCTTGCCATAAGTGATCTTCGCGTATAACACGGCAATCCAGGAGACAAACAGAGCGACCTAGTTTAAGCTTGTGTACTGCAGGGAGCACGAGGCAACGCTTGAGGTGATGCTGCCGCACGTAGCAGAAGAGAACCTCGACGCCACCACCTACCTGCAGCGTTTAAAGGAAGCCAGACGACTCGCACGGCTACGTATTAAGGACTAACAGCGCATTGACGCCTGACGATACAACTTATGACGACGCCAGGCAGAGTACAAGCCAGGAGACAAAGTGTGGGTTTGGACTAGAATTCGCCGTCTTGGCCTAAGTGAAAAGTTATTACGTTGGCCATAAAAAGTCTTTTCGCTCATAGGACAACTTGATTACGAAGTCATTCCCGATGTCAAGATTACATCCCAGCCGCGCCAGGCGCGTACTGAAATCGTCCATATGGCGCGCCTGAAGCCTTATTTCGCCCGCTAAAGGACCGCATTTTTAATTTCTAGTATTTTGTTTATCTTTCTGTGTTTATTTTGTGAGCATCGAGGCGACGGCTGTTTAAGGGGGGAGCAACGCCGTGAATGATTCGTCTATTTTTTTTGGCAGCCGTAGGCATGTGGTCTTATCATTGTGATTCTAGCGCGATGATCGATTCTGTCCTGTGTTTTGTTCGTTTGTTGTTTTGTCCTGTGTTTTGTTGTCGCGAGATGCTGCTCTTTCATTTTCTTTGTCGCGCAAGATGCGTCGAGAAGAATCTTGAAGATTCCTGCCACTCGCGTGTGTTTCTGCAATGTGCCAGATTACGCTAGTCATGGTGTGCGGCTTTACTCGATGTTTCCTTGCAATCTTCAAATATAGCGTTGGCGATCAGCATTCTAGTTCGATGACCGACAAGCACATTTGTTCTTATCGCCGCCGTCGATTCACTTAGTGCATTCGCGGGTGGAAGTCAGCCCCAATCAAAATTTATTCAGTGACCTCCTAGGCTCTTCATTTTTTGTCATCAGCCTTGTCACTAACACGTGACAATATTAACTGCGTAGGGGAAAGAACTGCACCCTAATGGGTGCCTCATGTTGGTGGAGTTTGGACAAATGGGTGTCCACTCTAAAGCGAGCCACTCGGTTAGAAAGGAAGGAGCTAAGAGTAAATGCTGCAGCCACAAGCAAGATAGGATGTTGCGACAAGATGTTGTGGTAAACCCCATCGAAAGAATTGCAGATATTTACGGGTACGAGTGCATAGATTTGGATGGGGGATGGTGCTAGAAAGGTATTCTAAACGTGCACGAACATGTCCTAAGCACAGACGTGACATCAAAAACCATTGAGAGAATAAGACAAAAACTATTCTTTAGGAAATTAAACTGACGTGTCAGAGCAATTCGCTCAAAAGTCTTCCGAACGCGTGACGTCAGAGAGATAGGGCGTAGGTTATAGAGCGAGGGAGGGCCAGGAGCTAACACATTGCCGCTGTCCGAGGTGTCATAGAACGTCTGGAGGATGAATTCTTTGTCGTGATCGTCACACGAAGTTTACAGAGTGCGATGTACGAAATTGCTTTGTAGCGCCGCTCGCGCCGCGCTGTTATCGTAAGCCACGGCCCGGCCTTTGTGGCACGGCGCTGGACAAAAAAGAGGGTAGCACTAGGCGCCTCAGCGCGAGCCGCGCCATAAATTAACAGTTCTAACCCGAACGCTGTCTCAGCTTCCTTATCTTAGCACCGACATATTTGGCGACCCGACATCGACCACACAACCCCGCCGTCCTTCATGGATTCCGCCGGCTCTTCAACCCCTCCTACAGCCGACGAGCCGCCCCTGAAGGCTCGGCATAACGGCACTTCGTTGGCTGCGTTTCAACCAATCAACCTGCCTACGTTTTTGCCCTACAGCCCTTGTACCTGGCTACACCCAGGTCGCGGCGCATTTCCACTTGCGGCCAGAAGACCGAGTTCCTCCATCTCGTGTCCTCCCTGCCGCCTGATATCGCCAAGGAATTAGCAGACATTATCGCCTCACCGAACACGGCCCGACCTTTTGACACATTGAGGGCGGCTCTCGCTACTCGCAAATCAGCGTCTAAGCGCAGTCGACTCCAACAGCTCCTTACCGGTAGAGAACTGGGTAACAGCCGTCCTTCGCAGCTCCTCCATAGCATGCGAAAGCTGCTTGGAGACTTTCCCTCGGGGCTGGACGGTTTGCTACGTGAGTTGTTTCTCCAGCGACTACCCCAGAAAATAGTACTCGTCCTCGTGGCTGCTGATAAGTCACTCTAGACAAGCTCACTGAACTCGCGGACCGTGTGGCGAATTACTCAAGGCACGCCAGCGTTAGCGCCGTGACCACTCCGCCTCCCACTGCTACCACAGTCTCCCAGCTTGTGAGCATAGAAGAGCGACTGGGCGCTTTATTCAGGCGGCTTGATGGCCTCATGCCCCTGCCACGCCGCTCTCCACCGAGGTTCAAGTCCCGACGCCACAAACAGGAACGTCGGCTTCGCGTGAACTCCAACCACACGAAGCATGGCAAAACTCCTCCTCCTCCTCGGCTGTGTTCTGGTACCACCGTATTTTCGTCAGCTCTGCCCGCAAGTACACCCACCCGTGCTCGTGGTTGGGAAAACGCTTCGACTGGCCACTGACGGCACCAAGTGGTGCTGGTGGACGGATATGCCGCCTATTTTATTTTTCGGACAAGATCACTGGCGCTCGCTTCCTCGTTGAGAAGGGAGAATAGGTCAGTGTAATACAAGCAGCTTGGGCAGATCGCCGTCGCAACGACCTCCCCGCTCCAAGCAATAAACAACTCCCCCATCCGCACGTACGGCATATGGTCTCTTACACTTAACCTTGGATTGAGCTCGACGTTTCACTGGATTTTCATCATCGCCGATGTCTCGCAAGCGGTTCGTAGCGCTGATTTCCTCAGGTTCTTTAACCTCGCTGTCGATATGCAGGCCCATCGCCAAATCGATCTCAGCAAGAAACTCTTTGTCAACGGCGTACTCTCCACCGCTTCGGCGACAGGCCTTAGTGCTCTCCTCCCTGCTTCGCCGTACTGGAAAATCCTTGCCGATTTTGCCAACAACACGAAGTCACACACCAGACAGTTACCGGTGAAGCATTCGATCCCCCACGATATCGTGACCGCTGGACTACTTGTGTTTGCTCGCCCTCACCGCCTGCCTGGAGAACAGCTCGCTGTCGCTCACCATGTGTTTCAACACATGCTTGAGCTCGGCATTGTGTGCCCTTCCTCCAGCAACTGGGCATCATCACTACACATTGTGCAAAAGAAAGTTCCGGGCGACTGGAGGACATGCGGAGATTACCTCGCCCTCAATGATCACACCTTATCAGACCGCTATCGACATCCTCACATACAGGACTTATCATATTAGGCTGGTTGCACTATCTTCTCTCAGACTGACTTAGTGAAAGCTTACCAATAAATCCCCTAGAGCCCGTTGATAATACGAATGCGGCCATTACCACACCATTCGGTCCCTTGGAGTATGTGAGGATGTCTTTTGGATTGTGCAACGTTGCACAGACTTTTCAGCGAAGTATAAGTGAGCCAAAGTAGTCTGAACCGTAATTAGTTTGGCGATAGACAAAAGCAGTCAGACGTTTCACCAGTGACGAAGGACCAGGTCAAGAAAGCATAAAAAACTATGAAAAGGGGGAGATCAGCTGGAGAGGATCAAATAACTACAGATTTGTTGAAGGAAGGGGGTATATCGTGCTAAAAAAACTGGCCACCATGTATACGCAGTGCCTGGGGTCATCGACGGTACCGGAACCATGGGAGAATGCAAACATTATTCTCATTCATAAAAAAGGGGACTCTAAGGACCTTAAATATTACAGACCAATCAGCTTACTGTCTGGTACGTATAAGGTATTTACTAAGCTAATCGCTAATGAAATCAGGACAACCTTAGACTGCAATCAAGCAAAGGATCAAGCAGGACTTCGGAAACGGTACTCTAACATCGATCATATCCATACCATCAACCAGGTGATAGAAAAATGCTCAGAATATAACAAGCCCTTAAACATATCATTTATTGATTGCGAAAAACCATTTGACTCAGTGGAAACGACGAGCCGTATGTAAAAGTGCTGGAAGATATATATAGTGGCTGCACAGCAACCATAGTTCTGCATAAAGAAAGTAACAAAACTACCATAAAGAAAGGTGTTAGGCAAGGAGACACAGATCTGTTTAGGGGAAAGATTATACAGATTACATTACTAGTGCATGTGTTTATATATATATATATATATATATATATATATATATATATATATATAAATATATATATATATATAAACGTATAGGAGTTGATACACTGTAGAAATACGGTAAACTTTATCCGACATTTCAGCCGAGGTCCGGCCGTTGTCAACCCTGCCTCCTTGATATTCCTTGCAAAAGCCAGATCCAGGCTGACACGTCGTATTAAAGTTTGCCGTTTTTCTGCTGTGTGTCAGCCCCTTTACGTTTAAGCCTTACCGGACACATTCGAGCTTCATCCCATATATATATATATATATATATATATATAGATATATAGATATATATTTGCATTCCCAGACGAAGGTCGGGCCCGGCCGAAACGTCGGAAATAAACCTTTGTATTCATTTGTCCGCCCCTACCTCAACTTATACATATTTCTGGATCCTCGAAGACTTTTATGAAATATATATATATATATATATATATATATATATATATATATATATTGTCACGTAGTGGTGACAAGGCCGTTGACACCAAAAGAAGACACAGGCTTGATGGTACTAAAATCAACTTTTTATTGGGCTGACTTGCGCCCGCAAAAGAACTAAGCAACTCGGCGGTGGCGATAGCAACAAACGTGCTCGCCGATCGTCGAACAAACAGTGCCCGTCACACTCGTCAACGCTCAATTTAAAGGCTGCTCAGAACAATCCAGATAAGGTCGCAAACGGCTAATAGCACAACGTGGAACATTATAGAAACATACGCAAGTGATCGGAATCTTCGAGACAGACCTCGGCGCATCTTTTGCGACAAAGAAAATGATAACGCGTTGTATCGCGACAACGAGCATGAACAAACGCGGGATACAAAATTGATACGCGTGCCAGAGTCACAGTGATAAGGCCGCATGCCGGCGGCTGTTCAAAAAAAACTACAAATACAGTTTTGAAGGTTTTGCGGCATTACTCCCCCCTTAAAAAAAGATCGCCTCGATGTTCCTAAATAAACAAAGCAACTTAAACAGAAACATTAGAAAGTTTATACACCAGGGATTCATTACCGCGCGTAATAAGGCTTCAGCCGAACAACATGTGCTATTTCTGGGCGTGCGCGTCGCCGTTGTAATGCTGACGTTCCGTCGGGAATGACTTCATAGTCCAGTGGTCCGACGCGGCGAATGATTTTGTACGGCCCAAAGTATCGACGCAACAACTTTTCACTCAGTCCGCGACGGCGAATTGGTGTCCAAATCCGCACTTGGTCTCCTGGATTTTACTCTGCACGGTGTCATCGTAAGTTGTAACGTCGGCTGTCGGTGCACTGTTTATCTTTAATACGCAGCCGTGCGAGTCGTCGGGCTTGCTCTGCACGCTGCAGGTAGGCGGCGACATCAAGGTTGTCCTCGTTGGTTACGTGCGACAGCATTGCGTCGAGCCTCGTCGTAGGCTCCCTGCCGTACACAGACTTGAACGGGGTTGCTCTGGTCGTCTACTGGACGGCCGTTTTATACGCGAAGATCGCGTACATCAAGATGGCATCCAAGATCATGTGTTAAGTGTCGACGTACATGGCGATCATGTCCGAGACCGTTTTGTTAGGTGCTCCGTAAGGCCATTGGTCTGGGGATGGTACGCAGTGGTTCGTCCATGGCTTGTAAGACTGTATTCTAGGATGGCTTGCGTCAACTGTGCCGTAAACGCCGTTCCCCTGTCCATGATGAGCACTTCACCATTGTGCGCTTAGCGCGCCGCACGCTTCGCTTGTGGGCGCCTTTTCGTGTGGTCATAATAGAAGGCGGGTATAGGTGAGCGGTAGTCTGGTATTTGGTGAAACCAGGCAACCGAAGGTTTGGTAAAGCATGCTTGGCGCCTAGTGGCCGTAAACGCCGTTCCCCTGTCCATGATGAGCACTTCTGGGGCGCCGGGTCGCAAGAGAATTTGTTCGACAAAACATCTGCAAGTTCTACCGCAGTACCACTGGGCAGTGCTTTAGCTTCGGCGGTATCGGGTTCAGAAGCCCAGCTGGCCTGATCGGTTGCGTCTTGTGTCGCTGGCATTCACGGCACGTTTTTACGTAATCAGCCATGTCGACAGGCTGTCGCGGCCAGTAGTACTTCTCCTGGATTCGATGCAACGTGCGCGCAAAACCGATGTGCCCTGCTGTTGGCTCGTCGTGCAACGCATGAAGAATTTCTTGTGTGAGGTTTTTAGGCACGATAAGAAGATGCGCTGCCTTGTTGGGAGCGAAGTTTTTCTTTACGATGACGTCATTGCTTAAGACAAACGACGACAACAGACACCTAACACAGCAGGAGGAGAAGCGGTCTTGCCTTCCAAGTAATCCGCTAGGTCTTTCAGCTGAGGATCTGATAGCTGTTGTTGTGCAAAGCTGCAGGCGCTTAATGGTCCCAGAAAGGCATCGTCGTCATCGTCCTTCGGAGGAGCGTCGACGGGAGCGCGGGATAAGCAGTCTGCGTCTAAATGCTTGCGGCCCGACTTATAGACTACTGTAACTTCAAATTCTTGAAGTCTTAGGCTCCATTGGGCAAGGCGGACGGAGAGATCTTTCAAATTAGCCAGCCAGCAGAGCGCGTGGTGGTCGCTTACCACCTTTAATGGTCGACCGTATAGGCATGGACGGAACTTCGAAATGGCCCAGATGATCGCGAGGCATTCCTTCTCGGTCGTCGAGTAATTGACTTGGCTTTAGTGAGGGAACTGCTAGCGTAAGCGATTACCTTCTCCAGTCCGACACTTTTCTGGACGACAACGGCTTCTAGGCGAACTCAATTTGCCAATATCTGCTCTTCAGGTTCATCGATGAGAATTACCTTGCATTTTAGAGGCGGTCCAGTGCGTCTTCGATGAGGGGAAGTGGGTAGACATTTTTCTTAGTTATGCTATTCAAGCGGAGGTAATCGACGCAAAAGCGAAGTGTGCCGTCTTTCTTCTTCACCGAAACGACTGGTGCTGCCCTTGGGCTGTTGGATGGCTGGATCACGTCATCCCGCAGCATTTCCTCAACTTGATCGCGTATGGCCTGGCGTTCTCGTGGCGTACACGGTAAGGGCTTTGACGTAGCGGTCGAGTGTTTTGGTCCTGGATGATGCGATGCATTGACAACGGAGTCTGGCGCACCTTCGACGCTTAAGAAAAGCACTCGCTGCAGTTTTAAAGAAAAGTGCGTCTCCGGTCTTGTCTGTCTCGGGGGAGCACTGGATTAATGTCAAAATTGGGCTGCTTGGCTCGGTTGGGTGCATCGTCAAGTTGGCTGGGAAGCGCGAAGACTTCTCGGGTGTCCGCTAGCTCGTCAAGGAAACCAATCGTCAGGCCCTTGTTCAGGTGTCGGTATGCGTCGGTGAAGTTCGTGACGAGCACATCAGCTTGTCCATGATGGAAACGAACGATCCATCTTGCGATGCCAAGTCCTCTATCCAGTAACAACTGAGTGTTTACTTCGACAGCCCTTTCCCTGATTTCGACTTCTGTTGTAACCACAGGTACAATGACGCTTGATCGGGGCGGTACGGTCAATTGCCCTTCGAGGACGTTGAGAGTGACGTGATGCGCCGAAGTTCTCGCAGTAGGTATGGCTTTGTCGGTGGACAGCTTGATAAGTTTGGAGTGGTCGATGACCGCTCGGTGTTCGTTCAGAAAATCCATGCCCAGTATCACTTCGCGGAACAGTGCTGTAGGACGACGCAGCTGGTACGGTAGGTATATCCATTTACGGTTGCAGTGCATCGCCTCGATGGCGTAATAAGGTTACCACCAGCGATGCGGATTAGCGGGCCGCCCCAAGTGGTCGTCACTTTCTTCAGCTGGGCGGCGGAAGCTCCTCTGATGACAGAGTAGTCGGCACCGGTGTCCACTAGGGCGGTAACCGTGCATCTGTCGGCAGCAATCTCAAGGTCGCTTGTTCGTGTCCTAGTATTGCACGTTGGCTTCGGTGTTCGATCTCTGTTTCGTCTCGTGCTGAGGTCGCGACCGGGGCACACCGTCGTCATTTCGCTGGGCGGCAGTGGTAGCTTTAAGTTTGGTGGTGTCGTCTTGAATGTTGACGTCGGGCGTAGCGGCGGTGTCACCTTGAAGTCTGGTCGTGTCGAGGGAGTCTTCACAAAAAATGTGGGCGTCATAGCGTTATCGTCCTTACTCGTCGTCGGTGGCGGAGGATATTCGTTTGTTCGCCGTATAGCAACATCCCCTCCAAAGGTTGCCACCTTTAGTTTCCCCTACGAGGGCTTGGGGACCTTCCTCGCACACTGTCATTGTAGCTGCGGCCTGGTGACGAAAAGCGGCCCCTGTACGGCGATGGGGACGTCAATCGACGGGTTTGTAGCGCCAACTCACCGCTACGTAGGTAGTTCTCGATTTCTTGAGGTCGTTCAACGGGACGGGGTCGTGGGGCGTCGACTGCAAATCCGCGGAGGCCAATTCGTCGGTACGGGCAGTGGCGTAGATTGTGGTCGGCCTTACTGCAGTGGAAGCATAATGGCTTGTTGTTCGCAGTCCTTCAGGCGTCGCACTTCCTGGGCTTGGGGGTCGTGGTAGGCTTGGCGGGCGGGGGGCCAAGGGGCGGTTTTCAGGAACAGGACGGTAGCGGCGAGGGCTTTGAAAGTCATCACGTCGGGGCGCAGGGCGACGTAATGCAACAGCGTAGTTCATCGCTGTTGCCTCTTGTGCTGGAACTGTCGCAGCAGTCGCTTGAGGAATGCCCAGCGCCTGCTGGACTTCTTCAAGGACGACGTCCGCGAGCGTCGCAACCTGGGGTTGTTGGAATGATGGCAGTAAGCGACGAAGTTCCTCTCGGACGATCTCATGGATGAGGTCGCGAAGACTTTCTCCGCTTGCAGATGCGCTGTGGTAGAGGCTTGAGTAGTCCGGTTGAAGCGGTCGCTCATAGTGGCGCATCCGGGTGCCTAATGTCTTCTCGATGGTCGATGCTTCACTTTCCGATTCTTCCACAGTTTTCGGCGGGTTCCGGACAAGTCCTGCAAAAAGCGACTCTTTAACACCTCGCAATCAAAATTTCACTTTCTCACCTCTTGCCATGATAGGGTGGGCGCGGCGAAAGAGGCGCTTCATCTCCTCAATGTACGACAGGACAGTCTCGTTTGGGAGCTAAATTCTTGATTGGAGGAGGGCCTGAGCTCTTTCTTTTCGGACAGAACTTGCAAAGACCATTAAAAACTGTGCTTTGAATATCTCCCAATCCTTGAAAGAAGTCTCGTGATTTTCGAACCAAACTCGGGCATGTCCTTAAAGAACAAAGTAGACTTGCCTGATTTTCGCAGCGTCGTTCCAGCCGTTGAATTCTGCCACACGGTCGAAAATGTCCATCCAGTCTCCCGCATCGTCATCCGGTCGTCCATGGAAGCAGGGGGCTCACGGGGTTGGACGCAAACAACCGATGCTGTAGGCTGGGCCATAGTCAGCGTCGATGCCTTCCGAGATCGAATGGGGTCCGGCAGCAGACCGTGTTCAGGTTGGAGCCCTTGAAGCCGGCGACTGGTTCGGTAGCCTGTTGGCTGGTCCTCTTGGGTAAGAGGAACAAGGTTGGGGTCTTTGCGTGAAGAATCAAAGGCAGCACTGTCGTGTTAGCCCAGGCAGGGGGGGCGCCTCTGCACCCGCGCCGGAACGCTGCCCGAGAAAGCAGTCTAGACACCGCGCTCCCAGACGACGAAAAGTGTATAAAAGCGGAGTGCGAGAATAAACGGGGGTCATTTTCTTCGCTTGGGAGCGCGGTGTCTGGACTGCTTTCTCTGGCAGCGTTCCGGCGCGGGTGCAACGGCGCCCCCCCCCCTGCCTGGGCTAACACGACATGGTGTCAGAAGTGGCCGTCTACGACATGATGTCAGATGGTCAAGAATCTTCCCAATGAGCCAGGCACCTTCCATCCACGA
This sequence comes from Amblyomma maculatum, assembly GCF_055883805.1. NCBI lineage: Eukaryota > Metazoa > Arthropoda > Arachnida > Ixodida > Ixodidae > Amblyomma > Amblyomma maculatum. The sequence continues at coordinate 199,675,632 of NC_139345.1, forward strand.
TGTCGAAGACGCCTTCAATACGGCTGCATGGACTGCAGCAACCGCCGCCGCTGGACTTTGACCGCACGTCAGAGTGGCCGGCGTGGATCGAACATTTCGACGACTTCCGATATGCAACGGGACTGAACGAATGCTCCGGGGAGGCTCAGGTACGAACGCTGTTGTACACAATGGGGAGGCAAGCTCGTGATATATTCAAGACGTTTTCACTATCTGACGAAGATGCCAAGAACTATGAAACCGTAAAGAAAAAGTTCGACGGGCACTTTGTAAAAGAGAGGAACATCGTGTACGAAAGCGCCTGTTTTCACAGATGCGTACAAATGCCAGGAGAGTCGGTAGACCAGTTCGTCACAGCGCTACACGGCTTGGCGGAACGTTGCGACTACGGTGAACTAAAAGAACGGATGATCCGAGACAGACTGGTTGTCGGGCTCCGCGACGCAAAGCTCTCGGAAGCTTTGCAAATGGATTCTCAGCTCACGGTGGCTTCGGCGCTGTCGAAGGCTCGCTTAAATGAAAGCGTCCAACAGCAGCAAAGTACTCTACGAGGACAACACAGCCATCAGTCATCGGAAATTCGTGACCAGGACCCCAATGTGGACGCGGTGGTTCAACAGAGGCACAAGGGACGTCTGCATGGGCAACGAATGCCGGAGGTGCGGCAGCATGGGCAACGAACGCCGGAGGTGCGGTGGCCTTTCTGCAGTGGCGACGCCCGCCCCAGGACAATGTGCCCAGCCAGAGCTGCCAAGTGTCTTCACTGTGGCAAGAAGGTTCATTTCGTCGCTTGGGAGCGCGGTGTCTGGACTGCTTTCTCTGGCAGCATTCCGGCGCGGGTGCAACGGCGCCCCCCCCCCCCTGCCTGGGCTAACACGACAAGCACCTCCACCAAATGTCACGTAGTGGTGATAAGGCCGTTGACACCAAAAGAAGACACAGGCTTGATGGTACTGAAATCAACTCTTTATTGGGCTGATTTGCGCCCACAAAAGAACTAAGCAACTCGGCGGCGCCGATAGCAACAAACGTGCTCGTCGATCGTCGAACAAAGAATGCCCGCCACACTCGTCAACGCTCAATTTAAAGGCTGCTCAGAACAATCTAGATAACGTCGCAAACGGCTGCTAGAACAACGTGGAACATTGTAGAAACATACGCAAGTGATCGGAACCTTCATCGGCGCATCTGTTGCGACAAAGAAAATGATAATGCGTCGTATCGCGACAACGAGCATGAACAAACACGGGATACAGAATTCATACGCGTGTCAGAATCACAGTGATAAGGCCGCATACCGGCGGCTGTTAAAAAAACAACAACAAATACAGTTTTGAAGGTTTCGCGGCAATATACATATAATGAACACAATTATTAATTTATGCTCACCTAAAAAGCAAAGGTACAGCCTACAATTGAACCTGAGGAGGCATTAACTAGCCCGCTAAGTATATAGAGAGTAAGAGGATATGAGCTTCTATGCACTTTTCCTTCTACTTTGACGCACTTGAAAAGCCGCTTCACACTCGCGCCCATTTTGAACCCCGTCCTCGGCGGCCGCTTTTCGATGGAGGCGAAAAGAAAGGTGCCCGTGTGCTGTGCGATGTCAATGCACGTTAAAGAACCCCAGGTGGTCGAAATTTCCGGAACCCTCCACTATGGCGTCTCTCATAGTCTGAGTCGCTTTGGGAAGTTAAACCCTACAAACCGAACCAAACCAGCATCTTGAAAGACTACAAATGAGGAACGCTTGCCTCAGTTATACTTCAAACGCTAAAAACGCGTTGCTGCTCTCGATGCGCAGCATGTAAACTAGTCAAAGGCAGAGAATGTATGACGGAATCGCGCTTCCTTTAAAAGATTCGCGCTTTTTTATTTCTTTATATAAGCCGACGCGGCAGCCGCGCCTCGCGCAACTTCGTCCCTCCAAAGTGGCCTACTGCTAGTGTATTTGCCTCGCATAACGATCAAGCACCAATGCAGGTTCATTTTATTTTGCACTTTTTTGTAAAGGAGTGTTGAAGACCGTATCAAAACAATGGTTGAGACATGTTGTGTAAATTAGCTCCTTACCTGAACTTTACTTTTCGCAGGTAGCAGTTCGTCAGCATGGAGATATAAATACACAGACAAAAATTGTTCCGTGGTAGAGCGGGTGAATATGCAAGTCAACTTACATGGTGAGGCTCCTGCTGTTGATAAAGCATTTTCTCGTGGCTGGTTTGCAATATAAGAAAATATAGGAGATGTACAATTCTTCTCAGAGAGGGCTTAAAGCATCACAAGTGCTCAGGAAAACGGCTTTTGACATGCAACTCCAAAGTCATGCACGTGCTTAAATACATATTGTTAAGCGCGGGGTTTAATCCAGTGTCGCGTAGCAGTGTTTCATACAATAGGAAGCTTACGAATGCATGCTTGTACGCATATGAGTTCGTATGACCTAATACGGGGACATAAAAGAAAATGCAAAATATGACAGCAATGAAGTGCATATGCATGAATGAGGATCCGAAAGGCACCCGAATATGCGAGGGATAAACGCGTTCGTGTAATAACGCTAAATGCGGAATCAGATTGTGTTTAAAAGTTATCTGTGTTAAAATATGCTTGTCAAGAAGAGAAATGCGCTGCGGATGTCCATGCGCCGCTTAAGAGAAATTCGACTCTAATCTGTGGTAGAGTACGCAGATAGCATGCCAACGCCTCCTTTGCAACAATCAGGAATTATGGAGGATGAAATGTTAATTGCAAAAGGACTATATGGGTGTGATGGGAGATGACTTTAAGGCAGGAGGTCACACTGAAAAGTTCTTTTTTTCCAAAACGGCAATTCTTGCTTTTACGTTTTAAGATACCAGCATATATTCGGGTACACGCTGCAAAAAAAAATATGGTCCTATAATGATTAGTTTCGGAGTTACTGCTATAGCATATCTAGCCAGATAAGGAGGCAGTCGCCGCGTCCGGCTTGGCACGGGCATTCAAAGCTCGAACAGCGCATGAGCAGCCCTCGCCATCTCCCCCCCCCCCTCCCCCCTCTCCCGGGCCACGGGTTAAAAAGCACTGGCCGGTTCACAATAAAACTTCTTCTATTCCTTCTCGCTGGACGGACTGTCTTCCTAGTAGGCTGGGGCCGACGTAGCAATAGCGACGAGGATGGGATTCCAGACGTTTGCGGACAGCAGCTGAAGGCAAGCAGGATGGCGTCTCCACCCCCGTTTTCGACGACACTGTGAGAATTTGGAGCACGTATTGAGTGCGACTAGAAGCCTATTTTGAAGGCAACGAGATTACCGACGCAAGAAAGCGCCGGGCTCTGTTGGTTTCGTCACTGAGCGACAGCGTCTTCCGCGTCTTGCAAGGGCGCCAACCGTCAGTTTCCGTCAACTCCAGGACGTATGAGGATATCTTGAAATGCCTGGAGGAGCGCTACTACCCGGAGACCAACGAAATAACTGCAAGCTATTCGTTCTTCATGCGCAGGTAGCTAGACGTGGAAAGTGTGCGAGACTGCGGCGCCTCGCCGAAAATTGCAACTTTGGCGCATATCTGGGCCGTATGCTGCGGGACCGAATCGTTTGCGGAATTCGAGATGAAGAAACACGCCGATACTTATTGGCGCGCAAAATGATTATCCGAGAAGAAGCCGAAGAATTTGCCCTGGCTTCAGAGAAAGCAAATGAAGACGCTCGCGGCATGTGGGAGACTGGCAGACAGAGCAGCGGCATCCACGTAGTACATCAGCAGCGGCAAGGACTGCCCTGGAGGAAGAGTTGCGAGTCACGAGCGCCTAGTCGTCAGTGCGAAAGGTGTAAGGGAGCTCACGAAATGGCTGCGTGCCGACATCGCAACACCGCCTGTTACCAATGTGGCAAAAGAGGGCACCTGGCCAGAGCTTGCAAGGTAGGCCATTCTTGCTTATCAGGAACGTACGCTGTCAGGAAAACGGAATCCGAAAGCGAAGAAGAAATACTGCACGCGCTTGTGGCACACAGTTCGGCAAACAAAGACACGGTGCAACCTATTGAGCGCGTGTTGACGTGAGCTGCAAGCTAGGCATGATTATCGATATGGTGTCACCGGCTAGCGTGATACCCAAGAACGTCTTCAAAAAGCATCGTAAATGAAGGCCGGCGTTACGGAAAACTACTCTTCGCCTTTCATGTTTCCTGGGGCCACTCCCGATTTTCGGCAAACTGGATATGGAAGTGCAGGGGGGTCAACGGTGGTGAGCAGCTTACTGATGGTAGTGGATTGTTAAGAGCCTCTCCTTTGGGGACGAAACACAATAGATTCGTTTCCCAGAGCGGGTGTGTCCCTTTTTGTAGAGAGAAAGTCTGCTTGCGTAAATGCGGTTCAGGCTGGCACCCAGTTACAGAACGTTCTAGACAACTTCTCAGACCTCTTTGAAAAGAAGCTGGGGTGCTGCAAGGGACCACCCGTGAAGCTATACCTTAAAGAAGGTGCTCAACAACAATTTTGTAAGGCCTGGATGATCCCGAACGCCATGCGGGCGTAAGTATCCACCGAGATTGACCGGCTAGTAGAAGACGGAGTGCTGCGCCGGTCAGCGTTGTAGAATGGGCAGCACCGGTAGTGCCTGTGGCAAAGAAGAATGGGGACATCCGGCTGTGCGGAGATTTTAAGCTTACCGTCAATCAAGTGACACAGCTTGAGCAGTACCCTCTCCCAAAAATTGATGACATTTTTGCAGCCGTATCCGGAGGCGAGGTGTTCAGCTCACTCGATTCGCGCAACGCGTACAACCAGCTCCCCTTTGATGAAGCCAAAACGTTAGCTATGCTGAATACGTACCAAGGTCTGTACTGCTACAACCGGTTAGCCTTCGGCATTGCATCGGCCCCCGCTGTGTTTCAACGCCGCGTGGAAGCTGTTCTTCAGGGACTACCGGGTGTGAAGGTTCACCTGGACGACATCATAATTGCGAAAAAAGGACACCAACGTTATTTCTTCGGAAGGTGTTCCAGCGGCTACGAAACAACGGTCTGAAGCTGAATGAGGCTAAGTGCCGGTTCCGCGAGAAGGGAATGTCATTCTTGGGGCCCGCTTCGCGAGAACTTGGAAGCAGTACGGGCGGCGCCGACACCTACATCGGTAAGCCAGCTGAAGTCGTTCTTAGGACTGGTTACTTATATCTCTAAATTTCAGCCGCACGTGTCCTCCACACGGACTCCACTGTACCACTTGCTGTCTAAAGGGGTCTCATGAAATTGGGGGCCGGCTCAGGAAACTGCATTTCAGGAAACAAAGCGCGCCATGTGCAACGCCAACTTCCTCGTTCATTACGATTAGCAGAAGCCTCTAAGACTTGAGTGTGATTCGTCACCAATGGGAGTAAGTGCAGTTCTGTCGCATCGCTTTAACGGAATTGATCATCTTATTGCATTTTGTTCAAGAACGCTGACGAAAGCTGAGTGCAATTATTCACAACTAGAGAAGGAAGCTCTGGAATTAGGTTTTGGAGTTACCAAGTTTCGGGATTTTCTGCTCGGCAACAGATTTACCGCAGTTACTGATCGTTTGCCCCTGACTTGTTTACTGCGTCCCGACAAACCAGTCCCGTACATGGAAGCTGCAAGAATTCAGCATTGGGCGCTATTTATTAGCAGCATATCAGTACGATTTTGAGTACCGGAAGGGAGAGCTAAATGGAAATGCCGACGCGTTAAGCCGTTTGCCTTTGCCGAAGTGTGAGAAGGACGACGAAAGCGAGATGGCAGAGTATGTCCTGCATGCGCAGGCATTGGATGATGTCCCTCTTTCCGTGCAGAAAATGGCAGAGCAGATAGGCAAATATGAAAGGCTCCAACAAGTGAAGACGGCTGGCCAAGGCGGTTAGGTAAGAACGAACAGTGGTACCAGCAGTTTTTCATGCGCAGGCACGAATTAGCTGTAAGAAACGGAGTTATCTTCTGGAGCCATCGCTTTGTTTTGCCTGAAACAGCGCAGGAATTTGCTTTGAAAGAGCTCCACGACACGCATCCCGGCATAACGGCAAGGAAGAACATCGCCCGCACTATTTTTTGGTATCCGAGGTTGGATAAGGATATCGAGAAGCTCGCAAAAGATTACCCGCAATGTGTACACTGCTTGCCAATGCCTGCGGCACAGGTTCCGGCACATTGGTCAAAAACAGACCGACGCTGGTGCCTTCTGCACTTGGACTTCGCAGGTCCGATCGAAGGGCACATGATACTTGTTCTCATTGATGCCTCAACTAACTCGATCGAAGCGGTGCCACTAAGAAGTTCGACGGCGGAAACCACAGTAGACGTGCTCCGAAACATCTTTGCGCGTTTTGGCATTCCCCGGAGTTTCGTATCCGATGACGGCCCGCAGTTTACCAGCGCAGTGACAGCACGATTCTTCAGAGAAAATGGCGTTCGTAATCTGACAACAGCTTCATACTATCCTCAATCGAACGGCTTGGCAGAACGTGCCGTGCGCACTGTGCATAAAGGGTTGAAAAAAAAACCAGAAAGGAAGTTTGCACACTCGTCTTGCCAAATTGTTGTTACGTTACAGGTCCACACCGTCCCAGGAGGGGAAGTCACCGGCAGAAGGATTGCTGGGATTTCAGCCATGAACCCGCCTGTGCGTCTAAATTCCAGAGCAGGACGTAGAGGAGAGTGCTAACACAAGGAAGGGACTGTGACTGAACTTAAGGGCAGACATTCGGTCACAGCAGATACGCCACCGGGGTTGCAACGGCGGCATGTGGATCAAGTCCGACCACGGGGACCGCCGAATGCGGCCAAGAAGGAAGTCAGCGAAACACAGCTTAGTGCTGAGCAAGCCTCAGAGGCAGGGCCCTCCGCACTCTACGAAACGCAGTCAACAGACTACCAAGCAGCTCTAGCCAGGCAGCGCTAAGGCAATGAAGAGGCGACCGGCTCCAGCGAACCAATGGAGAATGCAGATGCAGCAATATAACCAACTTTACCAAGACGCTAATGCGGCACTCGCAAGCTTCCTAACAGGTTGCAGCTATAGGAGGAAGGAAGTGCTATATCGTATCTAGCCAGATAAGGAGGCGGTGGCCGCGTCCGGCTTGGCACGGGCGTTCACAGCTCGAACAGCGCATGAGCAGCCCTCGCCATCTTCTCCCACCCTTCCCCCTCTCCCGGGCCATGGGTTAAAAAGCACTGGGTGGTTACCAATAGAGCTTCTTCTATTCCAGCTCCATGGACGGACAGTCTTCTTAGTATGCTGCGACCGACGTAGCAGTTACACCCAGTTCTTGAATGCTTATTCTGGTATTCTGAAACTGAAACTAAAATTCACTGGTTTCTGAAACTACTACCTTTTCTCCTGCATGATTTCCTTCACTATATATATTTGTGAATATCCGCAACATTAACTAGTATTTAAAAGTCTAGCTATAAAGGTATTATTCTATAATCTCTTAAAGAGGAACAAGGGAGATGACATATGCTCGAAGAGCGCTTGTTTACTTTCATCTCTCCTTTGTTTAGACACTGTTTAAGTCTCAGATTAGTTCTATACAACTCTAAAAGATGCTGAAATGCAGAATTCAAAGCAATAATGCAGTATTTCGTCTAGTATGGCTAAGTTTTTAGCTCCGAAAAGGCGAAAATGCACATATGCTGGGAATCATCATTACGCAGCGTCCGCCTTCTCAGCCACCAGATGCGGAAGTTTCGGTTTGTGAAAAGGAGCTTAGGAACACCGCAAAAACCAATGACTCCCTACTACCGGATTCTACACTTCAAGTGAACAGGATCGTTGGCATTGATATGCTTTCTTATGTTTCCTATCTGGCATGCACTGAATGCATGATACAGCACTGACGCTCGAAGAGCGCGCTCACCAAGTGGTATGCTCTGCCGTGCGTGTAGAGCGCACGGCAAACGCTGGGTTGATGACGTTACAGTCGTGCAGGGGTTTTCGATCAGACAATGGTGACAATGCAATGGCACTACTGGGCGCGGCTTGCACGGCGTGCCGTTGCCTGTACGATACTATAAAGTGCTACTGGCACGGGGCAAGGCGACAGCGGCGCTGCTCAGAAACTGCCTGGCACGAAGCAGGCACGGCCGACAGCTGTTGCTTGCAAATAGAATATACCTTGGAATCGCTCTCTTGCAGTTTCCGCTCGCAAGTCCTTTGCAGCGATGGATGGTAGCTAGTGTTGTGTTGTTGACTGCACGAGTTATTCTACGAAAAACATAATGATTTACCACCAACTGTCCGAGAAAAGAAAACTGCGTGACAAATTGAATTGTGCGAACCGGCTCTCCCTCTGCACTTGAAAGCGCATGTGTGCTCGGAACATTTCACGCGGGCATGATGGTTCTAACACAGGATGGTTCTGATAGAAGAGTGCGGCCTCGCGATCACTATGCGGTGATCGAAATATGATGCTTTTTCGTCGATCTTTCCGCACGTGACATAAGCTAAACCGCCTGCCGCAGTCCGCCGTTGCCAGTAGGGCGGATTGTTTGCGAGCCACCACCAGAAAAATAAAAGCATACTAAAATCTGTTGATGTCTTAAATATTACACAAATGGATAAATTAATGTAACGAGCCCTTACTGACGATCGCTGATCTGCAATTAGATTCTGGAGGTAACTGCAATACAAGCGAATTTTTGCTAGCAGCTCCGAGCTGCCGATTTGTCGCTGAACTCATCCGATCGCGTACTCTAGCTTTGCTGCTAAGGCGTCGCCCAGATTACATATGTTTTTGTTCTGAGACCGTTAGGTTGACAGTAAGGCTGTCCCAACAACAGACCATTGCTATAGCGCTCATCAATTTCGAAGCGCCGTCCGCTGCGGCTATGGTGTAAGTTTGGACCGAGCGACGACTACGGTGCTGCGCATGGTAAGAGCGCTGTTGTCCGCCGCTCTCGCGGGCAGCACCATTGCGGGAAGCTTGCGATGAGTGTGGCAAGTGTTTTCGTCTACTTTAGCTTGGCAAATTTTTCGTCCACTTTGTTGATGCGGCTAGAGGCGGCCATATTTTGATTTACCGCTTAACATTTATTACGCCGAGCGAACGATCCTAAGAGGACTGACGGGGCTACGTGATCTGCGCCGCCGTGCGCGTTCTATCGAAGGTTGTATCCATCGATCGGCATACTATAGGCAAGGCCTATATGACCTTTGAAACTTACTTTATTGTTCGAAGTACATGTAGATTTAACTCCATGGCCTGTCTGTGCTCTGTAACATTTTGCGTCCGGGCTAGGCGCACCTTGCGTACCATCCGTTAACAAGCGTCGACACCGCTACTGAGCTTCGTAATGGATAATCGTAATCAGCAGGTTGATTACGTATCACGCGTAAGACGTCAACGAGAGTTTCAAAACTGCTTTCCCTCAGACGCCACCATTTTCGTAGCATATAGAAGGCCTATAAAGTATAGTGTGTGATCATTTTTTATTCTTGCAATTATTGGCTACCGGCATTAGTTTTGGTCGTGTAGGAGCGCGTAGAAGAAATAATATTAAATTGAACAATTGCCATTCGGTGGGAATGACTAACTTTTCCAAGTGGCGAGCTATTGCTGTGTAAACAATAATCTCACTCGCAGCGAGGCGGAATTATGGTCGGTATCGAGCTAAAAAATGGGAATGTGTAGTAACGATCGGTCGCCCTCATATATGCCGGTCACTTGCAACATGTTTGTGAGCGCAATGATGGCATAATAATTTTAGGCAATTGATGCTTCATACGGCAGTAGTTTAGCCGCATTCAAGATCGCTCGTGTATCAAATATTGCTTTTTTTAAACTTCATTTGCATGATAAATCAATATCAGTATGGTCGAAAAATCAGAGCTTCCCTTTAAGCCCCCAAAAGGTTTCATTCCAGGAGTGGAAGGCAACTAACACTCGTGCCATGCAAACCTTCAAAGTAGTGCATGCAGTATGGAGACTGCTAGCATGTATAGGATATTTGAGAGATCGCAAGGAACAAGAGGCTTGAAGTACACAGACTACTACGGTGATTGCGATGCCAAGAGCTATTCCACTGTAAAATGAGACGTACAGAGGTAACAGCATCAAGAAGCTTGAACGCATTCGACATGTCCAAAAGCCTGCCTGCTGACACCTGAGAAACTCATAAAAGCAGTGCGTTGTCTTGGTGGCGAAGGAAAGTTAACTGATGGCCTTATTAACCGCCCGAAAAACTACTATGGGAATTCCATAAGAGCTAACGCGGGAAGCCGTTCGGCAATGAAATAAGTCACACTGGACAGCCTCTTTCACTGCAGTATTACTGACAAGCAATCGAGGCACATCCTGTGCCCGCCTGGACCAAACAGCTTACCCGGGTACCAACGGGTTGAAGCATTTCACCAAGGAAATGTGTACACAAAGGAGAGCTTCCAGATGATATGCTAAACAGGGTGAAAACTGTGTACAGGGATCTCTGCTCAGACGAGCTCATATCAGTGTCTACATGGCAAACCACTAAAAGCAAATGAGTGTTTCAATTAGTGTATATGGCAACGGGCTCCCAAGGAGGTGTACGTAAGCTTGAGTACTATTCTGTTTGCCTTGTGTGACGCTGTATCACACTTCAGTAATGGCAGTGTAAGCATCATTGATATACTGCGCAAGGCATACAGAAGAAAGCTGCTACACTAAAAGAGCTTGCATTGACAGACACCTCCAGCGAATGCAGAAGGCTGTACGGATATCAACTAACGCGACAAAATGCACAAGGAAAAAAACATAGGGCAGTGACACGAACAAAAGGAGACACTACTTCTCCTCAAGAGGGCCCCAGTGATAAGCCTGGTGCATTTTAGAGCTGTATATATTGTGCAAACCCAACATAAGACGGTTGAGATTACTGATCTCGAGCCGAGCATCCTGAAGAGTGAAGTTGAATGTGCCTTAGCCAGACTTGCTGAGAACAAAGCTAGCGGAATTGATGGCATTCCAGTTGAGTTGCTTCAAACCCTCAACCATGACGACGCAGTTGACGTTCTGTAGACATTATGTCAGCAAATTTGGACACCCCTGTAGTGGCCACAGCATTGGAGGAGGTCAGTTTACATCCCCATTCTAAGGAAAGGCAGTGCCAAGGATTGTTCTAGCTACCACACGATCGCGCTTATTTCGCATGCTAGCAAGGTGATGTTGAAAATCCTCTAAGGTAGGCTGCAGCAGTATGTGGATCGGGAGCTTTCAGACGTGCAAGCTGGGTTTCGCAAGGGCAGTTGAACTAGAGACCAGATTGCCAACCTTCGCATGATCATGGAAAAAGCAAGAGAGTTCCAGAAACCCAGCTACTTCTGCTTTATGGAGGGCAAGAGGCCACAGTCCGAACTGGGCATGGTTTTTATGATTGGTTTCCGATTGAGAAAGGATTGAGACAAGGCTGCATAGTGTCGCCCTGCCTATTTAACCTATATGCTGAGTGCATCATGAGGAAGGCCCGTTTGGACGAGTCTTCAGCTGGAGTGAAGATTGCTGGAAAACGTATCAACAACCTGAGATGTGCGAATGATACCATTTTAATGGCAGAAAGTGAAATGGAACTCAAGAGATTTCTGATGCGAGTACAATAATAAAGTGAGAAGTTTGGGCTTAAACTGAACATTAAAAAGACAAAGATCATGTCGTCTTGCCCTATCAAGTCCTGGAGCATCAACGAACAAGAAGTGGAAGCTGTGACAGATTTTCTCTTCTTGGGCTCCAAGATTACCTCGGAAGGAGACTGCAGCCATGAAATTAGGAGACGCCTGCTTCTGGGAAAGAGAGCAATGGTTAGCCTTGACCGCTTAGTAAAAAGCAGAGACATTAGTCTGCCAACCAAGATCCGTATAACTCGTGCTATGGTCTTTCCAGTTGTGATGTATGGATGCGAGAGTTGGACTGTGAAAAAGGCTGACCGCCGAAGAATCGACGCGTTTGAATTGTGGTGCTGGCCGAGACTCGTGAGATTTTCTTGGATTGCCAGAAGATCAAACAGTCGATATTCTCGACTATAAACCCTGACTGCTCATTGGAGGGTCAAATTCTAAAGTTAAAGCTTAGCTACTTGGGTCATCTGATGATAAGAGAGGAGTCGCTGGAGAAAGATTTGATGTTGGGAAAGGTTGAGGGTAAACGGAGAAGGGGCAGGCAGCGAACGCGATGGTTAGATGGCATCCTCGAGGCGCGCAATTGAAGTTATGTGATGTTAGGAAGATAGTAAGAGACAGGAAAGTGGGGCATGATATGGTTCATAGAGTCAGGAAGAGTCAGACATGACTGAACGACTGAATTGAACTGAACTGATATATTGTTTGGCACACCTTTAACATGTTTTGAAAATTTTCGTTTCTGAAAAGAAGATTTTACTCCCCCTCTTCCTACGCAATCTGCGATAACGTTTTTTAAGAAATATCTTGAAATGTTGCATCTTACCTGTACTCACCTTTGGGGCTCAAACTTGAGGCTGACGAAGAGTTCTACTTAAGCTGAAGACCACGCAGAGGTCTATGGCAAGAAACAATAGTGGGGGTAACATTAAGAGATAGGAAACGTGCAGAGTGGGTCAGAGAAATAACTCAAATGACTAACCTTCAGTGGAAATCAAGAAAAAGAAACGGGCATAGGCAGGACATGCAGTGCGGAGAGAATAACCGATAACCGGAGAGGATAACCGAGGGGAACAAACTGGATTCGAAGTGAAAGGAAAGCGTAGCAGGGAACTGCAGAAAGTTAGGTGGGCGGATGAGGTTAAGTTCGCATGGGTCAATTGTATGCAGCGAGCACAGGACCGGGTTATTTGAAGGATGATGATGATGATCTTGAAATGTACTTTTGGCCACTGATTCCTCATATAAAGATGTTTCCTATGAATAGGTTAGTTTGTACCTATAGAGAATATTTTTAATACCTTTCTAAAAATGTATTTAGGTGACCGATTTTTCTCACTTTGTTCAGCTTTTCAAGATTACGTTTTGAATATTTATTAGACTACATTCATCCTAGTGAGGACAACCCAGAGGGCTATGGAACGAAAAATGGTAGGGGTAACATTAAGAGATAGGAAGCGCGCAGAGCGGGTCAGAGAAATAACTCAAGTTACAGACATTCTAGAGGAAATAAAGAAGAAATGGGCATGGGCAGGACATGCGCGAAGAGAGGATAACCGATGATCGCTTAGGGTAACAAACCGGATTCCAAGGGAAGGAAAGCATAGCAGGGGGCGGCAGAAAGTTAGGTGGGCGGATGAGCTTGTAGAGATCGCCAGGCAGGGGCGACCGCTGCCACATTTTTTTTTAGGAGAAGCTGAAGCGGTGACGACGGCAGCGTCCGGCCGAGGCGAAGGCCGCGAGCGTTCCTAAGCTCTCATTCCGGCACTGCTTCCTTCTCTTCGGCACGTGCCGGACGCATGCCACGCGAGTCGCTACAGGGCTCCTCCCTTAGACGATTGGTCGAAAAAAAAAAGAAAAAGGAAAAGAAACTCGCAGTCTAAGCAAAAAGCACTGCTCTAAAAAACTATCAAGAAGGCTATACACATAAGTACATGTTGAGTTAGTGTCCAAGTCGTAGTCCAAGGGGCAAGCAGGTTTCTTTAATGGCTGTTCAGGAGGTCGCGGCTGAGTAAATCGTAGCGGCAGAGGAAGCGGGACTGTTGAGGTGCGCGTGCGGCAGCATCTTGAATCATCCGCTTGTCCGCTTGGCATGCGACGGCGCTGAAGGCAGGCTTTGTGCTCACAACGAACTGACCGAATGGATGCTGCAAAGCACTGCGGCGAGCCAGTTTTGGGGAGCGAACGTGACGAAGAGCTATGTACCCTCCTAAGCTTGCAGCACGAGAGGGCAAAATTAACCGTGATGAAGACAGCGGCTGTTGGATGCGATGTACGTACGCACGGGTCACTTGCGGTAGGCATAAGCTGACATGTTGCTGCCTGATAGGGGCTTGGAAAAGCGGGAGGTGCACAACAATAGCAAAATGAGTGGCCATAGGCTCTGTGACACTAACCAGAGATGTTGCGTCGCATAGCGCGTGGTGTTCGAGCGAGGTGGCTGCGGAGCCCACTGATGCGCAATCGCGATGGAGGGCGATTGCAGACCATGAGCAGGACGCTTGGTGCGAGAAATCGAGGCACGTGCTTAAGTCCGGTGCTGCTGCGTCACACAACACGCATGCCAGCATTTGAATGACGGCGCAGGAGGACGGAAGAGCTGAGGCTGCGCTTACTGTGTCGTAGACGATAGATAAGTGTGGGAGAGTAGCCGGGCCGGATGCGCTAGGCAGGAGTGGCAGGGAGCTTGCCGGTGACAGCTGTGGCGTGCTGTGCCGCGAGGATGCAGCCATAGACAAGAGGGATGCTGGTGAGGTCCCGGATGCTGACGGCGGCGAAAGCGGGTCTACCGCGTCGTACAGCGGCAGCGGGCAGTAGCTTTCGCTGAAGTACACCAGGACGGCAGCACGCAGCTCATCGTATGGCCGGCAACTCGAGGCAGGGCAGGCAAGCCGGCAAAGGATGTCAGGTGGTATGATTTCGGAGACGACTGCGTGCTTGAACTGCTGGATAGTGATGCAGTTCTGGTACATCGCAGCCTCCAGTTGAGCGAACCACCCGCCGACGCCTGCAGGCGGGAACATCGGAATCGGCGGGTCGAAAGCCGGGCCTTGCCAATATGCCATCCTAGGACGTCACCGGGGTGAAGGCACGGTTATACGGGTCACCACAAATGTATAGATAGCCAGACAGGGGCGACCGCGGCCATATTTATTTGAGGAGAAGCTGAAGAGGTGACGACAGCAGCGTCCGGCCGAGGCGAAGGTCGCGAGCGTTGCTAAGCTCTCGTGCCAGCACCGCTTCCTTCTCTTCGGCACGTGCCGGGACCCATGCCACGCGAGTCGCTACAAGATTAAGAAGTTCGCAGGGGTCAAATGCATGCAGCTAGCACAGAACCGGGTTAATTGAAGAAATATGGGAGAGGCCTTCGTCCTACAGTGGGTATAGTCAGGCTAATGATGATGATGCCGTATCTATGCTTAGATACGGCATTTCTGTCTATGGATCGTGTGCGCCCTGTAAGATTAGGAAGGTTGATAAGTTGTTGGGCAGAATCTCCACTAATTTGCTGTATGGAACTGCTTATAAGAAGGCTGACTACAACACCAGGATGGCTGAAGCAGGTGTTAGTCCCCTGCATGACTTGTACGTGCAAGTGGTAGTTCTAAGAAATTACTTTTCAAACCAGTTCAAACAGCCAGATAAAAAACCAGAGTCCCTTAGGCACATAGCACGTTACAAGGTACCAAGGGTTTATACCAATTATGGCAAAAAGACACGACAGTTTTATATTCCTTACTATTTTAACAATCTACCAGCAGATGTGTTGGGTTGCGATTCTATGACGGCTACTAAATCTGCATTGAAAGCGTGGATTGTAGGTCGCGAAGAAAGATATTAAGCTTCTTTGTAATTTATATTCGTTTTTTCTTTTTTTTTACCGATTTGATTACGTTTATTGACTATAGGTTTCAGTGTCTTTTTAGCTATTGATTGTACTGAGAAAACTATATGTGCATTGTACCAGCTTTTTTTTTCTTTTTTTCTTTTTGTCTGACTGTGTACTATCAGCGTTTTTATATTGAATGCATACCGCTGTGACTGCCGTTGCCCGCCCACAAGCGCTTGCGCTTCTGCGGTCACCCGCTATCTATTGCATGTATATTTCTCGCAATAAAGTTCATGTATGTATGTATGTATGTATGTATGTATGTATGTATGTATGTATGTATGTATGTATGTATGTATGTATGTATGTATGTATGTATGTATGTATGTATGTATGTATGTATGTATGTATGTATGTATGTATGTATGTATGTATGTATGTATGTATGTATGTATGTATGTATGTATGTATGTATGTATGTATGTATGTATGTATGTATGTATGTATGTATGTATGTATGTATGTATGTATGTATGTATGTATGTATGTATGTATGTATGTATGTATCCTAGTTCATTGAACAGGTCACGCATTCAGCTACCTAAGTCCGAAAGCATTCCTCAAATTAGTCTTCCAGTGGTTAATTATCCTTGCTGGTGTGACTACCAACCTGAATATATTTTTGAGGAAAATAGCTCCCAAAAATAACTTGAACAAATAGTTCTATTTTAAATACTTGAATAAGTTGAATAAAACATGCATTTAAAAAAAAGGTGTTATAGCCCTCCCTGCTGATTTAAAAAACGTTTTCCGACGGTGACCTCCCACCTTAAGAGCACATGTTTAAAAACTGGCTACTTTCAAATTATTTACCTGAGTTTTATGAGCCGCGCACAAATTAAACAATACCTCGTTTGCGACGCGATTCCGTGTACAATGGACTTCAGTATTCAGTATCTTCCTACTTTGTCATTTTGGCCTTTCTATTCCACTTTGTGTGCGAATGGGACACCCCAAAGAAAGCAGCTTGCCACCGCACAGTCCCCGAGAATAACGCGCTTTGGTTTTTGGTGGAAAGGCGGTCGTGTGACCAAGAGCTTCGGTTCAACTTGACTGCGAGTAAAATAGCGCAACCCGCTTGTCTGTTGTGATATACAAGTTCACGCGCCACGTGTATACACCTTTTGTCCACATTTGAGAGTCCAGAGAGGGAGCTTGCTTCTAAGCCGTGTACTCCAGTTCCTCCAGCATTCATAAGTTACTAGTTAATAGAAAGGTCCCAAAAACATACCTCCAGGAAATTTACTTTTTAGCCGTGCATTAAGAAAAACACTGAGGGATTCAGAGGCAAACCTCTTGGACTTCAAACATTTCAAGAGGCTCTACTTAGAAACATGTGCATGATAGGTTAAGCGTTTGCTTGTAATTATGAACTGTTCATTGTAATGTCAATCAGTTGTTTTACAATCTGTGTCAAATAAAATGTAGTCACTGCTTGCTCTTCGCGTATGTATCTTGCTTCCATACATAGAATTTAGAGCTGCATTATAACCACCAGCGGCTGCGTTTCGATGGAGGCGAAACGAAGATGCGTCCGTGTGCTGTGCGAAGTCAGTGCACGTTCAAGATCCCCAGTTAGAGCAATTACTCCACAGCCCTCCCTACAGCTCATCTTTCTTTTTTTCCACCTTCACTCCTATCGTCTCCCCCCCCCCCCCTTTACGAAGCAGTTGACTTGTCTACAGCAACAAGTGTAAAATATCCTGCGCCTTTCCCTTCCTGTGAAACAATTATTATTATTAATATACCCTCGTCTATTTGGACCATATAGCTCTCCGCTGTAGTCTCTGATGCGGAAAGGGGACCCATTGTTTGCGCACTTTTGTAGAAGAGCAAAGCAGATAAACGACGCAACCATTTTAAGCAGCGGAGCTCTAATTATCGTATTTTTCAATGCTTCAAATGTAAGAATGAATCTAAAATGTATGCAATTCGTCTCGCACCGCGAACACAAAACTATTAAAATGTGTGTTTTCAGCAGGAAGTAACTCTTTCGGAGTGTGTTCTGCGAAGCTGAGGAGAAAACGTAGTCCTTCTGGAGCCGAGGCGGTCATTCGATATGCTGGTTTTATTCTATCTGTATATGTAATGGTCTTTGAACATACCGCATTTCCGAGTGCTTTTCAAGTCTGAATTCTTTGAGTCCGTCATCACGTATAATGTGGAATATTTTCCCACACTTGAGGTTCTATAGCGCACGTACAACAAAGAAGCCTAAAACACGCGCACTAACATCCTCTAAACAAATTTTCTTGTCCTAACTTCTTTACAAAAAACATGCATGGTAGTGGACTAGAAACAAAAGAACGGTTATCTTGTGAAAAAGGAGGTTATCCCCTCCTTGCTTGTGAACAACACAATCCATAAATACATAAGAGTAACAAAAGCACCCCCCAATGAAAAAGCAATATACGCTTGAGCAATTTTCACACTGTCGCCTACTTTTTTGAATCTCTAGAAAAGAAACATGTCTTTTTATAATGAATCAGATATAGCCTCGTCACACTTTCCCAACCCAGCTTTCTCCATGCCGCGGCTTCAGCTATCTCTCTATTGCTTACATCGCCCTGCTTGCCTATCAAAGAACATTCTTCAAACTGCCTCGACGAGGTGACACGATGGTCACTGCGCTCGACTACTTTATCCAAGGATGCGGGATCGAATCCCACTCTCGGCGGCTGCTTTTCAATGCAGGCAAAAAGCAAAGCGCTCGTTAGTGTGCGATCTCAGTCACTAAAAAATCCCAGGTAGTCAAAATCTCCGGATTCCTACGCTACGGCGTCTCTCGTAGCCCGAGTCGCTTTGGGACGGTAAACCCCACAAATCAAACCAAACGAACCATTCTTCAAACTCGGGTGCAATTCTGACCACTGCAATGCTCACAAGTGCGCGCCAAGTTTGAGGAATGTTCGGTGATATGGAATCATTGCAATTAACTGCGATCAAAAACGAGAGCGATAACTGAAACCGCAGCAGTTGATTCAAAGTTGGACATCCCATTTAGACTTCACAATCTGCAGGCTACTCCGACCAAGATGACGAGTACTGCAGCTTCTGGCGAACCTCCCTGAAACTGCGTACAAGTGCCTTCTTGACTGCGCCAATGCGATCAGGACGGGAGAAACCCCCCACCCCATTGATTGGAAGCCGCTTCTCGTCACCTTTATTCCCAAATCCAGGAAACCAGTCGACGCGGACAACCTCCGGCCCATCTTTCTCACCTCGTGTGTGGACAAACTGATGGAGACGATGGTCCGAGATCGGCTGTCTGTGTACATTGAAGAGCACAGAACGTTCGCGGACACCATGTTCGGATTTCGCACACACAGATCCGCACAAGTTGTCCTGCTCCAACTCGACTGCGAAATACTGACCCACATCACATAAACAAGAAACAATAAAATAGTCCTCGCCCTGGATCTCAAAAAGGCGTTCGACAACGTAACACAAGAGATCATACTCACAGACTTAAGCCATGTGCACTGTGGTACCACCACATTCAACTACATCCAACAATTTCTCACAGATAAACTATCTTACATCCGAATACAGGATGAAGAACACGGACCATTTTTGCTCTGCACGAGGGGCATTACGCAAGGCGCAGTGTTGTCCCCTCTTCTATTCATCTTTGCAATGATGAGCTTAACTGTTCTGGTGGGTGCAGTCGAAGGGGTGCAGCACGCACTGTACGCCGACGACATCACCCCATGGGCCACGCAAGTGCTTCGGGGAGACTTGGAGGCCAGGCTGCTAACGGCTTCTAGCATAGTGGACCGCTATGCCCGCGGCTGTGGTCTCCAATACTCAATGCATAAATCTGATTTTGTGCATCTGCGCCCCTTGCTCTCATGCTCGACTTATATCAACCTCTTCCTCCAAAGCGGCCAAATTCAGGAATCTAAGGAAATCACAGTTATTGGACTCGATACATAACCAGCGACGATGCGGCAGAGCACTCGCCAAGCTCCGGCAGGTGGGCCGGAATATCCGCCGAGTTTCCAACAAGCTCGGTGGGTTAGGATGCAAGGACGCCTAGCGGCTGGAGAACGCATTTATGATCAGTCGAGTCTTGTATTCGACTCTCTACCTTTACCAGACATCGGTCATACCATGCTGAATACGCCGGTTATCGCCCTACCTTTACCTGCGGAAGTGAGGGGAGAATACTCTCGAAGTCATCCTCCGTAAAATCATGAAACAAGCATTAGACCTCCCGGTTTCTATCTCTACCAACAGCCTCATGGCGGTGGGTGGGGTGAAATCTTTTAAGGAGCCTCGGGGGCCTAACTCACAAAACAATACAGGCGTCTGACAAAGGCAGAGTAGGGTCGCTGTTTTCTAGCCCGACTTCACATCCAACACACCCAACCTACAGAGGAGAAATGTCGCATTCCCGACTAATGAAGACGTGCCGTCCATGTGCAGCCTCTCCCCGCGAACATGTCCAAAGAGCACCATAATGGTTAGCTCCTGGTGCGGCCGGAAGACTTCGACCGCCATAATGGAAGCAAATCAAGAGCTTTCTATGTAGACTCCTCCGGCCCGAAAACTAGGCTGGAGCATAGCCGCGGTCATCCACAAGCGCAGAGCAGTAGATGATCTTACATTCAAGGCTTAATCACCAATCCACACAGAAGGCGTTGTCATCGCCCTCACAGCCTCCGACCCCTCCTCCAAACACACAACAACCGAATCGCGAGGGGTTTGTCGGAACGTTCAGCAAGGGTGGACTGTTTCCTTAGCTTACCGCATCTGCCAAAATTCTAGTCGAGATTCGGATCCCACGTACCGATCTCTCGTTTGGGCTGCAGTTCACCAAGGTCTCCGTATGAATGGGGCAGCCGACTCTTCCAACCGCGCGCTCTCGCTCCGGGCATTTGCAACGGAACCCTCAGCGGACAAGGAATGTGATTTTAATCCAGCTTACAAATTTAATGAATTATGTGAATATCACAGATGCACGCACCAAACCTCCCCACCCCGTCCAAAAGGCTGGGGAAGGCTACCGAGCGGGTGCTCCTGCTTCTGCTCACCAATACGATGTTGTGCCCGGCAATTCATAAACATTTTGGTCCCCAATTTGACGCCCAGTACTCGCACTTTGGGGATGTGTCTGACACCTAGAAAATAGTGTTGGCCTGCCAGAAGACCCCAACCCTACCCCCAATCCCCAACACCACACGAGAGAACAGGGAGGCAACCCTGTCCGGCTGCTGCATCCTCGAGACTTAAAAGGCCCTAACGCAGCGCACCCAGGCTGCGGCAAACGCCAATGGAGTGCCTTTCTAGGCATCCCATCTAGTGACTGTACCTCACTATATATATATCAAAAAATGTTTTCACCTCCACCACCGGCAATGGAAAAAGACAGGTCGGAAAACTGTGTTAGCGCTCCATCTGCTTTCAGATAAAAACATTTTTGTTTATACAGGGCATTAGGTATAGTGCGAAAAGGGCTTGCGGGTAGGCAAATGTTTTGCGAGCTTTTGTTGTTCTTACGTATTGTAACATAATGTGGTTGACAAGAAAATCGGTCTTTTGCTTCTAGTCCAGTACTCTGCTTGTTTATTTATAAAACTGTCAGCTCCAAATAAAAATTCGCTTTGTAGAGGTTAGCTCTTGCGTTTTGTCCCTTTTTACTTGAGCCCTATGGAACCTCATGTACAGCCTCGTCCACTTCTAGCTATAACACGGTCACTGCTTTCAAAGCATCATTGCGTCCGACTCGGCCACGCAATTTAGCTTAGTGGCAGGCCATGTGAAGCAACACGCCCGGGTCCTTCTGTGCATGCATCGCTTTGCATCGATATATGCCTACGTCGGGCGCAATGTTGCTTTGAAAGCAGTGACCGTGTTATAGCTAGAAGTGGACGACCCTGTACATTGCACTCTAGCCAGAACCCTAACCTTCTCCCACACTATTTGTTGAATCTCTTACGTTACTATACCCAATTTTTTTACTGTTATATAACATGTTTTTTCCTTCTATTGCGGTTTATTCGCAGGAGCATCTGTGGGTAAATTGTGTACATTGTGGCTAAAAACACTTCCTGGAGACAACGAATCCCGTTCCTGCGAAGAGTACTTCAATAAACATTGCGACCAATCGAAGATCTACAACACATATGATAAATCTGAGTGTAAAGTTGGCGGATAAATACATAGGCTGCACTAAAGTTTTGGTTTTGCTTTCATTTCCATCTTTCGTGACGGATCTTGTTCCTTCCTCCTTATTATCAAATAAATGTTCTCTTCAAACTTCCGAGCCCCAAGCGGTAACGCAATCGGTGAGGTAACCGACTATTGCACCGGAGTACGCGGGTTCGAACCCGACCGCTGGTGGCTGCATTTCGATGGAGGCGAAGCGAAGATGCGCCTGTGTACTGCGCGACGTGAATGCACGTTTCTCCCCGGCTGCTCGAAATTATTCCGACGCCCTCCAATACGGCACCTCTTTCTCTCTCCTAGCTTTTACTCCCATCTTTCTCCCTTCCCCTACGGCACGGTTCAGGTGTTCACAGAAGAACTGACAGCTACTGCCCATTGTCGTTTTACAGAAGACCAAACATTATTGTTATTGTTGCTAATATTCAGGCTTACAGAAGTGCTGCTCTTTATTTATAACTAATCTTAAGCCTCCATAACTCTTCTACTAAATATTGTTTCAAGGTGAATTAGCCCTTCATACAGGACGGGGTCGCGCTATAAGTGGGAAGTCAGATCTTGGTCCCGTTCAGCACAGCACTTCCACTTCTTTCACCACGCACACCTCTCTCCTTCCACAACTTCGTCTTCATTCCTCCGTGACAATTTCTTCCTGCGCAGCCGAAGCCTGCCGGGCGAGTTATGCTATCTCGAAAGAGTGTTAATGGTTTCCGGCGAGCGACGTACGACAGTTTAAGTTTTCGCAGAACGGCGATCGGGTTAGGTGACGCGTGCAATTTCATAGGTGATGTCACCAATTCTGGTCAGGATCACATAAGCGCCATCACAGTGGGAGAGTAGCTGTTGATGCAAGCCGCGCCGCCGGACTGGACACCAAAGCCAAACCATATCGCCCGAAACGTAAGTAACATGCCGGTGATGGCCATCGTAGCGGTCCTTGAAACGCTCTTCTGATGCAATCGATCGCAAGCAGGCACTTCGACGAGCTTTTTCAGCAAAGGACGTCATCTCGGAGACATCCAGATTTTCACTGGTAGAAAACGGCAGCATTGTGTCGGGGGTGTAGCATGGAGGACGAGCGTACAGGATGTAGAATGAACTTTATCCGGTAGTTTTAAGCGTTGCAGCATTAAAAGCCTATGTGATGTAGGGCAGTATTGTGTCCCTAGTGTTAATCTCCGAGTTCAATACATGGCAAGCATGTTCGTCACTGTCCTGTTGATGTGTTCAGTCCAACAGTTTGCCTGTGGGTGATATGGTGTTGAGTGCCTTTTGGTGCCTGTGCATAGACGTAAGCTCCTCAACGATATCGGAAGTATATTGGCGGCCTCGGTCACTGATTACTACTCGTGGAGGTCCTTGCCACAAGAGCACCGAGCTCAAAAGGAACAGCCACGACGTGATGTGAGGCAGCCAATGGTAGAGCTGCTGTTTCACAGTAGCGAGTAAGCTATCCTGCACAAATCAACGTCCACCGATTGCCGTTTGGAGATTTGGGAAAAGGTCAAAGTAGATCAATTCCAACTTGCTCGAATGGACTGCTCGAAAGTGCCATAGTGTGAAGTAGGCAAGGTGGAGCGGAGGTAGGGTGCTAATGACGCTGACACTGGCCACGTATTGTTCTGTCCTCGAACGCATTCTCGTCCAGTAAAACAGCTCTTGAGCCCTACGAAGCGTGCGAGCCGATCCCAGATGTCCAGATGCAGGATTGTCATGCATCACACGTACAATAGAAGAGCACGGAGTCTTTGGAACAATAAGAAGGTATCGTGGGCACACAGGGGAGTTTTTTGTACGCAAGAGATTGTCGAGGATACAGAAATGGCCTTAAACTACCTGGTTGCGTTCGGTGGCAAGCAGAGACTGTAAAGCAGGATCTTCGCGTTGCTCACTCCTAAATTCCTCAACGCCAGTAAAAACTGGGACGATGACTGAAATGCAGGGGCCGAAATTATCACTGTCACATTATGTTGATTGCAGCAGCATTCGCGTTAGATAGTCTACATCGGCGTGTCAGCTCCCAAAGTTATACTGCCGTAGAGAAGGGTCCAGCGCGCGAGGCGACCGCACGGATCTCGAAGATTTACGAGCCAGCAAAGGGAGTGAGGGTCAATCACAATCACGAACGGCAGAGCATATAAGTACACTGGAACCTCTGCACAGCGAACATCACCGCAAGTCATTCTTATGTGACGGTATAGTTGCACTCTGGCTCTGCGCTGAACTATAACAGCTCCGATACCAACGCCACTACAATCTGTATGAACTACTGTTGGTGCGGAGGGCTCGAATTGCCGGAAAACAGAAAACTTTAGTTGGCGCAAATCAGGCATCGCACTCGGCAGCCCATTCAAACGAAGCTCTTTTGTGAAAAAGGCACGTCAGCGGGTAAGCGATGTCCACGAAGCGGTGAACAAAACGCCTGAAATAGGAACATAGTCCCCCAAAACTTAAAAAGTTCAGACCTCTTTGTCTGTGGTGCTTAAATGACTCCACAGCGGCCGTTTTCTGATGATCTGGTTTCACGCCCTGCTAATCAACGACATGTCCGAGCACCAACGCTTGACGCTTTTTTTTAAAGCCACAGTTCTAATTGACGGCGTTATGTAAACATTCTAATACGCGTGCCAAGCGGTCGTTATGTTCGTCAAACGTTTTACCAAAAATGAAGACGTCATCAAGATTGTATAGATATTTGTCCCATCCAAGGTGTCACCTCATGCCGCGCAATATCACTCAATCAATATATGAGTTTAATTTCGCATACAATGTACAGCCAAAAAGGGTGACAGGAGAAACAGCTGCGTTTATTGCAGCTTGACTGAGCTACAGTCACCCAGCAGCATTTTATTGCAGCTTGACTGAGCTCGAGTCACCCAGCAGCATTGACGAACGATGCACTATTTACGTTTATACATAATTTGACTACATTAATTATACATAATACACTTATGCCGATGAAGTTATGTGATGTTAGGAAGATAGTGAGAGACCAGAAAGCATGGCGTGATATGGTCCATAGGGTCACGAAGAGTCGGACACGACTGAACGACTGAACTGAACAGAATACACTTATAACACAGAAAAACGAACATGCAAAATACATAAGTAAAAAGGTGTACATGATCAAACACTCCAATTACTAGGACACACATAGTATATTATACCACAATGCATTGTATAAGGGGGCAGTAAACGACATTATATTAACATTGCAGCAATACTATTTTGCGACAGTTGTGCGATATTGTCACGTAGTGGTCACAAGGCCGTTGACACCAAAAGAAGACACAGGCTTGATGGTACTGTAATTAACTCTTTATTGGGCTGACTTGCGCCCGCAAAACAAATAAGCAACTCGGCGGCGGTGATAGCAACAAACGTGCTCGTCGAACAAAGAATGCCCATCGCACTCGTCAACGCTCAATTTAAAGGCTGCTCAGAACAATCTAGATAACGTCGCAAACAGCTACCACCAAAGGCTGGATCATTGTAGAAAGACACACGAGTGGCCGGAATCTTCGAGACAGATCAGATCAAATATTCTTTATTTCTCTTTCAAAAAGTGAAAGAAGGAACTGCGACAAAAGGCGGTTAGGCCTGACGGGGTCACAGTTCCCCATACAGTTCACAGCAGCGCGCAACACGGAAAGCAAACGATAACAGAACATTACAGCACATGTGGTAATTAAACATACTGGAGTAAAACATAAAAAAATAAACACTGTACACTATACACTCAAGAAGAAACTACAGCATATGGCACACAAAACACGGAAAAAAAAATTGTACAGTAACATAACATGATAAAATTTGCATTTGCCAAATACAAAGCCAGACTAAACAATTATTACAGTTCGGAGAGTATCAACTGCTTTTTTTATGTCTCTTTTAATCTGCGTTTAGAGAGATGCAACATTGAACATAGGGATGGGTTTTTGAGAATAGTTGGAATCTGTTTACCGTAATTCGTCCTTGTTTTTGGGGATGAGGTTTCTGTGTTGTCTGAGAGGGTATTTAGTAGGAAATCGATTAGGAGAGACGGAGAAAAGCCTATTGCTATGAACATGTTGTAACAAGCGGTATGTGTAGACTCGGTTAGCTTGAAGTAGATTGTTTTTGGTATAGAGGTGATGCTGGTAAGTGTTCCGGTCTACCATGATAACCCTCAATAGCCCGGAATGCCTTTTTTTTTGAAGAAGAATCAAAAGCTTGTGATAATTGCTATTTGTTGTGGTGCCCCATACCAGTGCACAATAAGATAACTTAGAAAATAAAATAGAGCATAATACATATATACTTTTAATGAAACAGGCTAAAGGTCACTGGTCCTTTAGAGACAGCCAACAGTTCTGCTGAGATCTGTGGCAAGTTTAGAAATATGTGTATTCCAGGATAGATGTTCATTGAACCAGACAACGAGAAACTTCTGAGTGGTTACCTGCTGTATTTGTTTGTTAGCATACCTTATATCAAGTGAGTAATGGATTGGGGCGTTGATGGGTCTGAAAATTATATAACTAGTCTTGGAGAAGTTTAAACTAGATTGAATTGCCTGCATCCAAGCGTGCAATTTTACCATGTAGTTATTTACAGTAGTTTCTAAATCTGGCAGAGTTCGGGCTGTGAAAAATATATTTGTATCATAAGCATACATGACCAAGTCAGGTGAATCAGGTATGTTACAAACATCATTTATGTAAACTAAAAATAAAAGTAGGCCTAAAATAGATCCTTGCGGCACACCTTGAGTAACACACAAGAAATCTGAAACAAAATTATTGCATTTAACATATTGAGGTCTGTTGCTCAAGTAACTTCCAAGCAGGCTCAAGGGAGTACCTCGTATTTCATACCTAGTTACTTTGCTTAAAAGAATTTCATGCTGCACGCAATCAAAAGCCTTTCGGAGGTCCAAAAACAAACCAAGTGTATATGCTCGGGACACAATGATGTCAATAACTTTCTCTTTAACAGCAAGTAAGGCTTGTTTGGTCGATCTATTTTTTAAGAAACCATTCTGGGGCGAGTTAATTATATTATGAGCACTGAAGAACTTTTCCATTATGCTGTGAATGGCTCCTTCGAATACCTTAGAAAATACAGATAATACGGAAATTGGTCGATAATTCGTAACATCATTTCTATTTCCTCCTTTATATACTGGGCACACCCGGGCTATTTTTAGTTCATCTGGAAACACATGGTGAGTTAGATTTATAAGATAAGCTCAGTTCAGTCGTTCAGTCGTGTCCGACTCCTCGTGACCCTATCGACCATGTCACGCCACGCTTTCCGGTCTCTCACTATCTTCCTAACATCACATAACTTCATCTGCAGTGCCTCGAGGATGCCATCTAACCATCGCGTTCGCTGCCTACCCCTTCTCCGGCGACCCTCAACCTTTCCTAACATGAAATCTTTCTGCAGCGACTCCTCTCTTCTCATCAGATGACCAAAGTAGCTGAGCTTTAACTTTCGAATTTGACCCTCCAATGAGCAGTCAGGGTTTATGGTCGACAATATGGACTGATTTGATCTTCTGGCAGTCCAAGGAACTCTCAAGAGTCTTCGCCAGCACCACAATTCAAACGCGTCAATTCTTCGGCGGTCAGCATTTTTCACAGTCCAACTCTCGCATCCATACATCACAACTGGAAAGACCATAGCACGAGTTATACGGATCTTGGTTGGCAGAATAATGTCTCTGCTTTTTACTAGGCGGTCAAGGCTAACCATTGCTCTCTTTCCCAGAAGCAGGTGTCTCCTAATTTCATGGCTGCAGTCTCCTTCCGAGGTAATCTTGGAGCCCAAGAAAAGAAAAAACGTCACAGCTTCCACTTCTTGTCCGTTGATGCTCCAGGACTTGATAGGGAGAGACGACATAATCTTTGTCTTTTTAATGTTCAGTTTAAGCTCAAACTTCTCTCTCTTTTTGTACGCGCATCAGAAGTCTCCTGAGTTCCACTTCACTTTCTGCCATTAAAGTGGTATCATCCGCATATCAAAGGTTGTTGATACGTTTTCCAGCAATCTTCCCTCCAGCTGAAGACTCGTCCAGACCGGCCTTCCTCATGATGCACTCTGCATATAGGTTAAATAGGCAGGGCGACAGTATGCAGCCTTGCCTCACTCCTTTCTCAATCGGAAACCAATCAGTAAGACCATGCCCAGTTCTGACTGTGGCCTCTTGTCCTTCATACAGGTTCCTGAGGAGACAGATGAGGTGGATTGGAACTCCCATCTCTTGGAGAGCTTGCCACAATCTGCTGTGATCTACACAGTCAAACGCTTTCGCATAATCAATAAAGCAGAAGTAGATGGGTTTTTGGAACTCTCTTGCTTTTTTTATGACCCAGCGAAGGTTGGCAAATTGGTCTCTAGTTCCTCTGCCCTTGCGAAACCCAGCTTGCACGTCCGGAAGTTCCCGATCCACATACTGCTGCAGCCTACCTTGGAGGATTTTCAACATCACCTTGCTAGCATGCGATATTAGCGCGATCGTGCGGTAGTTGGAACAATCTTTGGCACTGCCTTTCTTTGGAATGGGGATGTAAACTGACATCCTCCAATCCTGTGGCCACTGCAGGGTTGTCCAAATCTTCTGACATATTGTATGCAGAATGTTAACAGCATTATGGTTGAGGTTTTGAAGCAACTCAGCTGGAATGCCATCAATTCCACTAGCTTTGTTCTTAGCAAGGCTGGCTAAGGCCCATTCAACTTCACTCTTCAGGATGCCCGGCTCGAGATCAGTAATGACAACCGTCTTATGTTGGTTTTGCACATTCGGGTCCTTCTTGTACAGTTCTTCTGTGTATTCCTGCCACCTCTTCTTTATCTCTGAGGCTTGAGTGAGGTCCTTGCCTCGTTTGTCCTTTATCACGCCTAGCTTAGCACAGAAGCTTCCTTTGATATCTTTGATTGTCTTATACGGAGCTCTTGAGTTCCTAAATTGGCTGTTGTCCTCAACTGCTTGGCACTGTATGTTCAGGAAGGCATTCTTATCTCTCCTTTCTATTTTCTGAAAATCCGCATTGAGAACCTTGTATCTTTCTCTTTCAACCATAACTTTTGCCATCCTCCTTTCCTCAGCTATTTGCAAAGCCTTTTCAGATAACCAGTTTGCTTTCTTGCATTTCTTTTGCTTTGGAACAACCTTAGTAGCAACTTCTTGTATCATATCACGAACATCAGTCCACATCTCTTCGGGCTCTCGGTCTTCTAGATCTAATTCTTGAAATCGATTCCTCACTTCCACAGCATATTCTTATGGAATATGATCCAGATCATACCTGAAAGGCCTTCTAGTTTTCTGCGTTTTCCTCAATCGAAGCTTCATTTTGGCAACAAGAAGCTGATGATTGGCGCCACAATCGGCCCCAGGCCTTGTTTTTAATGCTTGTACAGCGCTTCTCCATCTCTGCCGGCAAAGAATACAATCGATCTGATTCCTGTACAGATCGTCCGGTGAAGTTCATGTGTACAGGCGCCTCTTGTGCTGTTGAAAATGAGTATTCGCTATGGTCAGGTTGTTTTCTTGACGAAACTCTGCTAGGCTCTGCCCAGCTTCATTTGGCTCGCCAAGACCGAACTTGCCTGTAATTCCGGATATTTCTTCACTCCCGACCTTAGCATTCCAGTCTCCTATGAGAAAAACGACGTCTGATGATGGGGTGCGGTCTAAGAGGCATTGTAGGTCCGCATAAAATCTCTCAACGTCAGCTTCTTCAGCAGTAGTGGTCGGTGCATAGACTTGGATAACTGTTATGTTGAAAGGGTGACCTTGGATCCGAAGTGAAATCATTCGGTCGTTTTTGGGGTTGTACCCCAGCACTGCTTTGCCCATTCTTCTGCTTACATGAGAGCGACCCCATTCCTTCTCTTGGATTCGTGCCCACAATAAAAGACATAATGGTCGCCGGAGTTAAATTCTCCCATTCCGGTCCACTCGAGCTCGCTGATACCCAATATATCAATGTTCAATCTGTCCAATCTGTCCATCCAGTTTACCTTGCGTCATAGATCTTACATTCCATGTTGCTATGTGATATATCTCCTTGCAACATCGGACTTTCCGGTCGCTTCCCGACGCATCCACAACTGAGCGTCCTTTTGGCTTTAGCCCAGCCGCTTCATTCGTCCTGGAGCTACTAGGAATCGCCCTTTGTTCATCCCCAGTAACATGTGGGACGCCTTCCAACCTGGGGGGCTCATCTTCCGGCGCCATATCATTAATGGTATTGTGACTGGCCATAGGGTTTTCTTGGCAGGAAATACTGGAGTGGGTTGCCATTACCTTCTCCAGTGAATCACATTTTGTCAGAACTCTCTGCCGTGACCTGTATATCTTGCGTGGCCCTACACAGCAGAGCTCACGACTTCATCGAGTTTCGCAAGCCCCTCCGCCACGACAAGGCAGTGATCCATGAAGGGGATAAGATAAGCTAGAACGTCGCAAATTGATACGGATACATACTTTAACGGTATGGCTTTGATGCCGTCATGGCCGGCGGAAACATTGTTTTTTATTTTACCAATATAAAGAGCTACTTGTTGTGGAACCACACGCATCAGCACAATAGAATTAGATAAAGGTTCAATGAGGTCACGCATGGAGGGGTTTGATAAAGATTGATCAAAAGTGGGTTTACCAGCTTCAATGAAAAAGTGGTTTATGGTGTTTACTATATCAGTTCCACTGGACTTGGAATACGATATAAGAATTTCTGCATTATCTCTGCACTTCTGCTTGTTTAGTAGTTCGTTTATCTCATGCCAAACTTTCTTGCGGTCGTTATATATTCTCGAGGAGCGTTCTATATAGTAAGCCGTTTTTGCTGCCTTGAGGTCTTTGTTTAATTTATTTCGGAATTTCTTGAACTCAGTAAAAAGGTTTGCATCATGAGTGCATACAAAGTTATGGAACGTTTTATTTTTAACCTGTATTCGTTTATATAACTGCTTATTGACTCATGGCTTTCTGGACTTTCGGAAGCTCTGCTTAACTTGAATTAAAGGAAATGCAGCGTTATAACATTCAGTGAACTTTGCAAGAAATGTAGTATACGACAAGTTGACATCAGATATGTAATATATATTGTCGCAATTGGTGTTTTCGATAAGAGTTCGAAATTTAAAAAAGGTTTGTCTCACTAATATCCCTAGTTACCTTCTTGGCGCTTTTGGATACTATTTTATTGTGGTTCATAGGAAGAAAAAAAATCGCGATGGGGTCGCTAATTTCAGAAGATAACAGGCCAGCCTCCCTTTGAGGAGACATCGTGTTTGTGACACAAACATCTAAAAGAGGAGCTGTATCAACGTTAACTCTAGTTGGTATAGATATAGCATTTATACAACCATAAGATGCTATAATGTTATTGAATTCATGTGTGTTAAAATCATCATGCATTATATTAATATTAACATCACCCATTATTACAAAAGGCAACCGGAAATTGCCAAGATAGAGCAGTAAACTTTCAAGAAACTTTAAAAAATGCAGTTTTTTCCCAGCAGGAGGTCTGTATATGACAACCACAATGATATCGGACAATGATACAGCTAAACACTCGACATTGGGATCTATCTTGGAAATGCCTTCTAGTACAGATTGTGGATAACAGTTTTTCACATACAAGGCAATACCACCACCTCTCATGTTCGGGCGAATGATCCCATGATGCCGGTAGTTCTTGAATGGCAAATGATCATCTTGAGATTTTAACCAAGTTTCGGTAAAGGAAAGCACATCAAACTGCAGATTTAATGACCCAAGGAACTCATCAAGACTGTCACGTTTGTTCTGGAGCAATGGTCGCTCCTAGCAGATTTTTGTTGGCATAGGTCAAGTGTTCATTGACGTAGATACGCCCGCTGTCTGTGTCTGTGAAGCCAAGCCCTTTATTAGACAGCTCATGCTTTCTGGCCTTGAAAAGAAATGCATGGCGCTTATATCGGCTAACAAAGCGGACTATGATGCTGGTTTCATCTTTCCGGCTAGTGGGGATTCTGTGACACGTGCCAATGTCAATGGAAGAAACTTATTCATTAATGACCTCGCCGATTTTCTCTACCTCTTCAATTGGTTCAACATCTGACTTTACACCCTTGATTTCTAGGTTGTTTAGGCTACCATACTGCTCAAGTTCGTCAACCCTCAGAGCCAAACGTTTGTTTTCGGCTCTCAAATTGTCATTGCAGCTTACCAGCTCGCTAAGCTCTTTTCTTAGTGCCTTTATTTCAGAGCTGATAACTTTCGTCTCGTCACAAGTGTCGCTGCAGAACTTTAGGCTATCCTTGACAGAACGCAGCTCAGCTCTCATTTCACGTTTGAAATCGTCCAATGCTTTCGCTATTTCTTTAACTTTCGACATGGCACAAGTGTGACAAACACCACTACACAAAAATTCAAGTTGGCAGCAGTGCGCAACGAAACTATGGGCTAAGCAACAAAAAGTTCAATTGCTCACCTGCAAAAAACAGAATGGGTAAGAGGCTTGCTTCTCATTCGCGCACCGCTGCCAAACTACTGCAGTCCCAGGAATGCTGTCCGTTTTAAAGGCAGCGAAGAGAGTTGTCACACGGCGATTGGACGCAGATTTTGCACCGGAATCGCTGATGATCTGCCGTGATCAGACAGACAGGGTTAGCCGTCGCAGTCCAAGGCAGCTCTAGCACGTGTTGTGAAGTATAGGCGTTTAACACTGCAAAAAGCAGAATGGATAAGAGGCTTGCTTTTCGTTCGCGCCCAGCTGCCAAACATCTCGCTGCATATTGTGCTACAACGAAACTGATAAAGGTGTGACTCGCAACATCGAGCATTAACAAACAAAGAATACGGAACTGATACGCGTTCAGAATCAGAGTAATAAGGCCGTATGCCGGCGGCTGTTAAAAAACAACGAATACAGTTTTGAAGGTTTCGCGCCATTACTCCCCTCTTAAAAAAACATCGCCTCGATGTTCCAAAACAAAGCAACTTAAACATAAACACAGCAAAGTTTAAGCACCACAGATTCTTTAACGCGCGTAATATGGCTTCAGTCGTATAACATGTACAATTTCTGGGCGTGCGCGTCGCCGTGGTGATGCTGACGTTCCGTCGGCAATGACTTCATAGTGCAGTGGTCCGACGCGTCGAATGATTTTTTACGGCCCAAAGTATCGCGCAAAAACTTTTCACTTAGTTCACGACGGCGAATTGGTCTCCAAACCCACACTTAGTCTCCTGAATTATACGTCGCAAGTTGTATCGTCGGGTGACGGTGCGTTGTTGTTCTTTAATACGCAGCCGTGCGAGTTGTCGGGCTTCCTCTGCACGGTGCAGGTAGGCAGCGACGTCAAGGTTGTCCTCGTTGGTTACGTGCGGCAGCATTGCGTCGCGCGTCGTCGTGGGCTTCCTGCCGCACACAAGCTTGAACGGGGTCGCTCTGGTCGTCTCCTGGACTGTCGTGTTATACGCGAAGATCACGTACGACATAGACGTTGTCCCAGGTCTTGTGTTCAGCTTAGACGTATTGGCGATCATGTCCGCGATCGTCTTGTTCAGGCGCTGCGTAAGGCCTTTGGTTTATGGATGGTACGCAGTTGTTCGTCGATGGCTTGCATGACTGTATTCCAGGATGGCTTTCGTCAACTCTGCCGTAAACGCCGTTCTCCTGTCCGTGCGTAGCACGTTTGGGGCACCAGGTCGCAAGAGAATTTGTTCGACAAAAAATTTGGCGACTTCTGCCGCGGTACCATTGGGTAGGGCTTTTGCTTCGGCGTAACGGGTAAGGTTTGGTAATGGTTTTTGGTAATGACATTTAAACGGCGGTAGTCCACGCAAAATCACCACGTGCCGTCTTTCTTACGGGCAAGTATCACGGGAGCAGATTAAGGGCTAGACGACTCCTGAATGACCTTCTTCTCAAGCATCTCTGTCTTGCTCGTGGATTACTTTGCGCTCGGATGGTGACACGCGATAAGGCTTTTGACGAATCGGGCGAGATAAACCGGTATCGGTAATGTGGCGGGTACGAAACTTGGGGACAGAAGGTGATCCACGGGGCTGGCAGAGAGTCTAGGACAGAAGAGAAGTGCAGAAGAATGTCTGAAAGTTAGCGGCGTTTTGTGGGGCTCAGCTTTTTGTTGATCATGCCAAGAATTGTGCTGTAAGCGCAGGACGCTGCAACGGGTTTAGCCGTGGCGACGGAGACCAACGCCAAAGCTGGATGTGCATCGGGTTCACATAAAGCAAGTTTTAAGCCTCATGGCAAGATGACGGGTAAAAACGATGAAACTGTCAACAACCAGGCGCTGCCGTTAACAACATATGCCAGACAGTGCAGTGCTATAACATTTCACTTCAAGCAGCTCGCTTGCCCTGGTTTCACTAGCGCTTCAAACATTTCACCCTTACCAAGCGCAGTGATTAACGGAGCACACACTGCAGCCCAAAATATCACGAGAGTATCCTGAGATACACTAAACAACCTTGGGACGTCACATGCACTTTCCATGAGGCTGGCATATTCGTATACGCTCAAAATAAACCTCGCCTCTTGCGCAGTCGACCGTCGCTCCACAGAGTATCAAAAAGTCTATTCCTAAAATAACGTCATGAGTAGAACTAGGGTTAACGACTAATTTCGTTTGACAAGCGGCTCCACCCAATTCAACTTCAAGATTACACACTCCCAGAGGACGCAACGCTCGCCACTCACGCCACAAAACGTTCAGGTTTCATCACACTTGAACATCACTTTTCTTCCCAGCAGGAATTTAAATCTCTTACTAATCACAGAAACAGTAGCCCGGGTATCAATGAGAGCTAATGTAGACACGCCAATGACGACCACTATGCCTCATCCCAGTCTGGTTGCCACATATGCTGAAAGCAATGACAACCACGACAGCTAGCAGGTAAAAGAAATGCTGAAACAGCTTTTTCGTTCAATGCGGGTGCTACTCTCTAGCATCAACACGCAAACAGCAAAATTTGCTATTGAGTGTTTGGACAATACAATAATTCACAATGGCGCAACAAACTAACGTCACCTCTGTGACGATGCACTTGCGCTGCAGTGTAGTGATGCAATGAATGCTCGAGACATGCGTGCTCTTCTGAGTTGCTTACGACAGCGGGCACAGAAGTACCGCTTTCCTGTTATTGTGATCTGTGAGCTCAACATGCCGGCTGCTTTCCGCCTTTCTGGATAAGTTCTGCTATGGTCTCGAGAAGCAGAGGAAACAAGTAATGTGCTCGTGTGTTTGTAAGCCAAGACACTGCGCACGTCCGCCATGCTCTACAGCCCCACAACACGAATCATTACATTTGTTTGATATTAACCCTGAAAGGACCTGCATTTTCTGTAATTAGCGCTTAACGTCTGCTTAGTACGTTTTCCGTGTCCACAGGTGTTGTGCGATGTTTTTTATGAGTGCTTTTCTATGACCCTTTTACTATTGCGCGCTGGTGATGTCGAGATGAACCCTGGGCCTCCTACCTTACGCTCGGAATCAGTCCTAGATATTGAATCTTTGCCCTTCGACCCCGCAGAGCAGATGAAAGTTATATTTTTGTTTCTTAAAGACGCCCATACTCGCTCCTTGCAGAGTTCTAAAGCGCAGACGGAATAAGCAGCCGACGTTAAAGCGATTAAATCCGGCCAGAAAACTATTGAAACAAAATTCACTGCAATTCAGGCCCGCTCAGATGTGCTTGAAGACAACTGTAAAAAAATAGATGAACTGAGCGAGAAAATTTCCGACATTCACACTCAAACAGACGAACTTTCAGAGTTAGTCAACTCGTTAAACTCACGGCAGGATGAGCTTGATGATAGATCCCGGCGCAATAATTAAATTTTCCACGGCATTTCAGATTCCGATGAAACCTGGCAGAAATCTGAAGAAAAACTAACCGCTATTCTTAGCGACTGCCTTCCTGGCTCCCTTGCCCCCAACGCAATAGAACGCGCCCACCGATTAGGGACTATCAAAACTAACAAATGTCGTCCTGTCATTGCGAAATTCTTAAATTTCAAAACAAAAGACTTAATCCTCACCAAGCGTAACAGCCTCAAAGATAAACAGGTCTCCCTTACTGAAGATTTTTCGCTGGCAACACGTCTGGCACGAAAAAAGCTTATCGAGTTTGCTAAGAGCCAACCTGGTTCCCCCACCCACAAGCTGCGCTACAATAAGCTAATTATGAACAAGTCATGTTACATGTACGACACTAACACCGACACAGTCATTAACATGGATACACGCAGCGCACATGTTGGTTCTGCCTCTGCCGCTGGTTCTGCCTCTGCCGCTGTCTCGGATAACACATCCTAGGTACGCGGGAGGGGTAGTGGTCGGGCCATCGCAGCTTCAGTATCTGTTCTTTTCACTAATGTCAGAAGAAGAACATCAGCTATCGACACTTGTTCCGCTAAAATAATCGCCTTAACAGAAACATGGCTCACCGCGCAAATTCACGACAGTGAAATCTTTTTAAGCGCTGAACATTTTTCATTTCTCCGGTGTAATCGCGGCACGCAGCGAGGCGGCGGAGTGCTCCTAGCTATTTCCAATGACATTCCTTCATCATGCATACACATCCAGACTAACCTGGAAATAGTTTGGACCGCGATCACCCTTAATCACCAGTGTGTAGTGATAGGGGTTTGCTACCGTCCACCTTCCTCGTTGCCTACGTTTAGTGAAGAACTTTATGATGCTATTAATATGGTCACTACACGTTTTCCTTCATGTCCGCATTTCCTATTTGCCGATTTTAATTTTGCGAACATAACATGGATCTCGGACCCCCCTTCAATGTCTCCGTTCTCTTCTCAAGGTCGCGAGATCATAGATGTATGCACAACATTCTCTTTAGTACAATTGTGCACACAAGCAACTAGAATAACAGAAAACGCAGCGAATATACTAGATTTAGTCTTAACAAATCGACCTGACATAGTATCACCTATAACATACCTTCCGGGCATCAGCGACCACTTGCTGTTGCACCTTGACATTAACCTATCTCCTA
This sequence comes from Amblyomma maculatum, assembly GCF_055883805.1. Taxonomy (NCBI): domain Eukaryota; kingdom Metazoa; phylum Arthropoda; class Arachnida; order Ixodida; family Ixodidae; genus Amblyomma; species Amblyomma maculatum. Next base: position 199,712,303 of record NC_139345.1, read on the forward strand.
CGAATAACCTTAAAAAGAAAAAAGTTATACGTGACTACAACAGAGCAAACTTTGAGGCGATAAATAACGAGCTATCTTCTTTTATCAATGCTTTCCTTGATAACTTTGACAACCGTAGTGTGCAAACTAACTGGAGCATGTTCACAACTATAGTGACCCAACTAACTGAACAGTTCATTCCCCTTCGTACGGTAACCGATCCCTCAAACGCTCCCTGGTATAATAATCACATCAAGAGTCTATCTAACAAAAAGAAACGCCTCTACCGTATTGCGAAGCTTTCCCCAGCTAGCGAGCGATGGACTTCATATACAGTGGCGTCCCATATGTACAGTACTCACGGATTGAAATAGGACACTCGAAGCGCGTGGCCGTCGCTGCATCCAGCGCCGCCCGTGGGTGCTTATGGAATCAAGGGGCTGCATTGTGGTATAGCGAGAGGGGGAGAACATCTAAAAAGCAGAACTGCTCTTTCCGGTCGCCAATAAGCCGGCCTGTTGTTTACCACACTGCCTTGCATGTAGCGACGGCCATGCGCTCCGAGTGTCCTATTTCAATCCGTGAGTACTGTACGTGCATGCGCTCAAAGAAGCTAGAATGAAATTTTACTCGCGTGTACTGCCCTCTATGCTAACCACAAATGTGAAAAAATTCTTGCGTGTCATTAATCCTTCCACTGATGATAGCATCGCCCTAACTTACCCATCAGGTGACCCCGCTCCTTCCGACGTTTGTGCTACAATTCTGAACCGCGCATTTACTGACAACTTTACAACCATATCTGATGTACCTATGCCAACAATACACTACTCAAACTATTTTATCATGCCTCCCAATAACCATTGATATGCCAGGTGTCAACAAGCTTATTGATGGTCTCAGTTTTCACTCTGCTCCGGGATATGACTATCAATTCAAAGTTCTTAAAAAACACTTCGGCTTATTCTTCTATAATGTTATCAAAACTTTTCCAGCAATCACTTGATCATTCAACACTTCCTAATGAGTGGAAAATCGGTAAAGTGGTTCCAGTCTACAAATCCGGCAGTAAAGCATCCCCTAGTAATTATCGTCCAATATCCCTTACTAGTACCTGTTGCAAAATGCTCGAACATATAATATACACTAACCTTGTTAATTTCCTCGAATCGAAATCGTTTTTTTTTACATCAGCGCAACATGGTTTTCGGAAATCTTACTCGTGTGAAACACAGTTAATATCATTTCCACATGCTCTGCATCACATTCTAGACATCTCATCACTAGCTGACTGCATATTCTTAGATTTTTCTAAAGCGTTCGACAAGGTCTGTCACAAACTACTACTTCACAAACTATCAAATCTGAACATTGACTGTAACTTATTGAAATGGATTGAATCTTTTTTTTTACTTAATCGCTCACAATGTGTCTCCGCTAATGGTTACAATTCTAGCTTTACAGAGGTGTGTTCTTGAGTTTCACAAGGTTCCGTTCTTGGTCCTCTTTTGTTTCTGATTTATATTAACGATCTTGCCTCTCTTCTAAATTCTCATATTCACCTTTTCGCCGATGATTGTGAAATTTATAGAGAAATAACCAATGCTAACGGCATTACCTTACTTCAGTCAGACCTTTCTGCTATTGGTAAATGGTGCAAAGATTGGCTAATGCCGCTAAATATTAACAAATGCAAAGTCATGCGCGTATCTAGAAAAACTTCCTCCCCACCCCACTACTACCTCGATAACATTTCCTTGGAACCAGTTCCGTCATACAAATATCTCGGCGTCCACATTACTAGTAACCTCGACTGGTCCCTCCATACCGAGAACATAATTAAAAATGCTAATCGCATGCTAGGCTACTTACGTCGCAACTTTTATAATGTTCCTTCTCACTTGAAGCTGTTACTATACGAAACATTAATAAGATCGAAACTCGAGTATACTTCACCGGTATGGGACCCTACTCATGTGAACTTAATTACTGATCTCGAGATGGTCCAAAATAGCTCTGTGCGTTTTATTCTTGCTAACTACAGCCGAACAGCCAGTATAACAGCCATGAAGACTAATTTGTGCCTCCCTCTACTGACATCGCGCAGAAAAGTTTTCCGCATAACCCTGTTCCACAAGTTGTACCATCATCCCGCTCTTCGTGATCGCCTCAATCCCCGTCCAATTTTTGTATCCTATCGCATTGACCATCAACACAAAGTTGGAATTTTATCATGTAAAACGAAATGCTTCTCGCAATCTTTCCTGCCGCGAATCTCACGAGACTGGAACCACCTTCACGCAAAAATCGTTGGCATTACTAACTATGAGCAGTTCCGCGTAGCTCTAGCTAACATTGTATACTCAGGTGCTATTTGACATTCATGTACATACTGTACTCTCTTCATTTTTGTGTATTTACAACTCCCCCTCTGTAATGCCTCTGACCCTGAGGGGTAATGTAAATAAATAAATAAAAAATAAATATTCCACCGAGAGATACCTTGGACAAGTCATATCTGTTTTCAATCATCCAGTGTTGTGCAGCTTCTCGTATCATAGTGGATGACTGAAGTTACCAAGTTTTTGTAAGGGGCGCAGCCCCTCGTCAAGCCGTTAATAGGCTTTTTGGCTGCGCCCCTAGCATCCTTGTGATGTTGAAATAAAGATGACTTGACTTGACTTGACTTGACTTTAATGCTCACCACCCTCAGTGGGGTATTGCGTAATGAGCAATCGAGGAAGACACCTGGCAGACGTTATGCATACGTAAGATCTCGTCAATATAAACGACGGCTCACCGACGTTTCTACGCAGAACAACCTACAGCACCTGCTTGGATGTGGCGTTTGTTTCCAGAAGCCTTCACCCCTCTGTTTCTCGTTGTAGTGATGTGGAAACGCATGGGAGTGATCACATACCAAAGTACCTATGCATCAAGTGGTTCGCACCTGCCACGTCGCCTCGTGTGCAATACACAGACTGGCCCGCCTAAGGGCATCTGTGGAGACTTCCAGCGTGGACCTCCAGTCGCCACCTCATATAGAGGGCCTAGTTACTTCTTCTCCCAGTGAGAACATTCATTATGTTTGTGTGCTGGCGTCAGTGTCCAGCAATGACGTGGAATTCGAGCGGCTTTGCGCGATCCGTCGGCGGGCTGAAAGGAAGTACAGAAGAACAAAATCAACCTACGATCTCGCACTTTCTCGTCGAGCTAAACGACAAGTTTCGCGTCACCTTGTGAGGTTAGGTCGACAACGTTGGAAACAGTTCTGCTCATCACCGGATCCCCGTAAGCCACTGTTGCGTATCTGGCATGTTGCGAGAAGCTTGCACATACCTCCGCAAGAAAGGCGCCCTTTCCGTACCCTGGCCCTTTATCAACGCCGCAATGAAGTTGACATAGTTGAAGATTTTTGTAAAATGGTTGTGGGCACAAACCAGGCACAGTCATCAATTTCAGAGGTTTTTCGCCGCCTTCGCCAAATGATGAATACGACTTTCCCTTTTTAAATAGCTGAATTAGACGCCGCTCTTGCTTCTTGTCGGCATTCATCTGGTCCTGACGGGATTACTTATGCAACCTTATAAAACTAGACAAGGATGGTAGTACTGCGCTACTCAAATATTTCAATGATATATAGGCTTCTAGTACGGTTCCCGAATACTGGAAGATTAGCTGCCCGGTTGCTCTTTTGAAGCCTGGAAAGCACCCTCTAGAACTTACCTCATGCCAGCCAGCTGCTCTAGCGAGCTGCTTTGGAAAGTTACGGAGCGAATGATGCTTGCAAGACTTGAGTGATTCCTAGAGAGTAATGATCTTCATCCAAATATAATGACCGGATTTCGCCAAGGGCGCTTTTCCATCGACAGAATCATCGACCTTGTGGCGACAGTAAAACACGAAAAGCGTCACCGTCGACTAGTATGTGCTATATTTTTAGATATAAAGGGGGCTTAGGACAACGACCTTCATGATGCTATTCTTGATAGACAATATAAAGGGGTATTAGGACAACGTCCTCCATGATGCTATTCTTGATGGACTTGATGACGTGGAAGTTGGTGGCCGGCTGCACTTGTGGATTTTGAGCTATTTCAATGGCCGCTCTGTTTACATACTACGCCTGATGGAGATGCTACCCGCCGTCAGGTCAGTCGTGGAGGAGTCCTCTGCCGAACTTGATTTAACGTCACGCTAATTGGCCTGGTGAGCGAACTGCCAGCATCCACATAAGTGCATATTCTCATGACATCTGCATCTAGGCTTCTGGTTCGACGCGCCCAAAACTATGTGCGAGATTGCAAAGAGCAGTGTTATCGATATCGGTGTAATTACGGCGTCAAGGTTCGCTTTTAGCGGAAGAAATGTTTGCAGCGATCGTATTTACGTGAAATTGTGGCAGCTACTACCCAAATGTTCTTCATGGAATCCTAATACCGTACGTCTCCAGGCACATATTCTTGGGAGTAATTATTCACCACCGACTCTCTTGCGGCGCACCATGCGGCGCAACTAGCCATCCATGGCATTGGGCTAAAGATTTTCCAGACTAACAATCTTGTTCCTTCTCAAACTAAAGATAGTAAATTAGAAATCCTTGTTGCTTGTATGTTCGTGTTGCTGTCCGAATAAAGTCTTGCCTTCTCGGCGTCTCGGAATAACATGGCGACGAGGATGGGATCGTTCAGGAAGAGGCAGTGACCAAGCCTCCTGAAGAAACGACGACGACGCCACGGCAAGCGGGAACATCAGTGATGAACACCACTCTGGGATCGTTGGGCGAGTTTTGCCCGGACTCTGGCAATTTCGACATCTACGTGGAAAGGTTTGACCTGTACGCAACAGCCAACGGAATCGACACAAGTAAGAAGCTGCAAGTCTTCTTAACTGTCCTTGGTGAAAAAGCTTATTGACTCTGCTTAGCCTTCTGCTGCCGAAGAAGCCCACGGAAGTCAACTACGAAGAAGCTACAGATGTTCTCAGACAGCACTATGCACCAAAGCGGTCAGTGGTTACCGAACGGTATCACTTCTACCAGCGAAAGCAAGAGTCGCACGAAAGCCTGGCACAGTTCATTGTCGAGCTGAAGAGACTGGCTGCCACGTGCTCGTTTGGAAGTTTTTTGGAAGAAGCGCTCTGGGATCGACTGATTTCTGGAATGCGAGCGGATTCTATCCGATGCCGTCTTCTTGCCCTGTCCGATGATGAAGTCACCTGGGAGCGAGTTTGCAAAATTGCTACCGCCTTGGAGACTGCTCAGAAAGACACCAGAGAAATGCTACCGGAGGGGTCAACCACCAGTCCGGCGGACATCTGCTGGCATCGGGATTCCACCCCGCAAGGCCAGCGACACGCGACAAAGGAGGAGGCCCCTAGCAACGAGCAGCGTGCCCCGCAAAACGGCTCAAGGAAGCAACGAGGGAAAGGCACTGTTCGCGTCTGTCATAGATGCGGCGGACTGCATACGCCTGTGCGTTGTCCTTTCCTCAAAAGTATGTGTTTCAAAGGCTCGAAGCCGGATCATGTAGCAAAAATGTGCAAAACAAAGATGGTGCACAAAGTTGAGGAGCCCTTGGCGGAAACTGACTTGCTTACAGTGTGTACGACGAACGAAGTTGACGGCTCACCGCCTATTGTGCTTAAAGTAAAAGTAAATGGCAAGAAGATACCGATGGAATTAGACACGGGAGCCGCTGTGACAATAATGTCTGAAAGAGACTTTGATGAAAATTTTCCAAACTGTCCATGTTCGAAAGACGACATACGTCTAGGCGTGTATAACGGTACTTCACTCAAAGTGAAAGGCGTAGCAAACGTCAAGGTGTCTTATCAGAACCGAAGCTACGATCTGCCTCTGATAATAGCAAAGCAAGAAAATGGAGCTCGCATGCCGACGCTTTTAGGTCACGATTGGATAACGGCACTAAAAGTTGACTTGCACAATGCTGTTCAGCAGTTACAACGTGACGTTGATAACGTGCAGGATGACAGGCAGATGGTAGCAGCGGAAGTCGAGAACAAGTTAAAACGGCTGTACAGTGATGTGTTTGAGCCAGGTTATGGTTCTCTTCAGGGATTCACTGGTAGCATCAAAATGAAAAACGATGCGCAGCTAGTTTTTTGTAAGGCGAGACCAGTACCATATGGATTGCGCGAACAGGTGGAGAATGAATTGCTTGAACTTGAGAAGGCTGGTGTGGTTTACAGAGTGAGGCACAGTGCGTGGGCTACACCGCTAGTGATCGTCCCAAAGAAAGCAGAAAAGCAGATTAGGATAGTTAGTATCTAGACACTTTACACATTTAAATTCACTTGCAACCACTATACCGGAGAGCTTCTAAATATATTTTCATAGTAACCTGTCGAAATTCCGATGTCAATTTACCAGAGCAAATCGACACCAGAATTCACTATGCATATCTGTCTGTATCATCGCTATCTATATTTAATAATAATCAGGCCTCATCAAACGTTGGGCTATTTATATAGAGTGATGGCACCATGTATTTATTAAGAATAATTCTTAGCATGGTGCATGATGGTCACTGTTATTCCGTTCATTTTGAAATGATAGGTTAAGAAATGAGCGTAATACTTGCTTGGGGTATGGGTGTGCGTCCAGTAAATATAGTATAAATATAGAAAAGAATCGTATTTAAATAAAAACGGATATTGCTGTTTACTGACATTTTGTAGTCACAACAAAGGCCGATAAATATCGACACAATTTTTTCCACACTTTCGTTGAGGACGGGGGTTCTTTTTCAACTTGGATTGAGTAGTCATGTACAAGGCAGGACACGAGGCATGCCTGTGGAGTGCGCGAACACGCGTAATGATCGGTGGATAATATACAGTCCAGCCCACTTATAACGAACTTGATCGTCACGCGGCATTTGTTCGTTGTATCCAGATTTCGTAGTAAGTAGACCACCTATAATGCGGGCAAAAAGAGCAAGCGAGACGAAAGTTAACTTTATTTTTGAAAAAAGTCCGTGATGCATGTCTGCTTCTTCAAAGCTGATCGTAGCACTGCCGTTTCTAATTTTTCCAGCGCGGTAATGTGTTCATCGCCAAGGCCTCTGCTGCACACGAGTTCCTTAAGCGACGCGATGTAACCGATCGCGGTTGAAGCGTTCACAGCAACCGGCGGCAGCGGAGCATCCTCGTCATCGTCCTCGTCGGTCTCTGGGCAGTCAGGAAGGGCTCGCACTTCACGCACAATAGCTTCGTCTCTGCATGGCTCCGCAATGTCGGCGTCGTCATCAGCAGAAACGAAATCGTCCCAGACAACGTCAGGTCCGGCCAGCTGCGTGTCAACGACGCGTTGCCACAAGTCCTCGTGCGACCGGCCTTCCGGTGGGTGATCTATGGCGTCCTCGGGCCCATAAATCCCGCCTTGCGGAAGCAATTGGCTACGCACTGCGCAGTGAGTTCCATCCACGCCGCTTTCAACATCTCCACGGCGTCAAGCAAGCTGATGCGAACTGGCATGGCAGCCTCAATCGCGATCAACAAGCGTTGGATGACGCGCCGCCGGTAGCACACCTTGAACGCACAGATGATGCCCATATCCAGCGGCTGAATTTTGCAGGTTGCATTGGGAAGCAAGAAGAGCACTGTCACCGCACTCAAGGAAGGCTGCACGTGGTGCGCCGCATAGTTATCCAGCACGAGCAGAACCTTCCTGTTTTTTTGTGCCATGTCGTGGTCGAACTTGACAAGCCACTCGGCAAACAAGTCCCGACTCATCCAAGCTTTTCTATTGTTCCTGTAGCGTAGCTTCCAAAATATCGCGGCTTACGTGACTTGCCAATGAGAAAAGGCAGCCGCCGATCACTGCCGTCCATATTGACACACAGAAAAACGGTTATGCGCAACTTGCTGTTCTTCCCTTCTGCGTACTTTTCGCCTTTCAAGGCATGCGTTTTAGATGGCAGCATCTGATAAAACAACGCAGTCTCGTCGGCATTGTAAACATCCCGTGGAGCATAGCACGTGATTTTTGGGAGGTTGTCGGAAAGTCACGCATCGACGTCCTCGTTGTTCACAGACGCAGCCTCGCCGACGACCGCCTTGAAAACAATTCCGTGGCGAGCCTTAAACCGGTGGAGCCATCCATTGCCTGGGCTAAAATCGGGAAAGTCCAAAAGGAAGGCGAAGTCTTTAGCCTTGGAGAGCATCAGCGGTCCACTGATCGGAACGTTGCGATACCGGGCGTCAGCGAACCACTTCAGCAGTGCGTCCTCAGCGTCCGCGTAGGTCGCCTTCCGAAGGCGCTTTCTAGTTGTCGGGTCGGCATTCACGGTAGCACCAGGAATCGTTTCCTTGCCCTTAGCAATGGTTGAAATGGTCGATTTCGACAGTCTGATACTTCTTGACCAGTTCGCAGTTTTTTCCACCTTGAGCATGTTCATTAACAATGGCCATCTTCGTTGCGATGTCGACAGCATTCCTTTTAGCACCTGAAAAGGTCGGCGTACAGTCCTCCATCGCACCAGGCGCACGTTGAGGCAGCCTTCAACTCCCCGATCTGGGAAAGGCAAGGATGCGGCAACGATGTCAACGCAGTGCCATCGCACAGAAAGAATCGACGGCGCAATGCCCTCAGCGCGGGGTGGCAACGGAGCAGCAATTGGAGAACTGGTTTGAGCCGGTAGAGCAGGCGCCTGACTTTCCGGATTGGCAGACGGAGATCACGTGGATGCGTAACAGCGACGCGGGCGGCGCCACTTTCTATTTCGTCACCGCGCGCGCGCGCTTTTTCTTTTTTTACTCGATTTTACCCTCAAAGGAGCGCCGGGGGACGCTTTGTGCGGTCGTGTCAGGGGAACACAAAGTGCGCGAAATTCGCCTGCCGCGGGTTCGCAGTCGAGCGAAACCGCGCCAATCACCGCCGGCTCGGTCAACTACGGGGGCCCGACAGCTTCGCGTTCGCCCTAACCGAATGTTGAGGCCACAACAGTTCGTTCTATGTGAGACACTGTGCCATTGCCCCAATATGTATTTTGACGGTAGCACCGCCCTCGTTCGTACTAAGCGAGCGTTCGTTATATCTGCGGCTGTTATAAGTGGGCTGGACTAGTCCTGTAAGCATAGTCGCCGGCCTGGGGGAGGTTGGAGGGCTCGAGCTCCCCGCCCCCCCCCCCCCCTTTCTTGCGAATTATTTCACGCACCCTCACCTATTTTACTCATGCAGAACACAGTTTGAAGAAACATAAATGCATTAGTGAATAACTGTGATAACATGGTTATTTTCACTGATACCTTTGAGCGGTTGCACCAGCACACGACGCACGATCAGTGAGAGTCGTGATGGATCGTTCGAACAGCAGCGATTTACTTAAAGCAGCATGCTTTGTAAGATATGGCTGCGAAGAACGGTTCGGCCCGGCTCTTTGAACGATAGGGCGAAAAGGCTCTTTGAAGTCCAAAAAAGCCACTGCTCACTTTTACTAAACTTCTGCTCACTCGTTCTTTAATAAGAGCGGTTGAAAAGATAGCAGAATGGAGGAGCGTACAGTGCTCTAGCGGGAGAGTGGTTGTGACTCTTACGAGGAAGGGCGGAAGAGCAGTTGCTGTGTCGCACTGCTAAGAGAAGCGTGGATGTCGCATCCGGCCACCCGGCTTCAACGGAATGGTTCGAGGGGTAAAATGGGCGCGGATCACTGAACAAGAGCAAGAGAGAGACTAGAGCCGGCTTTTTCTCTCTCCAATAGAACCACTGCTTGCTCCTGAGCGAACCAGACTTAAGTGAGCCGATGAGCTATTCCAATCATTTGGTTGTTGAAAGAATGCAAAGGAATAGGTCTCAGATAATATTGTCACGGAGTAAGGAAGACGACGAAGAAGAAGGACAGGGTGTAAGTGGAGAAAGAAGTGGAAGTGGCTCTGCTGATTGGACCAGCTGAGCACCACTCAGCGCCGCTCACTTGTAGACATTCTGTTGCAGTACTCGGCTGTCTTCGACTTCTCTCAGCCCCATGCACCACGATATATTCCCGTGTCTCGTACACGCCACACTACGATACCGGTTCGTCTCGCCTGATTCGTCATAAGTCTTATCGTGTGTCACTGTCGGAGTGCAAAGTAATCCACGAACAAGTCACTGATGCTTGAGATGAAGGTCGTTCAGGAGTCATCCAGCCCTTGGGCTGCTTCTGTCAATCATGTCTGTAAGATGGGACGCGGCGAGCTTGCGTGGACTACCGCCGGGGAAATGCCCTCACTAAAAAGGATGTACACCATTTTCCACGCAATAACGACGCCATAGACTCCCTCTCTGGCGCCGCTTATTTTTCTTGCCTAGATCTGCGATCAGGCTACTATCAAATATCGGTGTATCCGGCAGATGGACGTTTTGGTGGGACGGATGGATTTTTGAATCTACAACGTTTAAGAGATTTATGTACACAATATTGTGTGAAATAAAATGAGAATTAGGGCTGCGCTATTTTGATGACGCCGCCATTTTTGGTAATACTTTCGACGTGCATAACGACAGCTGAGCGCGCGTATTGGACTGTTTATATAACGTCGTACTAGTCTTAAATTCTAAGACGCGCCGCTTTGGGGAGCGTTAAGCGTTGCTGCTCTGCCATCTCGTTGATCAGCAGGACGTGAGACCAGACCTTCTGAAATCGACAACTGTGAAGTCATTTGAAGCACCACGGACAGTCAAAGAGGTTTATAGCTTTTTAGGTATATGTTCCTATTTCCGGCGTTTTATTTGCCGCTTTGCCGACATCGCCTACCCACTGACATGCCTTCTTCACAAAGAAGCGTCATTTGAATGACTGCGAATTTCAACGCTTCATTCCGCCATCTGAAGTTTCTACTGACGTCGCATCCTGTTCTCTGTCATTTCGATCCCTCCGCAGCAACAGAAGTTCATGCCGATGAATATAGTGTTGGCATCTGCGCTTTTATGGTTCAGCGCAGAGATAATCAGGAGCATGTTATAGCATATGCAAGCCGCTCCCTGGGCAAGCCGGAGTGCAACTAAACTGTGAGAGAACAAGAATGCCTTGCTGTGGTCTTCGCTGCGCAGAGGTTCCGATCGTACTTGTATGGTCGCCCATTCATGATTGTGGATGGCCATCATTCCCTGTTGTGATGTGATGTCCCGGTTATAGGACTCTTCTCGGGTAGGAGAGCAGGAATGACACACGAAATAGGGCCAGTAACAGATTTAATAAGAACTGGATGCCCCCGCTCCCCGGCGGTCTTGAGGCTGGGTCTGGACACCCCTGCGGTGATCCGGTGCTTGAGGTAGGAGATGATGACCATAGCTGCAGGCAGCGCTGATGGTGACGGTTCACACGACGAGCTCAATATACGCGCCATCAGAACTAGTGAGCCGTCTTCGTATTTTTAGGCAGTCGTCCCTCGGGAAACGAGGCTGAGTCGACCGGCTCTAGCGCATCTTTAGTTCCTCTCTGCCCCATCGTCCTTTTGCTACTTTTCTTGTCAACTCGGGTCCTTTCTTCCCGTTCCCGCAATCCTCACCGTCCCCGCAACAGCACACTGTAGCCGTCATTAGTGGCCCTCTTCGTATCCGGTTTCGGACAAAAGGCTACACGAGCAGGCAAACGTGTGGAGAGGTCGATGGTTTCCCGATTCCCGCGCAACCTGTAGCCCAAGTTTTGGCACAGGGCAATTTAGGCATCACATTCGCTCACCGCAGTTTTTTCGACCAAAAATGTTCTTTTTTCAGTCTGTGCACCCCCACATCAATTCTTGTGTCCATACGTCGTTGACCCTGATATGTATGCGCACGGCCACAAAATCACATCACAGAGGAGTTCAACCGCATCACCGTCCATAAATGAAGTTCGAATTTCACGCACAACAGCGAGGTCATCCAGCTCCCTAACGTCTGTTGAGAATCGACTGGACTGACTGGAGAATATTTACCAATGAACAAAAATTGGTGTACGCATTCTTCCCTAAGCGAAGAACCACCACAACTTTCTTCTCATCTGGTTGCATGCGTTGGCAGGCGCCACATGCCCGGGGTACTTTACTTTCGCCTTTAAAAATTGGCCCTTTCTCGGCTTCAAATTCAACTTGGAGCCTTTCAATCTCCTCAGCACTGCCTGAATATCTATCATCTGCTTTTCGATCGTAGAGCTATAGATGATTATGCCATCCATGTACACGCGACATGTGTGGCCAGTCAGCCCCTTGAGCACAACGTCGGTGGTTCGCTGCCAAACAGATGGACTGTTTACTAGCCCCATGGGCATTATCGTCCGTTGATAATGCCCGCTTATTGTGTTAAACGCCGTTTTTTTCATATCAGAAGGATCCATCAATTTGCCAGAAGCCAGAGGCAAAGTCCACAACCGAGAAGTACTTGGCCGATCCCAACTGTGACAAAGTCTCTTGGATATCTGGTTGCGGATACGGGTCCACTCTGGTGACACTTTTTAGCTCCCTGTAGTAAACTACAAAACGAAATGTCCCATCTGGCTTTTCAACCAATAGTGCAGGCGAATCCCACGGGGACCTGAAATATTCAATGATTCCGCCTTTCAGCACATCCTGCACTTGGTTGGCTGTGATGTCCCGGTTATAGGGCTCTTTTCGGGTGGAAAGCAGGAATCACACCCGAAATAGGGCCAGTAACAGATTTAATCAGAACTGGATGCCCCGCTCACCCGACGGTCTTGAGGCTGCGTCTGGATGCCCCTGCGGTGATTCGGTGCTTGGGATGGGAGATGACGGCCATAGGTGCTGGCAGCGCTGATGGTGACGGTTTTACACGGTGAGCTCAATATACACGCCGCTAGGACTAGCGAGCCGTCTTCGTATTTTCAGGCGGTCGTCCCTCTGGAAACGAGGCTGGGTTGACCGGCTCTAGCACGTCTCTCGCTTCTCTCTGCCCCATCGTCCTTCTGCTGCTTTATTGTCAACTCGGATCCTTTCTCCCCTGTCCCGGAGTCCTCGTCGTCCCCGCAACAGCGCACGTGCAGCCGTTATTAGCACGTCGTCCCCGCATTCCAGCGTGCCGTTCAGCGACCTTTCTTCGTATGATTTCGGACAAAAGGCTACACGAGTAGGCGAAATTGTGAACAGGTCGATGGTTTCCTGATCCCCGTGCAACCCTTATCCCAATTTCCGGCACAGGGCAATTTAGCCATCACACTAGTTTCTCAATCTTCAAGATCCAGGTGGTCGCCTCGCGCACTGGGCCCGTCGTCTACAGGAGTATAGCCTCAATGTTGTATACAAGAGCGGGCGTCGACAGGCAGATGCAGACTGTCTCTCGCGAATGCCGCTGCCATCAGCAGAGTGTGACAGTGACAGGTTTGACCAATACAATTTAGCCATCATCCCAGAGTTGTCGGACGTTAAGGAGTTTAAAAATGAGCAATGAGAAGATTCTGCTCTACAGCCTATGTTTGCCTTCGCACGCACCCAGGGAGGTAAATGTCATTCCTGTATCCGCAATGGTCTCTTGTTTAAAAATAGGTATACGTTCCTGTGGGCGCACGACACCTGCTTGTTGCTTGCTGCGCTGGGGAAAAACTTCAGGGTGTAAGGAAGAAGACGAAGACGAAGGAAGGATTTCGATCGGCGAAGTATTGATTTGCCGGTCCTGGTTTTGTCTTTCCCCTTTGCGTATTTTGTTTTCTGTTGACTAACGCACGCGGTGACTTTGGTAATTTAGGGTAATGTCGGCGCAGTCCCCCGGCCATGGGCACTCCCCTTGATCGGCTTCCCTTCTGCATAATGATCTGCCCTTGGAATCTTTTCACAGCTCCTGTATCTGCAACATCCCTGTGGCACTCATTCTTAGGATGGTGGCACCATTAAAATGTACAACCCAGGAGCTGTCCGAGCTGCTCTTCAGGAAACCAATTCCTTCTACGCAGGAATAGCCGAGGTGCGCCAATTTTGTCGCGGTGGGATTCTGTGCCATTTCCCAGACCTGGCATGTGTAAAAGATCTTCTAAACTGCTCTACATTTGCATCTCATCAGACAAGCAGTTTTATTCCTTCGCACCTGGCCTGCACAAAAGATCAAGTCCGAAGTGTGCATTTCTTCTTATGTCCAGAAAAAAAAAACCTTGTCTTTCTCTCCGCGGCAGGCGTTGTTGCTGTCTACAGCTGTAGCCGGGAGGTCAATAATGTTCGCGTGCCGACAGAATCACTAATTACTTCTTTTGCAGGTACAGACTGTCCATCAGATAATAAAGTGTGGACTTTATTGTTTCTGTATAGATCCCCTACCATCAAAGCCTCTGCAGCGCAACAACTGCGGGCGTTATGGCCATACTGCTGGTGGTTGCAAGTCCACTTTGCGATGTTGCAAATGCAGCGATGCCCATAAATCATATTTATGCTCAGATCAAAATGTCAAATGTTGTCTTTGCGGTGAAATTCACTCAGCAACGTCCTTGAAATGTCCTTCTAGATGTCATGAAATGCAAATACTGAAGAATATATTGACCGAAAACGTTGCTCGAGGCATGAGGCAATTAAAAAAAAATTAAGAGAGCGCTCATGGGTATGCAGGTGTGTCAGCCTGTTCTGAAACATCATTAGATTTCTCGCTGTCTAACACCATAGTAACTGCTGTGGAAGCAACCATGGCCAAAATGGTTGATAGGATTGTGACAACAGTCACAGAGTGCATATCCAACGTTCTGACAGCTCAGATTTCTCAGGCTGTGCACACTGCTACGGTTTCTCCTTCGACACCTGGGCCTTCATTAAAAGCGCAGCACTCCTTAGCTGCAATGTCTTGCTCGCAAAATGAATCTCTTTCCGCTTCACCTATGCAAAATTCCGACCAGTTAGATAAGGCTCATGATGCAGAGATGATGGAGACAGATACGCGAATCCTAAAACGCAGTGGACCTCCGGTGTCTAAGCCGTCATCACCTCGTCCTAAGACAAAATCAAAAAAGAAACAGCTAGACTCTAAGCCGAAGAATACCATTTTCGGGCAGACTGTTGCTGCTGCCTGGAGTACATAACCATAGGAACAGTAAACGTTCTTCAGTGGAACTGTAGATCTCGTTTTTCAGCTACTACAGATTTAGTTTATCTTTCTTTAAAGCAGATTCCAGCCATAATTGTTTTGCAAGAAACTTGGCTAACATCTGAAAAACATTTTCATTTACAAAATTATCGATCATTCTGACAAGATCGACAGTCAAGAGGTGATGGGTTACTAATTCTAATTTCTTCAAACTTTTGTCATAGGGCTAAGATTTCTTTTCAATATTCTACTCTAGATTCTGAATTATTGACTTTAGATTTTGAAATTCCAGGGTTCAGTCCGTTTACATTAGCGAATGTTCACTTCCCTCATGGTGTTCAGGCCACCAGATGGCTAGCCCACTTCCTAGTTAATTGTCAAAATTCGGTTATTTTGGCTGGAGATTTTAATTCGCACCAAGTTTCGTGGGGTTACAAGACGGATCCCTGGGCAAGCGCCAGCGGGATTCGCTTTCAAATAACTTTTATTGCATGAATTCTGGTTTACCTACTTTCGTACGTGCTCACAGTCCATCTGTGATAGATTTAACTTTCTCCAGCACTAATGTTTCTATATTCAGTTGGTCGACAGTTGATGGTGGCATCTCTAGCAACCATACACCTATTGGTTTTGAGGTTAATTACTGCCGCTTAACTCCGCCGACCTCTCAGTTGAGGTCATATGTTGATTATAACCAGGTTCAGTCATCTTTGAGTTATTTTGTTGAGGAAGTGGTTAATGCTACGGAAGAGTTAAAATCGCAAAGATTATGCCAGGTCATTGCATCCTGCCGTAAGAAGTGTAAATTCTTGGTGCGTGCATCAAAAGGCAATACATCTACAAGATGGTGGAATGCAGATTGCTCGCGTGAATATAGAAGAGGAAAGGCTGCATGGAAGAGGCTGCTTCACAACGAGTGCCCCAAAAATATGCGTTATAATTTTTTGCAACTGCATTTAACGCACAGTCGCACAAGCGAAATGATACTGAACATTTCAATTACCTTTCATAATCTAATAACCGACGTGCATGTTTCGAGTTTTTAAAATCTCTGAAAACGATTCCTGTCTAAGAAAATTTACCCTCATGTGTTTCGACTCCTAAAGAAACTCTCAAAACAGTAGAAAAAATTGCTAAAGTTTTAGAAAAGTGTTTTTTGTCAACAGTTCCCAAATCTCCTATGCTTGTAGGCCCAGTAGATACGGTTAAGGATGTCCCTAAAATTACATTTTCGGAGCTTTCTCCGATTCTATGGACATTGCCAGCTCCTGCTCCTGGCCCTGATTGAGTAACGTCAAAAGTGTTAAGATGGACATTGCCAGCTCCTGCTCCTGGCCCTGATTGAGTAACTTCAAAAGTGTTAAGATCCTCCATAAGGTGTCTCCAAATTCTTTGTTAGAGTTGGTAAATTACTCATTCTCAGATATCTGGTGACTGGACACTAGCCAAAGTGATTCTTTTACTGAAACATAATGGTGGTGGCTATACATTGGACCATATATTAGACCAAAATCATTAACATCAGATTTGGTAAAATTAATTGGAAGGGTCGTACTCAAACGGGTTACAGAATTTGTGGAACAAGAATATATTCTTAGTCGTTGTCAAATCGGGTTTCGCACAAAATGTTCAATATGGAATGCGCATACTGTCCTTGAGAGTCGAATCCTTCTTGCCCGGTGCAAGAACATGCATGCTGCATTGGTGACTCGCGATGTAGAGAAGGCTTATGATAGAGTAGAGCCCAGAATTTTATTGCAAAGATTAGAAACTCTGCGGTTTCCACAATATTTAATTGCATGGATGTCAGCATTCCTACAAACCGGACAATTGTACTGTTCATTGAATGGTGCGCATTCTGGCAGATATCAACAAATCAGAGGTATTCCTCAAGGGGCAGTTCTCTCGCCCGTACTCTTTACCATTTGAATGAGCCCTATTCCAACTCATCAAGAAGTTCGCCCGTATGTCTATGCGGATGACATCGCGTTCTTTACGGCTGCACCTGACATTCAAACCCTCCATAGGCGCCTGCAATCGTACCTAAGCTCCCTTCAGAATTGGTGATGTGACTTAAGATTAACATTAAAAGTAAAAAGGTGTGCTTTCCTTGCGTTCCAAATTAAGGATCGGGTAAATCTTTGTCTAACAATTAGGCAGGAAATGATTCCTCAAGTTAATTCTTAGAAGTATCTAGGGGTGATTTACGATGACCATCTAGCATGGAGGGATCACATTGAACATTTTGCAGTGAAAGGGGTTCGTGCTGTGGGTATGGTGCGCAGGTTTAGCAATCCA
Source organism: Amblyomma maculatum (assembly GCF_055883805.1). Lineage (NCBI taxonomy): Eukaryota > Metazoa > Arthropoda > Arachnida > Ixodida > Ixodidae > Amblyomma > Amblyomma maculatum. The sequence continues at coordinate 199,729,575 of NC_139345.1, forward strand.
AGGTCTGGAATGCGGCGAGACGCTCTTTTAATGATTAGTGTTATCTATGTCCGACCAATTATATAATTTGGATCTGTTTACAATATTCGTCCGCTTGTTCGTTTAGAGCGGAAAGCGCTTAGATTATGCCTTGGGCTCCCGAAATTTGTGGCTAACAATGTACAACACCTTGAAGCCAGATACCACCGTTGTTACAATTCTTCAACAGTCAGATTACAATTACTGACTGTTCAGACGTATATAAAAATATATGAATCTCTGTTCCATCACACCCTGTCAATTTTTTGTTGCGGGCCAGCCTTCTTTTTTGGGGTCAGCTGGCCTCGGTTTCATACCCCGCAGGTAATACCAGTGCAAAATCTGTTGCAACTTTTGCACGTAGTCCTTTCTAACATCCTTCCAACAAACGTACGTGGATCTTCAGTTCAAATTGTCTATGATGACATTTTCCCAATTATAGCAAAACACGTATCACCTCAAATTTGAAATTGAATATTAGAATATCATTTACAAAGTCTTCCCATTAGCATAATGATAGCAACTGATGCTTCTCAATTTCATGAAAGGCCGGCGTTGGAATATACTGTCCGCCTTTAGACTGGGTTTTTTCAGTCCGTCTTCCGGAGTTTACCCCAATTTTCCAGGCGGAGTTGCTGGAGGTAGGGTTAATACGAATTCGCCAATATTAAACACATTTCTTTCATTGCTCCCCTCACATTTGAGCCTCATACATATGGTGTGAGTACTAAGCCACAGTAATGTGACAGTCAATGAGGTTGCTGATAGACTAGCTAAAAAATCTATGAATGGCTCTGTGTTGCCTCGCCTCCCGGCAACAGCGTGCATAACAATAGCGTAATTTCGTAGGCATTCCTTATTAAGCATGCAGTCTGGATTTATTTTATCATCGGACGACTACCTGCATCTCAAGTATTCCTGGAGTGGAAAATGATGTCAATCAAGGCACACTGATGTCTCTCTAACCAGGCTGCGCTGTCGTATTCCGCCACTAAATTTCTATACGCACAGGCCTGGCTTGGCTTGTACTTCCGTCTGCATATTCTGCGGGGAACCAGAAACAATAGATCTTTTCTTGCTATTTTGCCGCCGTTTTACCATGATGAGAAAAAGATATTTGGAGAAGCCGTTGCAACAGCTGGGTCTTAATTTCAGCAGCCAGGTTTTATTATCGTTCGGTACCACCATGCTTGGGTACAGCCACTGGTCTGTTTTTAACGCCATTCAAACCTTTTTATTAGAATCAAAACGTCTGCCGCGCTAATATGTTGTGAATGTTTTTATCTGTACATACAAATTTCAGTGTTCTCCTTTGCGTGCGTCAGTAATTACCCTTTTTATTTTTATTTTTCATTTTTAACTTTTCTTCTCTATTCTCTAGCAATCATATCTTTTTTTTCCGAGGTAATGATACATCTCAAAATCTAATATCTCTGCACCCCAATTCTTGGCCGATTCTCTTGTGTGGGTATATGCCATCAAATTAGAGAACACCAACAACAACGACTTCGCTCATCTGGCGCGCCTTCGTCCTGAATAAAGGTACCACATCGTAACAGCATTAAGCTAATTGCATTAATTCTATATTTAGGCAGATTAATAGAAAGAATAGAGCACAGTTATCTAACAAAGCATGCTCATGAAGGTAATAGTCTCAGCTCAGCATAGACTGACTTTCGACGCGGTTGCTCCGAGTAGGCGGCGCACGTAGGTCCAGAGAGCTGAATCCGTCTCTCGCTATGCAGGAGAGAAGTTTCAGCTCTTGTGACACTTGATGCAGCTAAGGCAAACAGTTAGCTGCTGTCTCGTGACACGAGCTATAAATTTCACCCTTTACTGTTATTGAATAGGCGTGCTCCACATCTCTATCTTGATCTTCAAAATTCGTTTCAAACCCTTCTGCTTTATGCGACAGCCTTATCCCTACTTAATCTCCCGCTCCAAACTACTCACGATACAAACTTTCATCAGGTCACTGGCCCCGGCCTCTGAGGTCAACTCTACCAATTTTGCCTCCCAACCGACAGCTATTGTCTATTATTATTGGCTCCGCTTAAACAACCACAACTTACGGTAATGAGAAACAATTAGCACCAGTTCTTTGCTATTGGTTGATGACATGCAGGCCGCATTGGATTTCCTCTATGACCGCATTTTGCCCTCTCATGCGAAATTTATGCCTGATAACATTCTAAATGGTCTTGTTTCTGATTATCTAGAAAAAGTGCCCCATCAGACTTTTATCTCCACAGATGCCTAGTCAGCCACGAAAAAGCTACAGGTGGTATATTTTCATCGGATTTCACATGGAGCTATTCCGAGCGCATCCAGGAATATTGCTATGTTAATTGCGGAATGTTCCTCTCTTGAATCGTGTGCACAAACTCTCACGCATATATCACAAGTTATCATTCTCGCTGATTGTTTATCAGTGTTAATCTGTTTCAAAGTTGGAAACCTCTCAAAATATTTTCTGTCGATTCCTCTGCTTTTTTTCCTGTTCTTTTTTTTGCTCGCATACTTTTAAAGAAATCTGTTTTAGGTGAACCAGTAAAACTACGCGAAAAACAGGACTCATTTTACTCGTTCGGCTAATATGAACATGGTTCCAATTTCCAGTTTGCAGCGGTTTCAGCCTCTATGAACCAGGCTGCGCGATGGCTTACGGTATACCCCGGGATACGAGCATCTATTCTATAATTCGAATGTTCGTTCATGTAAAACCAGGCAGTGTGAGGTATCAATGGCGCAGTTGCAGCGAATAATTCTAAGCTTGAATTCATATCTACGAAGATTTGGGTGTCAATCACAATCTTATGTGAATCATGCGGGGAAGTATAATCCATAGAGCATTTTATCTTCTCTTACGGGCAGTTCACACTTTGGAGAAGGACATCTGGAGGACCTCCTCTTTAATTTAGGACTCGCCTTGTTACTATGCGTTTTACTGTCATTTTGCTAGTGCTTAGGAATTCGCGTTGGACAATATTTCTGTAATTATCCATGACTAAGTTGGGATTGAGCGCACTTGGAAGGTACTCAGACATTAAGGACTAGCAGCTTACCGGTATCATTCAAGGGGAAAGTGTGTAACAGTTGCGTCCTACCGGTACTCACCTATGAGGCTGATACATGGAGGTTATCGAAAATGGTTCTACTTAAGTTGAGACAACGCAGAGGGCTATGCAACGGTAAAAGGTAGTTGTAACGTAAGACATACCAAGCTTGCAAGAGTGGTTCAGAGAAATAACTCAAGTAACTGAGATCCTAGTCGAAATTAAGAAGATGGGTGAATGAGGTCAAGTTCGCAGGGGTCAAGTGGATGCAGCTTGCACAGGAAGGGGTTAACTGGAGGAATATGGGAGAGGCCTTCACTCTGCAGTGATTATAGTCCGGCTATTGATGATGATCACATTATAGCAACTGGTATTCTATGTTTTAACCCTTCTCAATATTATCCTAAGTTTTTCTTTAACCAAAATTAATATGAGTGGTAAGAAATTCTCACCATAACTATTATGCCTGCATTGTTACAATGATTTGAGATTCTCGCTTTAGGCTAATATTTTGTCTGTAATTGACTTTATGTAGAATACTACAACTTGGCTAATTTCCCATGATGGGTACGTGCCACTTTTGATGATGCCAACAACAAAAAACGACGACGAAGGCTTCGCCAATAAGCTGTCGCACTGTTGAAGCTCGAACTGCCTCGGTGGGCACAGTATTGTAGTTTGCAACTCTATCGCCTAGCGCCACCGGTTGCTGTCACCCCTCCTCCGGACATCCCAATAACACCCCCATTGATATATATATATATATATATATATATATATATTGTTAAGGTTTATTTACAGAATGGTTCTGCACCTTAGCCTGATGTGCTAACCAACAGATGGTGAGCTTCCTCTTCTTCAACTTCTATCGCGGAGAGCCTCTTTTTGCACTTTGTTCTCTTCTGTTCGCATGCCTGACATTATATATATATATATATATATATATATATATACATGAAGAAAAGAAGTTTACAGTTGGCGAGTCCAAGGAAAGCATTGGGGATTGCACTTTGTCTTTTTTATTAATTTTTAATTTGGTGATCACTTAAATAAGTAATGTAATCTGTTTAAGGGAAAGATAAATAAAGACAAAGTAGAAGGATGGTTGAGGGTGGCGCTGGTGAACACTCTCAAGGTTCCTATACAGACAACATAAATACCCAAGAAAGTAGCAATGGGGACAGCGGCCGATGTAGCTCAGTTGGAAGACCACCGGACGCGATATTCGGATGTCGTGGGTTCGGTTCCCACCATCGGCGCGTTGCTTTTCCTTCTACTTTGTCTTTATTTATCTTTCTCTTAAACAGATTACATTTCTAATTTATGTGATCACCGAAGTAAAAATTAATAAAAAAGACAAAGTACAATTCCCAATGCTTTCCTTGGACTTGCCGACTGTAGGCTTCTTTTCTTCGTGTATTATAACGAGCATCCTCATTTCCCCTTCATTTATCTGCTTGTAGCTTACGGGGGTCTCGGTTCTGGCAGTCTTGAGGCCATAGGTAACATAAGAGGGTTCTAGCACAGCTTTCGCACTTTCTCTCGATCACGTTCTACGTGACGCTGGCGGTAACACAGGATGTTCCATGTCCACCGCTATGGTTGAGGGTGGCGCTGATGACCACTCTCAAGGTTCCCATAAAGAGAACATAAATACCCAAGAAAGTAGAAGGGGGGACAGCGGCCGATGTAGCTCAGTTGGAAGAGCACCGGACGCGATATTCGGAGGTCGTGGGTTCGGTTTCCACCATCGGCGCGTTGTTTTTCCTTCTAATTTGTCTTTATTTATCTTTCCCCTAAACAGGTTACATTACTAATTTAGGTGATCACCGAAGAAAAATTAATAAAGAAGACAACGTACAATCCCCAATGCTTTCCTTGGACTCGCCGACTGTTGGCTTCTTTTCTTCATGTATTATAACGAGCCCCCTCATTTATATATATATATATATATATATATATATATATATATATATATATATATATATATATATATATATATATATATATTACCAGGAAGTGTTCGGAGGGAAACGATGTTGAAGTGCATTGGCTCCGCACTCGCAGGACGTACCTACAACTCGGACCGTGCAATTCCACCTATACCCGCTATGTCACGCTAGCCAAAGTAACCAGCACCATGACAAATCTGGTGGCGGTGAGGTCTGATCTCTCGTACCCCTTGGCTAAGCAGAAGTGCTATTCATATATTCGTGGAGACGCCTGTTCCCCGCACCAGCCGCAGGCAACGACGCCTACCACCTGAGTTTTCCCCATCAAGCATGACTACCGCAAGCCACGACGTCGTCGCAATACCTGGCGCTACCCCCCCCCCCCCCCCCCTAGGTGACGTTTCGGAACACCCGTGTCCCAAAGCCCTTTCGCGGGAACGCCTATGAAGACGTTGAGGACTGGTTGCTGCACTATCAAAGGCTAGCTACGTTCAACCTCTGGGATGACGCCACTCGGCTTAGAAACGGCTACTTCAGCCTTGAGGATAGCTCACGGACTTGGTTCGAAAACCATGCAGAGCAGCTGTCATCATGTAGTGCGTTCAAGCGTCATCTAGGGGTAACACACGGCAGCTCATCACTGCAAACGGGGCGACCGCGCTCTCCAATCTTGGGTTCAAATGCGTAACGGTACCATCGCGGCATATATCGAAGACATGATGCGCCTCTTAAAGCGTGCGGACCCTACGATGTCCGAGGACAAAAAGCTGCGCTACCTCATGCGTGGCGTCAAAACACAGCTTTTTGCTAGCCTGGTGGGCAGACCGCCGAAAACTGTCGCAGACTTCCTTGCGGAAACATCCACGATAAAGAAAGTGCTTCAGCAGAGAGCTTCCGCACAGGAGCGTACTTCCACGTCGCCTCCGTCTCTGCCGAGTTCCCATCGCATGGCATGGACACATCGGCGCTACGGGAGTTTGTACGTTCGATTGTGTGCGACGAACTCCGACTGCTGTGTCATCATCATCATCATCATCATCATCATCATAATCCTCAGACTGACTATACCCACTGCAGGGCGAAGGCCTCTCCCACATTCCTCCAATTAATCCGGTCCTGTGCTAGCTTCATCCACTTGACTATATGTATATGGCACTGCTCGATGGCACACCTCAACCAGCTCCTAGCTCCATTGCGACCGTTGGTCGCGATAAGGTGCACCAAGCGCAGCGGCTTCCGTTTAAAAGCGGTGAACCTCGCCCTGCTCCTCCTCTTACGCCACCTGAGTGTCACCGCCTCACATACGCTGAGGTTCAGCAATACTCTTTGCCCTCGTCGCCGTCCCTCAATCCTGCGACCGCAGCTGTGCTGAAAACAGCAGTCCTCGTGATCCAGTACATCACAGATTCCCGACCGCCTACACGGAAAGCAGACGAGTGGCGTACCCCCGACCGACGGCCGTTATGCTTTCATTGCGGCGAACCGGGTCATATCTATCGGCGCTGTCCTTACCGTCGACTGGGTTTCGAAGGTTTTTCTGCTGATTCTCCGCGGCCTCGCTACGGCGAACGGCCTCCAGCCGTTGAAGATTTCGTCAATGACCAACGCCGGGTTGTTCCGTCTCGTCTGCGGCAATCTAAATCATCGTCGGCCAGGGCTTGCCCTTCGCCATATGCTGAGAGTTCTTCATGGGCAGCGCAGGGCCGATCGCCCAGTCGCCGGCGGGGAAACGGAAACCAGCGACCTTCGTTGGTAGGCACGCTGAACATCGCTGTCGGGAGACCCCCATCGACGCAGACACGGAAAGGCTATACATCGACATTGGAAAAGTCCGCGGTTGCCAATTATAAGGCCACCTCGACGCCACCAGGACGCACCTACAACCATGACGAATTTCCGGTGGAACCGACGATGCAACAGCGCACCCGCAATAACGACGAATTGCTGGTGGAACAAACGAAGCAACCGCGCACCCGCAATGACGACGAATTTCCGGTGGGTCAGATGACGCAACAACGCACTTGCAACTACAACAAATTGCCGCTAGAACGGAAACCGCAACAACGCACCTGCAACGACGATGACTTGCAGTACAAGGAGATTGCGTACACCGACACAAAGCACTCAGGCTCAGAAACCTGACATTCGCGAGGAGCTTTCGTTGGACATACCCGTAATACTGGATGGTCGCCATGTTCGAGCTTTGTTAGGTACTGGCGCGGATTATTCTATTTTGAGCAGCCAGTTTGCCACAGTTCTCAAGAAGGTTTTGACACCGTGGGCTGGAACACATTCGCATTGAGGGTGGTCATCTGATTACACCTGTATGAATATGCACGGCCAGAGTTCAAATTCAAGTCAACATTTATGGTAAGCTGCCTTGTTCTGAACAGATGTTCACGTGACCTGAGTTTGGGCGTAGATGTTCTTTGTAAATATGGCTCAATTATTGGCCTCCGGGATTTCAAGCTCTCGTTTTCTAATGAGAAAGCAGTGGCCCTCAGCAGTGCAAAGCGACCGCTCAATGTGCTTCGAGTTTATGCGGACAGTGTCACACTGTCACCCCGAACCAGCACCTTCTTTAATGTCAAATGCAATTCACTTCACAATGATGACGCAATAGCGGAAACTAGCTTCTCGTTACCGTTAACGCAAGGAGTCTGCGTGGATCACAGTTTGATCTATCTTTACTGTGGTCAGTCAAGGGTACGCGCGAGTATCGGCACCTATTCGTGACACTTGTGTAGCCTTCGCCAAAGGCATCTTTGGTATCTCCGAGTACTTGTCCACAGAAACCGTGCCAAAGCCCGCATCCCTCGACAATCTCGAAGTCAGCTCAGAGCTATCGGTCAGCCAGCATGAACAGCTGTTTTCATTGTTACTAGAATTCAGAGAGTGTTTTTCATCGTCGTCAAAACTTCATCAAACTCCCATCTCCAAGCGCCAGATCGTCACGTTCGATGATGTGCACCCAATCTGCCAGCACCCTTACCACGCCTCTTCGACGGAGTGCGAAGTTATTAAATCACAAGTTAAGGAAATGCTCGAAGATGATGTTATCCAGCCTTCAAATAGCCCGTGGTCTTACCCTGTCGTTCTAGTTAAAAATAAAGACGGCACGTTACGTTTTTGCGTCGATTACTGCAAGCGAAATGCCGTAACCAAGACGGATGTGTACGCCTTGCCGCGGAATGAAGACTCTTTCTAACGCCTTCGGTGTGCAAAGTATTTTTCGTCCATCGATTTAAAACGTGGCTACTGGCAGATTGAGGTCGCTGAGCGAGATCGTGTGAAGACGGCCTTTGTCACACCCGACGGCCTTTACGAATTTAAAGTTCTACCTTTCGGCCTGTGTTCCGCGCCGGCCACATTCCAGCGGATGATGGACACTGTCCTCGCCGGCCTTAAGTGGCAGTGTTGCCTAGCCTACCTAGATGACGTGGTGGTCTGCGCAGAATCGTTTGCACAACATTTTAAACGCCTGCGGTCAGTACTCGAAGCACTTCGATCTGTTAACCTGACACTTGAGAAACAGAAATACCACTTTGGCTACCGAGAGCTTAAATTCCTCGGCCATGTCGTCAGCACCGCCGGCGTGAAGCCCGACCCTGACAAGCTTGCTGCTGTTGCGAAATTTCCGATTCCACGTGACAAGAAACCTGTTCGCCGATTTCTCGGCTTGTGAAGTTACTACCGGCACTTTTTTTATAACTCCGGGGATCTCGCTGTTACCGACATTCTAGTAGAAATTAAGAAGAAGAAATGGACATGGGCAGGACATGTAGTGCGAAGAGAGGATAACCGATGGTCGCTGAGGGTAACAAACTGGATTCCAAGGTAAGGAAAGCGTAGCAGGGGGCGGCAGAAAGTTAGGTGGGCGGATGAGGATAAGAAGTTCGCGGGGGTCAAGTGGATGATGGGAGAGGCCTTCGCCCTGCAGTGGGTATAGTTAGGCTGATGATGATGATGATGATGATGATCTCGCTGAACTGCTTACTCGGTTCACCAGGGGAGACGCCCCTTTTGTTTGGACTCACGAGCAAGAAGCTGCTTTTGCCGAGTTGCGTCTCCGTCTCCAATTCCCGCCTTTACTAGCCCATTTTGATGAGCAGGGTGAGACAGAAATACACATGGACGCCAATAACAATGGCCTTGGTGCGGTTCTCGTGCAACGTCAAGAGGGTGTTGAACGAGTCATCGCCTATTCCAGCCGTACTTTATCCTGCGCCGAGATGAACTATTCAACTACTGAAAGCGAATGCCTCGCCATTATTTGGTCTGCTGCAAAATTTCTCCCCTACCTTTATGGTCGCCCATTTAAAGTGGTCACTGAACACTATTCTTTGTGTTGGCTGGCCAACCTGCGTCACTCATGCGGCTACCTGGCGCGATGGAGCCTTCGCCTACAGGAGTTCCACCTCACTATAGCCTATAAGTGTATCGGTAGCTAAGTCATCGTCCCGGAAGCCACGAGACATGCGCACACAGTCGGCTTCTGGGGGAGAGGAGGTCGCCCTTCTTTCCAGTGGTGGCTATAAAACCAGCGCGCAATAAAGCACGAGCGCTCCTTTTCCCTGCAACCGTGTTGTCATGTTCTATCGACTGTGACAGCCGATACAATAAGTCCGGACATAAGCATGAAGAGGCTGACACACTCTCTCGTGCGCCTGTCGAGCTCGCTTCACCAGACACGGATGACGCTGGCAGTTTTCTCGGAGCTATTGATGCTTCAGATATGTCTCTTCAGCAGCGTGCCGGTCCAGAGTTAAGAGCCCTGATCCATTATTTAGGTCAGCCAGTCACCATACTAAATGCTTTTCTCGGAGCCTCTCATCTTTCTGCCTCAGAGGTGGTGTGCGCTATAAGCAAAACACTAGATCCGAGTCGAGAACCTACCTCCTCGTGGTACCCACAGCTCTGCGAGAGGAAATCCTTTCCGCGTGCCCTGATGAACCAACTTCTGGCCACTTGGACTATTCTCGCACACTTGCTAGAATACGACAGACATTCTACTGGCCAAACCTTGCCACTGTTGCTAAGGGCTGTGTCAAGAGCTGTCGACAATGTCAGCGTCGGAACGTTCCTCAATCAAAGCCTGCAGGCATCTTCCAAAAAACAGCGCGAACAAACGGGGACGAAAATGTATCAGCACCTAGCCCGCTTAGCCGTCATGCAGGCATCCTAGTGGTACAGCATCTGAAGTTGCCAATTTCTTTGTACACCTGATCATACTGCGGCACGGTGCTCCTACCTGTATTATTACTGATAGAGAGACTGCCTTTACTTCGCATATGGTGGCCGAAGTGTTTCATCTCAGCGGTTTGGCGCATCGAAAAACTACTGCTTGCCGTCCGCAGACCAACGGGCTGACGGAAAGGCTTAATACGACCATCGCGGACATGCTGGCTATGTATTTCGACGCCCAGCACAAGACGTGGGATCCGACCCCACCGTACGTGACATTCGCGTACAATACGGCAATCCAAGAGACGCCACGTAAATTTCACGCCGTTTTGCCTCGCTTATGGCAGGGAGGTTCGCACGATGCTGGACGCAATGCTGCCTTGCGGAACAGATAGCGAGCTTTGTTCTGACGCTGAGCAGTTTGCCCAAGATGCTGAGCAAGCACGCCAACCAGCACGCGTCCATATCGCTGAGCAAAGGGACAAGGGTTCACGCGGTACAACCTCTGCCACAGACAAACTTCCAACAATAGAACGTTTTGCTGGGCTAGTTGGTTCATTGTGACTTGAGCGCTCTTTCCTGTCCCTTCTTCGCTTCACCTTTGGGCTTCTTTCCCGCTGTTTCACTCAAGTTCCAACAACACCGGGGACCAGGTGGGGGTGTGGACTCCTGTTCGACGCCGCGGCCTATCACAAAAGCTAATTTGCCGCTACTTTTGACCATCTAAAATCTTGCGGCGCCTCAGCAACGTCAACTACAAGGTGCTCCCGGATGGACCACAGCACAGAGGCCGTCGGCTACTTCGTTCAGATACAGTTATTGTCTAGCGAATGAAGCCGTATTTTGCGCGGTAACTGACAAACTGCATCTGCAAACTTTTTTGTTTGATTTCGTCCGCTTGTGTGCACGTGTGACTGTGTGCGTTACGATTAAGGAGAGAGGAATGCCAGGCGGCGCTCGGAGCCAAAAAACGATGGAGTGAATCGGCTCCGCACTTGCAGGACATACCTAAAATTCGGAACGTGGAATTCCACCTGTACCGGCTCTGTCAAGCTAACCCCAGTTGCCAACACCGTGGCAATATATATAAATTATTTACTCGTTTTTTTCGCGTTGGAATTGGGTATCTCGCTCTCCCCAAGAAAGTAGAAATCCTTTTTTCCCGGGTCTATCTGTCTTGCGCCAGGCGTCGTCGTGACTGAACACTGACGGGACGCTGCACCTGGAGGCGCGTGTATTGTGTGCCGTCCAAATTGAGGGAGAAATGCCGCTGGTCTCACTTCCAGAATCATATATGTCTTGGTGTCTGCCTGGCGGCTTTGTCCTGCTGAGGTACTTTTTTGAGGGGCTAGGTTACTTGTTGGTCAAGGCACTGCGTTCGCGCCGACCTTACCATACTGCTTTTTCTTGAGCTCCTAATCATTTGTTAAGAATTTCGGACACATGTGCAACTGATGCTCGATAGACTGGCCTCTGTGTTTGTGCGTGTGTATGCGTGACTCCGAAGCCTTATGTTGTGCCTCCGTGTGCACCTTACTGTGACTAGTGAACATCTTTGTGAACAGTGACTCATCACATGCATTTGCATGTTTGAATCTTTATTCTTTCTTTTTATTATTTTTTCTTCTTCAGGAATCTAACTCAGGCACACTGTAGCTGCCTCCCTTTGATGGAGACTGGTCCCCAGTCGAAACGTCAGTAAAACCTTGTTATGTTTCTAAGAGTGGAGTGCGTCAGTGTAATTTATAAGGATGTAATTCCTGGTTCAGAGTGCTTTCTTCTCAACTGCTATACGTACATACATACATACATACATACATACATACATACATACATACATACATACATACATACATACATACATACATACATACATACATACATACATACATACATACATACATACATACATACATACATACATACATACATACATACATACATACATACATACATACATACATACATACATACATACATACATACATACATACATACATACATACATACATACATACATACATACATACATACATACATACATACATACATACATACATACATACATACATACATACATACATACATACATACATACATACATACATACATACATACATACATACATACATACATACTGTAATAGGGCGTTTATTGACGCTCAGATGGAGAGCTGTGAGGACAGGACCTTGCAACGGCGAGCCCAGCGTACTTCTTCTTCGTCTTCGTCGCACAACGCACAGGTGCATGTCGATGGCGATGACTATCACAGTACATTTTCCCCCCGGGTAAAAAAGGAGCCATCCTGGCGACTTATGGCGCGGAAAGCACAGCGGGGTCATAGAATGGCTTCAATCGGTTCACGTGAACTGTTTCACGACCACGGCGACGCAAGTCCGCAGAGGGCGTGATGGGCTCAACTACGTAGTTGACTGGAGATGTTTGCTGGAGGACCCTATATGGCCCGTGGTAGCGAGCAAGAAACTTCTTTGAAAGGCCAGGGGTTGTGGAGGGCACCCAGAGCCACACCAGTGTGTCCGGGAGATATGACGAAGCTTCGCCGGTATCACGGAGGTATTTTTGTTGCCACTGATTTTCTGTTGTGAGAGAGCGGGCGAGCTGACGGCATTCTTCTGCGTACGTGACGGCATCGGATAGCGGGGAAGATTCGGAAACGTCAGGGCGGTAGGGAAAAAGTGTGTCCATAGTACAGGGTGGCTCGCGCCCGTAAAGGAGAAAGAATGGAGAGAATCCAGTAGTGGCCTGTGTCGCGGTGTTATATGCGTAAGTAACAAACGGTAGAACTTGGTCCCAATTGGAATGGTCGGTGTTCACGTACATAGCCAGCATGTCACCGAGAGTGCGGTTAAAACGTTCTGTCAGTCCATTCATCTGAGGGTGGTACGAGGTAGCGGTGCGGTGTATGATGCGGCATTCTTTCAGGAGAGCCTCAAGAGCGTCTGATAAGAAAACGCGTCCGCGGTCACTGAGCAGTTCGCGAGGGGCACCATGGCGAAGAACCAGGTTTTTCAGAATAAAGGCAGCCACGTCGCGTGCGGAAGCAGAGGGCAATGATGATGTCTCAGTGTAGCGGGTTAGATGATCCACTGCCACGATAATCCAGCGGTTGCCAGCTGAAGTTGTAGGAAGGGGACCGTATAGATCTATGCCGACACGATCAAACGGACGGGCAGGACAGGGCAACGGCTGCAACGAAGCAGATGACTTGAGAGGAGTTTTTCGGCGTTGGCAAGACTGGCAGGAGCGGACAAAATGGCGGACAAAGCGGTACATTCCACGCCAGAAGAAGCGTAGACGCAAGCGCGTGTAGGTTTTCAACACTCCGCCGTGGGCGCACTGGGGATCAGTATGGAAAGCAGCACAAATTTCGGCGCGGAGATGACGGGGGATGACTAAAAGCCACTTCCTTCCGTCGTGAAGATAATTGCGGCGATAGAGCAGCCCGTCACGAATTGAAAAATGGTGAGCTTGGCGGGCAAGCGCCCGAGACAGACGACCTGGAGAGTGACTTGAAAGAAAGTCCAGAAGTGTAGATATCCACGGGTCGCGCCGCTGTTCCGTGGCCATGTCAATAGTGGCAAGCGAAGACAAATCGTAGGCGCAGATCTCATCAGGCAACGAAGAGGGAGGCAGCGGTGAGCGCGAAAGAGCGTCCGCGTCAGTATGCTTGAGGCCTGAGCGATATATGACACGAATGTCATACTCTTGGAGGCGAAGAGCCCAACGAGCAAGGCGGCCGGACGGGTCCTTGAGGGACGCCAGCCAGCACAGAGCGTGATGATCAGTGACCACATAAAATGGTCGGCCATAGACATACGGACGGAATTTGCCGATGGCCCAAATAATGGCCAAGCATTCTCTTTCCGTAACAGAATAATTGGACTCTGCCTTGGTCAAGGTGCGGCTTGCGTACGCCACCACATAGTCTCGGATACCAGGTTTGCGTTGGGTGAGAACGGCGCCTATCCCAATACCGCTAGCGTCAGTGTGAATCTCAGTTGGCGCATTCGGGTCGAAGTGGCGGAGGATGGGAGGCGAAACTAAAAGACGGCGTAAAGTGTTGAAGGCGTCATCACAAGCAGGTGTCCATGCGCAGAGGTCGGAGCTGCCGGAGAGGAGCTGGATGAGAGGAGCAATAATAGAGGCGAAATTTAAGATGAAGCGGCGAAAGTAGGAGCATAGGCCAATGAAACTTCGTAGCTGCTTCAGTGATTTTGGGCGTGGGAATTCGGCAACTGCACGAAGTTTGGTGGGATCGGGAAGAATGCCATCCTTAGAAACGACATGACCTAGAATTGTTAGTCGGCGAGCAGCAAAGCGGCACTTCTTCAGATTCAGTTGGAGGCCGGCGGTAGCGAGACAAGTGAGAACGTCCTTCAGTCGGAGCAGGTGGGATTGAAAATCGGTAGAAAAGACTACGATATCATCGAGATAGCAAAGACAGGTTCGCCACTTGAATCCACGAAGCACAGTGTCCATGAGGCGTTCAAATGTGGCCGGGGCGTTGCAAAGCCCAAAGGGCATGACGTTGAATTCATATAATCCATCTGGTGTGATGAAGGCAGTTTTAGAGCGGTCAGCGTCAGCCATTGGCACCTGCCAGTAGCCAGATCGTAAATCCAACGAGGAGAAAAACTCGGCGCCCTGCAAGCAGTCTAGTGCGTCATCGATGCGTGGCAGAGGATAGACGTCCTTGCTCGTGATCTTGTTGAGCCGGCGGTAGTCGACACAAAACCGGAAGGAGCCATCTTTCTTAGGTACCAACACAACTGGAGACGCCCAGGGACTGTGGGATGGCCGAATGACACCCCGACGGAGCATGTCGTCCACATGATCAGCAATTACTTGGCGCTCCGAAGCCGACACGCGATAGGGGCGCTGGCGCAAAGGTGCAGTTTTACCGGTGTCGATGGTGTGCTCTACGACAGACGTGCGGCCCAAGTCAGTTCGAGGAAAGTCGAATGAAGAAGCGAAGTTCTGCAAGAGGGCGACAAGTTGATCACGTTGCGCAAGTGGAAGATCAGCATCAATAGCATGTTGGAAAACGTCGGAGGGCGTCGAAGCGGTCGCAACATCGCAAGAGCACAGACTAACGTCGAAGGAGGGGGTTGAGTCAGCAAGAGTGGTGATATGACTGGGATCAAGCTCTTCAAGACGTCCAATGCATTCGCCACGGAGCAGGACTGCTGGGCAAGAAAATGGGTTCGAGGCGTAAAGTGCACTCTTGCCGTCTTGAATTTCGAGAACAGCGAACGGAAAAAGGAGGCAGGGATGACGGGAGGTGGCTTCGGAAGGTGTAAAAATCGCAGTCAAAGGAGTTACCCACTCACAAGACAGTGGTAGGAGGGCAGCAGAGAATGGAGGAATGTCGGTGTCATGGGCGACGAGAAGTTTTGCAGTGCGGGGAGGGGTATCACAGAAGGGGGCATCACAGAGGGGGGCGAAGGCAATTTGTGCACGAGCACAGTCAATAACGGCTTGATGAGTCGATAGAAAATCGTATCCGAGGATGATATCATGCAAGCAGTTCGGCAGAACAATAAACTCGATGGGGTACAAGACGTCTTGAATGAGCACACGGGCTGTGCAAGATGCGGAGGGGTGAATGTGCTGTGATGAGGCGGTGCGGAGCGAAAAGTCGGAAATCGGAGTGGTCACTTTGCGAATTCGACGGCAGAGCGCTTCACTGATGACGGAGACGGTTGCACCGGTATCGACGAGAGCGAGAACTGTGGCGCCTTCTACAGAAACTTTGATAACATTAGCGGGACGGCATGGAGGACTTGAGGAATTCGAAACAAGCGCAGTTCTTGCCCCCGGAACTGCGACTGTTAGTTTCCCTCAACGGTGCTGGTAGAACGTCGCAGCATTGGAGAAAGCGATCGGCGCCGAGGAGAATGTGATCGACGAGTGGTATAGGTTTGGCGATCTTGTGGGACAAATTGAGAACCGGGCGGAATCATTTGCGAGCGTGAGTCGGTATCGTACGGGTAAAATCGAATGTCAGGCTGTGAAGGTTGGAGGCGCTGGCGACAAAGGCGCGCAACATGGCCCGGCCGACCGCAGGCATAGCAAATCGGAAGGTTGTCCGTAGTACGCCAAGGTTTCATAGGATGTGGGCGGAACCTTGAGGGTGGGGCTTGAAACGAAGGCTCAGCATGCGGCGGTGAACGGTAGGCAGGGACCTGCACATAGGAGCCAGACGTGGGCGAAGGTGGTGGCCTAGCCGTTACTTGGGCATACGTGAGAGGTGCCGTCACAGGCGGCACCACGGGGTTGGACGGCAAGGCATCAGCGACGTGTTCTTGCACGACACGGCGTATAGCAGGGCCAAAGATTGAGCCAGTTCAGGAACGAGGCGGCCCGAGTCTTGAAAATGGGGAAGGAGTGAGATTTGACGTGCGACCTCTTCACGAATAAAATCTTTGATCTTTTGATTCAGCGGGCTCCCTTCAGAAGTTGGCGAACCACCCAGGGCTAATGCGGATACGCCTTCGTCGCACACACTGGAGCGGCGCCTAGAAGCGCGCCGCTTGCGGAGCTCGTCGTAGCTCTGGCAAAGCTTCACGAGTTCACTAACGCTGGTGGGATCTTTCGCTACCAGCATCTGGAAGGCGTCCTCAGAAATGCCCTCGAGGATGTAGCGGATTTTGTTTGCTTCCGGCATGGCCGGGTCGACTCGTTTGCAGAGATCAACGACGTCTTCTATGTAGCTGGTAAAGGTCTCATCAGCGCGCTGAACACGATCGTGTAAACGTTGTTCGGCACGAAGCTTACGCACTGCCGGGCGGCCGAACACTTCCGCGAAATTCTTTTTAAATGTCGACCAAGATGACAGGTCAGCCTCATGGTTGCGAAACCAGAGGTTCGCCACGTCCGTCAGATAGAATATGACGTTACTGAGCTTGTATGAGTCATCCCACTTGTTGTAGGTGCTTACTCTTCCATAGGATGACAGCCAGTCGTCGACATCTTGATCGGCCGTGCCGCTGAACAGGCAAGGGTCACGCTGGCGCACGACGCCAGCACACATGATCGTGGGTGGAACGGCCGGCAGCGTCGAAGTGTCTTGCATGGCGGTCGTAGAGGGTAGTGTACGGCTTCGCAGTTCCAGTTTGGGTGGGATCGTTTCCGGCACCTCCGCCAATTGTAATAGGGCGTTTATTGACGCTCAGATGGAGAGCTGTGAGGACAGGACCTTGCAACGGCGAGCCCAGCGTACTTCTTCTTCGTCTTCGTCGCACAACGCACAGGTGCATGTCGATGGCGATGACTATCACAGTACAATACATACATACATACATACATACATACATACATACATACATACATACATACATACATACATACATACATACATACATACATACATACATACATACATACATACATACATACATACATACATACATACATACATACATACATACATACATACATACATACATACATACATACATACATACATACATACATACATACATACATACATACATACATACATACATACATACATACAGTAACAGCTGTTAGAATGCGGAAGCGCGCGCAGTTCAGAACTTCAGAGAACTCTTTCGGTGGCATAAAGACCGCACCAAGTGCGGGGGGTACTCTTCAACATCCTCTACCTGTACCGAATGCGGTCATTCTTCGTTGTTCTTCTACACCTAACACACGTATCAATGCCCTCTCCTCTGCGTGATTCTGTTCTCTTAACAGTAGGGTTCTCTGAGCGACATCACATGGCGACAAATAGCACAAATATTGACTAAACGAATAAAAGCGCATTTAAACGCCGCCATTCCATCACTATTATTTTTTAATGTCTGTTTATGCTGCAATGAAAAAAAATCTATGGTTGAATGGATTAACACTGCTCAGCCCTGAATGAACTGTTTGAATCCTGTGAGTGTACTTTTTTCTGAACTTTTTTTTTACAACACAGAATGTTTAAATAAATTACATTTATGCTGCGTACACACACACCTCTCAGCAACAATCGCAGTTTAACTCTGTGAGGAACAGCCAGTGAGGCTAAAGAAGTTCCGGGACCCTATAGTTTACCGTTGAGAAAGCGGAATTACGCCTCTCCTCTGGAGCATCGCCTCAATGCGGTATTACCACCAGATTGAAGAGCGGAGAGAAAAAGCATACAATAGGAAAACCACAAATCTGACATCACATAATGGACTGCATGCCGCCTGAAGGCGTGGTTATACTCCGACGTAGCGACACGGCGACGTCACATCGGCCAAAACGCGACCTGCTACACTCCGGCGGCGCTCAGCGGCGGTGCGCTGGGCGGCTTCCAGCGTGGTCCGATGGCGCCCGGCGCCGAATGCATCCAGATGCATTTTGGTGGTGGTGGTGGTGCCTATGGTTTATTTTTTGGGGTGGGGATACTGGTCACGTCTTATGTTCTCCATCTTTGTGGCATCACTCTTGGTGACCAGGGGGAAGGGGAAGTTGGAATTAGGGGGAGGTAGGGGAGGGGGAGGTTGCTGACGCCGCAGATGACGCCGCCATTTCAGAACGTAGCACTATAGGCCCATGCAGGCCTACAGAATAGAGCTGAGGCCGGTCTCCTCCAGATAAATCAGAGGAGCCGGTGAGCAGAAAGTTGGTTCCGAGCCGGGAAGAGCAATTGTCCTTCCGTATCAGCAGGGAGACCAAAATTCTGGTAGCCAGTCAGAAGTTTCTGGCAATGGCCAGCGGAGACTGGACAGACAAGGAGCAAGCGCCCCAGTGTGCCAGTGTTGCCGCAAGAGGGACAGGCTGGGCTGGGAGCTCGGCCACAGGCATAGATACGAGATGGAGTCCACGTGCAGCCTATTCGAAGTTGTAGGGGGAGGGATTTGTCCTTCCGTCCCTATTGCAAAAACCATCGTCTCCAGTGCGAAACCAGTAAGATTTTCGCGCTGGTTTTTCACTGGATCTGCTGGGAACGCTGGAGGTCTGCGATATTCACTGGAGCAGTAACGGGAAGGCACTGGCTGCACTGGTGCGATGGGAGAAAAACGCTGGGATTAGACTTTTGACGCTGGGTGTGTCGCTGGCATCCGCGATGCACTGGGAGAAGCACTGTATCTGCGCTGGGGGCCGCACTGGTTCCAGTGCCCCAGTATAGCCGGTGCGGCCTGCGGCGTCAGCCGCAGTAGCATCCCTCAGGGGCCAACAGGGCAATAGCGTACTTTGAATCGACCATCGGGGGGCATATAAAAAATGCAGTTCAAACAAGCGGTTTTTGCTGCGAAGTCGTTGCGCATTTGTAAGAAAACAAAGGCAGTATCTTTTTTCTAGAGTTTCCATGTTTCGATAGGTCGTTTCGAGCTTTTCGAGAGAGACAACAACCGCCGCGCCTCGATCTCATGACACACTGACGATTAACGCACAACTAAAGCTGGAATTGAATAATGTGGACTACCATGCCTAACCAACTTCACAGCTGATCTTAAGGGCACTCTAACGCAATGATTACTGCCAAAAAGTTCAATGCGGGCTCAATCGCAGGCGAGCGTAGCCTGCACCACGGCCCAGTATAAATAGCAGAAAGAAAAACTAAAACCAGGAAGAGAGTAGTTTACCGAGCGATGGGCCCATGAAAGAAAAAGCAACAACATACAGCGCTTGTAATACATAATATTTGGCGTGTTTCTCAAGCTTTTGCGCTCCTTCTTACTCTGCGTATCAAGCAGCCGAGCCCTCGGTCGTCGCAACGCTTCCTGCAATGTTTACATACAAATCAGGTTTAGTCACACGCAATTAGGGTCATCGCTGCGGCGCTTGCCGGTATTGAAGCTTGGTCGCACTTTTTTCCTTGAAGGCTACTACTAAAGCTCCGTGTTCAGCGAAAATTACGCCCACGGTAGCAGAGCACCACCAAAGAACCGGCGTTGGTAAATTTGCCAGCGATGTCAAACTCCACATGTTAAAATGATTCCAGTGCACAAAATAGCGCGCATAGGCACCCAGAACATTATTTGCTAGTCGTGAGAGCAGACGGCAAGCTAAATGATCCAGAAGTTGCAATTGTTAGAGCGGTAGCAATGACCTGTAAACTGCGAAACATGAAGTCCCAACCTTATAAAGGCGGCTCATGGCATAAAATATAGAAATGTTTCAAGGAAATCCAGTTTTCGGCGTGGCCGACGTGCTCCAGAGGACGCTTAAAAAGGAACTACCCATAAGCCCACATGGTATCCGATTCTTGCCAGTAGAAAGGAACAATGATACACCATTGGATCTTTTAATGCTACTGGCTCTCCACGCCATATGGAAAAGCAGAATGGCTGTAGAGCACGGTGATGTCGATGCACGTTCAGCGAGACAGCTCTTTAGTGAGAGACGGGCATATGTGGACGAACAGAAAGCTTTAGGACTAGAGCCAGAATGGTTAGTTTTGAAGGGTTGTCACATATGAGGGATTTTTAATCCAACTTCAGCTAAGGAAGGCTGAAGCTTTAAGTCAATGCTTGATCTTTTGTCATGTTATCGATGTCACATGTGTCTTTTTCTGTACGTCCTCGGTCAGGAAATAAAGAAAAAAAAATTCGGCTTGGCCGAGTGGTTAGCGGGCTGAGCTAGTGATTGTTATATGCCTCGGGACTTGGTTAGAGGCGCGCTTGGTGCCCTAGTTTTCTTTCTTTTTTTTGTTTTACTTTTTAGGTTTTTTTATGTACCTAACTTGTTTCGTTACTTTTTATTTTTATCCCACGCCTTTTTTTTCTCCGGGTGAACAGTGCCGCCTGTGCGGAGCGTCCCAGTATGCCGCGTCCCAGTGCGCCGAGTTTGCAATGTCATACTGGGACCATAATCAGGTGTGGAGCTGGGGCGCTGGCACCCAGTGGCACTGGTTTTTGCAATAGGGGTGAAATTTTGTCAGAGAGTCGTTGGAGATGTTCATCAGCGGCGATACGACGGTCAGGATGGAACGACCTTATTGACCTTCTCAAGAGAGGTCTTGAAAAGTTGAAAGGTGTGACATCCTCAGTGACTGGGGCGCCGTTATCGCGCGCCGCTTTGGCAAGGGCATCCGCCTCATCATGGCCCTGCACTCCAGTATGTCCTGGAACCCAGTGAAGGGTCAGTTGATACCTCGAGTCCTGGAGGGCTAGGAGTCAGGCTCGGAGAATGTTCACCCTTGAGGTTGGTGCCGTGGTGGACAGTCAGCAGCTGCAGAGCGGATCTGGAGTCACACAGAACATTAACAGGTCCAGGAGAGACAATGGAAGCGATGTCCTGTGCGGCTAGGTGAAGACCGGCTAGCTCAGCAGCTGTTGAATTGGCAGGGAATGACAGGCGGCAGGACCTAGACTGGTCTAGCTGCGGTGCTGTCATGGCAGCAGGTAGCGGGACGAACCGAGCCATCCGTAAAGAGGAGTGTAGATCCTCTACATTCCTCTAGGAGGGCTGCAGTTGTCTGCTGGAAGGAGCTGCAGGGGTGTGACGTTTGGTGTGGCCATCAGTATCCAAAAAAACAGGAATTGGGGGTCGATTGGGTGGAGAGGGTAGGACTGTGAAACCTGGGACAGGGCCAATGATTTCTCTGTGCACTGTATACTGCTTACCCATACGAGAATGGGATTTGCTGTGCAGCCGCGCTAGGAGTGAGGCACCATCTCGAGCATGGCTGAGATGATCAATGTGGGTCAGTCCCTTCTGGGCTAGGAGAAGATCCAGAGGGTAGATACCAGCTTCCGCGAGGGTAGCAGGAATCTGCCCACGAAACACAAGAAGAGCTAATTGAAATCTAGAATATGTCTAGGCCAAGAAATGGGCACTTCTAAAAGAAGTCACATTTGCGACGTTCTGTAGTCCCAAGAGCTAAAAGCCTGCCTGTAGCTCCCATTTAGCTCTGCGCAACGCTACGCCAGTAGAAGTCTTGAAAACTCCTCGCCTAGAAAATTTTTATACTTGTTCTAGACATTGCTTCCAGCTGTAGCTCTGCTATAGCTGTGCTAGCAGACACCTTTAAACCCTCTTGGCTAGAACGTTTCTATTCTTGTTTTAGAAGTGTAACGATTTGCAGTTTCTGCTCATTGGCCTCAATTCTGCATGTGAGGTCACACACTGCTCTGCTTTGAGAGCATTTTTTCTAAATTTAATGAAATTACACAGTTAACTGGGGAGAAGGCGAATTGATGAAGGCTTGCACTCTGTACAACATAATAAGACACAGCTAGAGATGGCACAAAATCAGTTGTGCTGAAGAGAATTAAAATTTTAAATTTTTTTTATAGAATTTTAAATTTTACTCCTTTACCACTCCACCGATTATGTGCCATCTCTAGCTGTTTCCTATAGGGCTGTAGAAAATGCAAGCATTCAACACTTCACCCTCTCCCCAGTTAACTGTAAAATTTAAATTTAGAAAAAAATTGTGTGATCTCAATGCAGAATTAAAGATAATGAGCACAAACTACAAATCGCTACACTCAATAGTGAATGCACATGCTGAATGTATGAAGAACCCATGCTTCTCCAGTCCGAATTTTTATTGCACTTCATTTACAAAAGTAAAAGCAATCAGCAAATAAACTTGTTGACAATATGGATTTGAGAAGCCTTTTTTTGAAGATTCTTCTGCAAAAATAATTCCAAACAACCTGCACTGGCAAAAAACAGCAAAGTTACAGGCATGCATGCAAATGCACTGGTGTAAACTCACTGGAACCATCCGCCCAGAAGGTTCTGCATAAAAATATTTTTTATAACTTGCACAGATATATAAAATCATAATGCACACTGAAGGCATTGGGTGATGAGCTAAATTCAATGGCTTATCGTAAACTCCAGGTTCTGCCTTTTCCAGGGATCTTTAAGATAGACAAGATTCCAGCAACCTGCAAAGACACAAAAGAAAGCTCAAAATAATCAAACGAGCCAAAGGCAGTGGCAGTTGAGCTACGTGCCTGAGTTTAGTGGGGTTTTAAAGAAAAGAAATATGCACGGAGAAAGGAAACACCAAAAAACGGTGATACCACTAGCATCTATTCAAAATGCCCGGACCTACCATGACGCCATTTAAATCATTCTCCTAGTAGGTCATGCATGAAAAAAAAAATTGCTCATAGCTCGCACCACAAAATGAGGTCGAGGCAGTGGCCTTATGCTTCTGGCACTGACCTACCGTGAACTTAAAGAACAGTCTTTTCTAGTGTGTTTTAAGAGAAGAAAGCTTTATTCACCCTGTACATACACAGAAAACCTTAAAGTGAGCTGAGGTTACTGATTTGAAAACGCTACGGTGCAAAGATGACAACAAAAACGAATAGGACACCATATGCGCACAACTACCAAATATTTATTGGTAGAAAACACGAATATTCTACATCTGATGCCTGTGAAGTGCCGGAAAGTTTTCGAATTGACTCATATAATTCCAGATCTTCAACACGATCATTAGCAACAAAATAACTGCTCAAGATATAATACTTCAGTTCTACATTTGCTACCGCACATGCTTAGCACGCATCAGTGAAGTTAACAAAGCCAATACAATACAGCTAAGTTGCTTGTTGGGCGAGTTGGTTGGACAGTACGTTAAAACAGCGCTAGAAATATGGCCAGATAGAAAGGCAAACACGCAATGTGTGTTTGTCTTTCTATCTACCCGTGTTTCTAGCGCGCTAGTCAGACGCATCTGCGGCTCAACTTCGGCGTGCTGCTTTCACCATACAAGAGAAGTGGAAAGTTACTTACTGTTGAGAAATATAAGCTCCATATCACAGCGCAGCAGTGGTTGTAAAATACAGTGCGGGAAAGCTGCAAAATCAGCGTAAATGTCCAAGCGCGGGAAACAAAGACAGCACACCGAACACACAGCATCGAGAGCACGTTGAGCAACCGTTGAGCATGTCGAAAGACGAGAAGATATGAGTTGAACGATTGGTGCGCGCGGGTAGCAAGCAGTCGCTAGCGACTGCAGCGACAAAATGGTAATAAAGCAAACCCGGCCTACAAAACCCAACTATTACAAAAACAGTTATGAGTTTAATTTTATTTTTCAATTTAAATTGTATGCTTTGCAAAGAAACAAGGAAAAAAAAGCCGGAATCAATGAAGCAATGTTGACAAATTGTAAATTGCATCGGCATCGAGCAGAGCGCCACCACGCAGCAGGCTTCAGCGTGCGGAATGATGTTTGAGCGTACGATGGGCTCTCCTGCTGGCTGTTCTCTTGCCCAAGCAAGAAACAACTGGTATACATTATTTGCTATGCATCTTCCGGCAGTGCGGTGCTTTTCTCGTGCTCCCAGGCAAGCCGGAGTAGAAGCATGTCATTCGCGTTCCTCCCGTCGTCTTTCAGGACCCGTATGCTACCCCAGTGCGGCCTTACGAGCGGTAATACGGTGGTTTTCTGGTGTTGGCCAGGCAAGCTGGAATGAAGAGGCATTCGTAGCATGAAAAAAAGAGTTGTCATTCGCGTGGCTCCCGTCGTCTTTCAGGACCGGTGTGCAACCCAGTGCAGCCTTACGAGCGGTAGGTTAGCTGGACAGTAAATGACGGGGCTTTAGTTCCCGCTAGAACGAACCGCAGTTTCAAAGTTGCAGGTTATTTTAAAGCGGTCTTTTACCATATGTTCCTGATTATCAAATAATCGGAGTAATGCGAAGCCGTCTAACAATTTATGTGCCGTAATTATTGCCTAATTCCGTGGCTGCAATAAACCATGCGTAGAAAATGTTCGCTGTGATTCGTGAACATTCTTTGAATAGGGATTCAACATTCTGAACAGGTGAAACATGGCGTATTTTTTCTGGACTTTTAGAATTTAGTAAACCCTTTCTACAACAGTATTTGTGAAACGTTTCTGAATAAACATCGCTTAGAGGCCTTTGGAAAACCATCGAATTGATGTCTCCAAAAACATATCTGAGACATCTTCGAAAAGGCGTCTTAGTATAGACGTGCTAAAGAAGTTTTCCAGCAAACTTCTTTCCGTCGACTTCTGTGAGAGGTTTTGTTCTAGTACAAGATGTTTGTAGCCTTCCAGAGCTGTTTAAAGAAGTTTATTAGACGTTATGTGCTTCGTGGGTGTGAGGACTGAGGGACTCCAAGGAATCTTCTAATCCAGCGCCTTCGAATCGTGTCGAGACGGATGACTCGAGTCGACCGAAGGGAGACGAAGGGAAGGGCATACAGGATGACCGATGTCGCTGCTGCTTCAAAGAGCTTGATTGCCCAAGTGGATGAGCAACCATTGCCATTTGCAAGGAGATGCTGGACTGCTCTTCCTACACGGTCCAGATGGGGAATAAGGGCTTTGTCCGCAGGGATCCAGGTGAGATGGTCGTCAACTGTGAGACCTAGGTATCTCACCTGGCATCTCCATGGAAAGGGGGTTCTTCCGATATGCAAAGTTGCAAGACGGCGGGAACTTCTTGCTTCTCTGGGATGGTAGACAAGGGCCTCAGACTGGGTAGTCGAGAGGGTCAATCCCTTGGATGCTAGGAAGTATTGGACGCCATTCAGTGCCTGTTGCATGGCCTTCCTAGCTGAGACAATACGTCTCTTTGGAGCTCGGATCCAAAGGGCATGTCATCTGCATAGATGGAGAAGGAGACCTTGCGGATTCTGATCTGCTGAACGAAGTTCGGCAGGCCAGCTAGGACGAGGTTGAACAGCCATGGGCTGAGGACTGATTCTTGGGGAACCCCAGATGTAACAGGATGAGGAGAGCTAAGTGTTTGCCCAACTCGAACTTCGAAGGAGCGATTTGAGAGGAATGCCGAGACAAAGCGACGCAGTTTCCCAGTCACTCCAAGGGCATCCAGAGCCTGCTCAATGATGGTATTGGGCAGGTTGTCAAAAGCAGACTGGACATCCAGGAGGACCAGGAAGACAACGTCGCCCGCATATTTGGCTTCCTCAAGGGTGGAGACCACGTCTGCTATAGAGTCTGAAGTACAGTGGTGCTTCCGAAATCCTGTCTGCATCTCCGGAAGGAAGTTGGTTGCTCTGGCGATCCATGTGAGTCGCTCCAGGGCTATGAACTCCATGGTCTTGCAGGCTGCAGAGGTGAGAGATGCAGGGCGGTAGGAAGATAGTTGTTTAGCCGGCTTACGGGGCTTAAGGATAGGGACAACGATGGCATTCCTCCTGTTGTCCGGTAGTATGCCGCTCTTTCATGTGTCGTTGAAGACGGCGAGGAGGCGTGTCTCCTCCGGGGCATCCAGATTACGGAGCATTTGGAGTGTAAGTCCGTCAGCGCCAGGAGCTGATTTCTTCTTCGAGCGGTTGAGGGCACGTGAAGCTCATGAGGGGCAATGGGATCATTGCAGAAGGCAGAGATGGTCTGTGCCAAAGCTGCTGGTGGTGAAGGGGTAGCCCGGAGGGGTGAAGGGGGATTCGCCACTGGCAGTTCAGCGAATGGAGGGGGCGTGGCTGACTTCGCAAGGAAGTCGGCAAGTTGCTCTGCCAAGTCTTGAAAGGAAATGCCTCTTGCGATGGCTGCTCCCAGGACAGGTTGACGGCTGGAGGCAACCTGCAAAAGGAATTTGAGAATGCGCCAGGCAGCAGAGGACTGTCTGGCTGACTGTATGGATCTGCAAATGCTGGCCCAGCTCTCTCGGGAACGGCGATTGGCCTGGCGACGGCAGCAAGCATCGATCCTGCGGAAGGCCTTACAATGTTCGGGATGGTGGGTGCGTCCGGCCACTCGCTCAGACCTTCGTCTGGAGGCCCTAAGTCCGAGTAGACGTAGGTCCGGGACTGGTGCATGGAGTGGGACTGCACAGGTAATTGCAGAGTTCTTGACGCAATGTCCAAGGAGATCCAGGAACTCACCTGCAAGTGGGATGTCTTTAACGCGTTCTCTGAACTCGGCCCATTTACTAATGGGGTAGAGCTTTTCAATCCTCCTACCCCTCACAGAGGGGTTAATTAAGATGGGAAATGATCAGAGCCCAGAGAGTCAGGTGGTCTGGCCCACGAATAGTGGCAGGCATCAGGGATGAGAGCCAGGTCGATGAAAGAAGACCGTCCTGGCCGAATGAAGGTTGAGGAGGCAGGCTGTAGGAAGTGCAGGTTTGCAGCATTGATTGCGTCCAAGAGGTTTTTGCCTCGGGTGGTGCTGGACTGGTTGCCCCATGCCCTGTTGTGGGAGTAGAAATCACCGCAGATAAGAACATCCTTTATCATCATCACCAGCCTGACTATGCCCACTGCAGGGCGAAGGCCTCTCCCATATTTCTCCAATTAGCCCTGTTCTGTGCTAGCTGCAACCACTTGACCCCTGCGAACTTCTTAACCTCATCCGCCCACCTAACTTTCTGCTCCCCCTGCTATGCTTGCCTTCCATTGGAATCCAGTTTTTTACCCTAAGTGACCATCGGTTAACCTCTCTTCGCACTACATGTCCTGCCCATGCCCATTTCTTCTTCTTAATTTCCACTAGAATGTCAGTAACTTGAGTTATTTCTCTGACCCACTCTGCACGCTTACTATCTCTTAATGTTACCCTTACCATTTTTCGTTCCATAGCCCTCTGGGTGTCCTCAACTTAAATAGAACCCTCTTGGATAGCCTCCACATTTCAGCCCCATAGGTCAGTACAGGTAAAATGCAACTGTTGTATACTTTCCTCTTGAATGATACCGGTAAGCTGCTAGTCATAATCTGCGAGTGCTTGCCAAATGCGCTACATTTCAAACTTATTATTGTTGTTATTTCCTTTTCATGGTCCGGATCTGCGGTTACTACCCGTCCTAAGCAGACATATTTGCCTACTACTTCCAGTGCCTCGCTACCTAACGTAAACTGCTGTTTCTTCCCGAGGCTGTTGAACATTACCTTAGTCTTCTGCGTATTGATTTTTAAGCCTACCTTTCTACTTTTCCTGTCTAGGTCATCAATCGTTATTTGCAGTTCAGCCCCCGAGTTACTTTGAAAGGCAATGTTATCAGCGAATCGCAGATTACTGAGGTATTCTCCATCTACCCTTATCCCTAACTTCTCCCATTCCAAATCTCTGAATACTTCCTCTAAGCAAGCTGTGAATACTGCTGGGGAGATCGTGTCTCTTTGCCTAAAACCTTTCTTTATGGGATTTTTGTTACTGTCTTTATTCAGAAGTATGGTTACTGTGCAGTCCCTATATATATCTTCGAGCACTTTCACGTACGGCTCGTCTACCCCTGATTTCGCAATGCCTGCACCACCGCCGAAGTTTCAATTGAGTCAAATGCTTTTTCGTAATCAATGAATACTATGTATAAGGGCTGGTTATATTCCGAGCATTTTTCTATCACCTGGTTGATGGTATGGATATGATCGATAGTAGAGTACCGTTTCCGAAAACCTGCTTGATCCTTTGCTTGATTAGAACATTCTTACCTGGACGGGAATGGAGGGCAATGAGGCAGGAGGGCTCCCAAGGAACTCCTGGAGGGACATATACTGAAGCGACGGTAGTGTCCGTGTCACCCATACGGACGCGCACGGTACAGATCTCCAGTTGTCTTTGGTCAGGTTGGGCAACATCCATCAGTGTGTGGGGTATGTCACTCCTCACATAGATGGCTGTGCGGGGCCTGTGTTGTGGATGCGAAGGATCCAGGCAGGCGGCATCACTGCAGTCCTGGTAGGAACAGCATGAGCGGCCGGAGTACCCGGTGAATCCTGGTAGACGGAGGTTCTCCGCTGGGACTCGGGTATCCTGTAAAGCAAAGACATCAAATTACAGAGTATTCTGGAGGATTAGACCTGTTAGGTCCGCGTGTCATACTCGCAGGGAGTGTGCATTCCACTGCAAGACACGCGGTCTCCTGGGAACAGGGTTGCGTCGGTTCCTAGGTCTGGCCATGATGGCGAGAAATGAGAGCAGCAGCTTCTCCCAATCGGCGAGCACAAGACTTGGGTGGGAACTGGGTCATGAGCGCTTGGACAGCAAGTCGCAGCGCTTCGGTTACAGAAGTGAGAGTGGCTTGGATATCCACTGCCACAGGTTGCTAAGGGGGCTCCCGAGCTGGTTCGCTGGGAGGCTTGGGGCTCCGTGACTGAAGGGCCTTTGAATAGGATACAAACTGGGCAGACCCAGTGGGCTGAAGAGGGCGTAGCTCGTTGAGCACTTGCTGCCGGTCTTCTGGTGTTGTTGTCTTGCGGAGTGCCGTGGTCAGCTGCTGTTGGCGTGTCCACTTGGGACACGAGGGATCAGCAGCCCGGTGCTGACATCCGCAATGGAAGCACTTGGGAGTGGTAGAAGTGCACTTCCGAGTGTGGTGTGATCCGGCGCAGATGGAGTAGCGGTCAGGCCTGGTGCAAGCTGCGGAGATGGCTAAAGGCTCCGCAGCGGGTGCACTGGAGGGGACGAGCTTTGAGTGGACGAGCAGCGAACTTCATCCCATTGATGTAGACATGGTCAGGTGGGGGGGGGGCAGCGAAGCGGACAGAGACAGGGTGACCTCGACGACGGACTCCGAGTATCTCTACATCCGCCTCAATGCCCTCTGCAATGTCCTGTTCCCGGACTTCGCGATCGACGCCGAAGATAGTACCCACATGGACGTCCATGCGGGAAGCCTCGAACGAGCGAACGGGAATAGCGAGAAGGAACTTGAGGGACAGGAGGTGATCGCGGGCTTCATGCGACGAAACATCTGCAGCAACAATGTTATTTTGCGCGCGCCGCGTAGGGGTAGGCCGCATGCGCACACTCTCCCCTCCTTCCTTCTCACCTTCTGCGCATGCGCCTGGCCAGCTGCTGCCGTCTCTCCGCGTCGGGACAGGTTTCACTGTAGGGGGCCGGTTTTGTGCCTGGAGCGGCGCTGCCGACTTCACGTATCCGACTTCGACAAGCGCTCGTCTTCGCATCGAAAACGTTGTAAGTCGGGAGTCGCTCGTACTACAGTTTTATTCTCACAACGTGTACAACATCGTTGAGCTTGCTGTTTTGCTGAGTGGATGGTGAGGCTAGTACAACTTGGTATGTTACGTCGCGCAGACGGCGGACAAGGTGAAGGCCGAAGTAGGGGCGCAGTAATTTCTGGGACAGTCAACGCCAACGAACTGGCATCCAGAACCACGCATAGTGGCCTGGGGTGTAGGTAACGAAGCGGCGTTCGAGGTTGTAGCGGTCAGCGTCGAGCTGCTGCGGAGGGTGGATTCACTATCTGGGCAGTTGACTTGCTTCTTCTGCGTTCTGAACATAAGTGGCGACGTTGAAGGCAAGTTCAGTCTCACTGTCAGAGTCAACGGGTAGCATAGCGTCCAGCGGAGTGGTAACCTGGTGTCCGGAGACTAATGGAGTAAGCCACGTTGTTTCTCGCTGCGCCGTATTATACGCGAATGTTGCGCATGGAAGAATTTGAACCTATGTTTTATGCTCGAAACCAACATACATGGAAAGCATGCACGTCAAGGCAGGGTTCAGGTGCTCCACCAACCCATTTGCATTTGTCTACGGCTGATGGGACGTTGTACGCCTATGGGTGGTGTACGTGAGCTTCAGCACAGCCAGGCTGAAGCGGTCCGTAAACGGAGCTCCACGTGTGGTAATGATAGCTGTAGGAGCGCCATGACGCAGGATGATGTGAACAGAATTCGGTGACTCCAGTACCAGTTGCCAGTGACGTGGTCTCACCGTATCGAGTCAGATAATCCGCCGTTTTAGAGTGAACGACTTCGGTAAAGGGCCAGGGATGTCCACGGCAATTTGCTTGAAAGCGATGTACGGGTTGCGGAAAGCCACCTGAGTTCAGATCAGATGAGGAGACGTGCGCAGTTGGCTATAGCGGCATAGTTTAACGGCAATGAGCACTAATGGTAGTAATCTGGATCAATAAAACTTCAGCCGAATCTCAGCCAAGGTACGCATAAAGACATTAATATATATATATATATATATATATATATATATATATATATATATATATATATATATATATATATATATATATATATATATATATATATATATATATATATATATATATATATATATATGTGAATGAAAGAAGTCAACAGTCGGCGAGGCGAAGGAAAGCACTGGGGATTGTACTTGTCTTTTTTTTTATTTTTACTTCGATATATATAGCCCTCGCTTTAGGCCAACCAGTAAATCATCCTTCACCCTATCGCCATGTTGTGCTGTCCTCTTTGCTTGTCATCATCTAATATGTTGGTTGGAGGTGCGGCGTACGTCATCTCCATCCTCGCCTTGGAGCATCGATGCCATCTGTGAGCCGCGACCATTGACGGAGTGCCCAGGGACATCGCCGAGCAGCTTCGCCCCAGCCCTTCCAGTCCATACCCGACCAACTAACACCGCCCAGCCCCCAGCCCGGATCTAAAGACAAGGTCAACACAGATACCTACCTGAACCGAGACGAAGGACCCGAATGGCTAGAAGGAACCGATGGACACGAACACGCAACCCCCGCCCAAGCCTCCCGACGCGACCTCGAGGCATCGGTCCCATGGATGCTTTGGTGGCCGATGGTTGAAGAGCACCAGGGGAGGCGGATCACCCACGCATCAGACATCGTGATGGCAAACAAGTCATTCACTCCTGTCTTTCCTTGAACATCCTCACCGTCAAGCCACCATCACCTTCAAGCGAACCGACCGGGACGATCGCTCGGTGGCCCCGGGAAGTGTTTAGAAGACGAAGATCGGCAGTGGCGCGAGAGGAGCCCTCGCTCTAGGCCAACCAATAAATCATCCTTCCCCCTATCGCCATGTTGGGCTGTCCTCTTTGCTTGTCACCACGTAACAATATATATATATATATATATATATATATATATATATATATATATAAGAGCTAGGAGAACAGCTGAATGGCGAGAAACAGAACAGCTAAAGTGTGGTGCAATCACTTTGTATCGCTTTTATGGGTCATCTCCTGGGTCCGAATGTGCAAAAATTGTCGAACATGCTGAAGTGAAGGGCGCCAGAAAATGAAAAAAAAAATCTGTGATGCCGACAGAAAGTCCCTTGCTGGCAAATTTTCAAATAATTTTGTCGAAATATAAATGACTGTATGAAGATCTCGATACATAGACAGACTGTACAAAAATTCCGTAACGAAGACAGTTAGCGGCGCAGCCCGGTAAGCATTACTACAGGAGCGTAATTTAAAGTATGTTTTTTTTTATGCGTGGTAACAGTAAAAAGAAATATTTTGCCGCTAGGTGACGCCAGTTGAAATATATTACAACCTCATTCTTATTTTAACAGACAACGACAACACAGTTGAACATATGCAAATGAATGTATCGTGGCGCAGGTAGACACCATTTCGAATAAATTATTGTCCGGACACTATATAAAATCATGAAGTACAATGAAACCTGCAGTAAGCCTTGTTAAAATTAGCCCATGCAAACAAAAACAAGGAAATTAAAGGACACAAAAAGAGTCACGAATCCACGAATCTGGTTGAATAGCTATATTCAAACGCAACCGAACAAGGTATTCGCCATGGATAAAACACAATATGAGGGATAAACTCGTTATAAACTTGCTAATATTTAACAGCCCAGTCTTAACCTTTAAAATGAGAGTGAAGCTCTATTTACGGAGTTGAACTTAACCGAAATGACGTGCGTACATCGAATTGAATATTTTAAAGCTTTCTACGGTGCTCATCTAATCCTACCATTAAATATAAATTCTCTCCTACTTCTGCAAAGTGAGCTCGCTGTGCTCATCAGCGTTTGGTCCAAAAAGCAGAACATCAAGCATGACGACACGAAATGTCAACCAAAATGTCATTGGAGTCAACGTTTTGAAGATAAGGTAGCTTATATTGCTTTCCATAGGCGTTACTGAGAGTTAGAAGTGTGCGTATTTTTTCAAAGGGTGGTCTTTCCTTTAATAAAAGGTCAAGACCTTGCAAAGGTCATTTACAGCCGCTTTGTCAAAGTGCATACTTAATGTCAGGAAAACAATTTTCTCTACAAATGCGCCAACTTTTTAATGCTTGCAGCAGGACCTAAGTACCTCAAGCGCTTGTCATATATCTGGCGATAAAGCATTTTTGTTCGGCCGCCTAGGCTACACTTGCCTCTGAATAATATTTGTTGTGAACTCAAATACGGCTTAGTAAATAGGATGCGCGCTTTTGTTGCCTGGTGCATTATTTTGGTACATCTGGCTCTCGAAGTTTACTGTACAGGAAATAGCTTACCTAAACGTAAACTGGACGGATGGACGGTGAGTCTTTGCTGCACGTATTCATGTGTTCTAATGAGCCCCATGTAAAGAATAAGAGTTCCTTTTTCATGCACAGCTGGTAGCGTACAGTTGACAATGAACAAATCCGCATTCGGGGCTGGATGCCGATGAGAAGATAAATTCCAGTATTAGATATATAATTTAGTAGTTCCGCAAACTTTGCTTGTGGTAATATTATGGTTTCACTAATAAACTGTTATCTAATTCCTCAAACGTGTTTCTCAATGACTCAACTCTCTCGATGTTCTAAAACGTATGCCAATTATGCAAATTATGCCACTCAAAAATCATCCAGCTTGCTTCCAAAGACTCACTCGCTGTGATGAATACAGTACCTTACAAGAGACAGAATCAGCAGTTCTTGTATGTTACGAAATTGTCGCGAAACTTTGTACTGTTTGCTTGTTGACACTGAAAGTCAGTGGCGCCAACCTTTATCGCTTTCTTTGGGACGCAGGATGCGCGCATAATCATTTGAATGTTCTCTGCCATGATCGTGTGGTTCACAATTATTGCAGCTTGTTTGGCACCTTAGCTTGAAGTTTCTAAGACAGCTACAAATTCTACGTAGCTTAGCGCTACAAGAAGTATATAGTTTCAGCCCAAGAGAAGCTGTCGCTTCATTGCTAGTTCCTTTGCTGCCACAGGTCAGCCCAATGTGAGTTTACTTCAATAGCACGCATTTTACCTTTCTTTTAAGAGCGGCTCCTGTTTCTGAATTGAGTGGCGTCCTGCACTTGAAGTCAAAGCTTGAGCCCCCCCCGTCCCCCGTGTGCCCTTCCGATTTGTAAAAGCAAACTCAGGCAAAGTTACTAGAACAAGCTAGGTTTCATAACTCCCCATACCACCCAGCGAAGGAGCTTGTCCCAGGTGGCCGTGGCGAGAACCAGCGGCGCTACAGTCAAGTCTTTCTCCTTGACGGGCGTGTCGTCTGCTACACGCGGCGCGGAAGCGTGGAGCGGCCAGCACACACGCCGCTTTTGCGTGCCCCGTTACACTGTACACGGCTTCAGTATAACTATAAATACATTACGACAGCACTGTCTTCAAAGCGACGCATAACCTTGGAGAACGCATTTGTGTTTTGCGCAATTCACTTGCTAATGCTGTGAAACAAGTGCGAGCACCGTCGGCTTGCTAACAAGCACTGTTGCTTTCTTTACGCCCCGGTCTGTGCTTTTCAGTGTGTTTTTTCTTTTTTCTTTCAGGACATAGAACCTGTAATGCAAACACATTAGTCAAGTTTTCAGTGCATAGGACCCCCCTAACCTTAGAATGTCACGCAGTGGGTGTCACTACTGCGCTGCACAGATTGCCTTCATTACAAGCAGAAATCTGCTAGCCTGGGCAGCCTGTGCATGCAGTGCATGAAGTCTGGCTACTCTAGTCAAACGATATAGCGGAAGCATATTACGAAGAAACGGCCTCCATCGTTGCCTAATCTGAAGCTCTTTTCTTAATGTCGCCCTTTCGAGGTGTGACATGGAACATAATTCCGGATCGGCAGTGTCGTACTTCCGTATATAGCAATGTAAAAAAATATATATTCTTTCTTCTTCTAAAACAACGTCAGGTGTGAAGATTTATTTATGAGGTTACTGAAAGAGGAATCAGTGACAATGGGCGTGCGCACTGCGAAAGGAAATGACTTAAGAAGCGCATGAGTCTATTCAAGAAACTTATATTGCGAGTAATCAAGTCCCGCCCTTGAAAGATTCCCCTCCCTCCTTACAGACACACAGAGAGAAAAGAAAACGACATAATTTTAGTGCTTGTAGGGGCAGTTATTGTAATTTCAAACTAGCACTGAAATTCGGTTTTAAAAAACGATATTCAAGGTATCTATAGCGCCGGAAAGGGTGTTAGTAAATGCACGAACCTAAGGTATTTATTGCCGCAACAAGCAAAAACGAGCGAAAATGAAATATTGTCTACAACACTAATGTCGAATGCTAATGAAATGTAGCAAACAACCAGAACTTGATTTCATCAACATAGGCAATCATTGCAAGGTTACAAGCAATGCAGAGGAGAACAATATACTAATTTTGGGAAATATTTGAGTGGGCAGCATAATCCTTTTTTCTATCTAGTGGGAAATGACCGTTAGCGTTCTTAACTTCCCCTGACCATGTTTTTTTTCTTGCATGTGATTTTGTATTGCTTCAACAGCGAAAGCCATATTTGCAGCGAATGCACTTCAATGCGTGAATCAAGGAGCTCTTATGTTCGGTTGGCAGCATATCTTGAGTTCATTCAGAAGGTAATGCACTTTTGTGAATGACGGCCTTAAAAAATAGGAGTTATAAAGCCGTTCGACATAATACCGGGGTCCAGGCAGAAGCTTGACGTACCAGCCATTGCAATTTCGGAAGGCATAGCTTGTAGATGCCGATCTATATCCTCTTCTTACCTTTTTAGATGCTTATCTTTTTAAAACGGGATACAGTTTGAAGGACCGCGAAGGAGCGAGAAACAATACTCCCATCCCTCCTAACTCCCTAATTACCCAAAACGCGGTCGAGAGTCATACCTTCCATCAAACAAAGGCTTTATTCACTCATTCTCTTTTTCTTTTATTACCAAAAGCCTTTAATGCCTCATCGGTGTAGACAGAAGGTTGTCAGCAGAGGTGTCGCGATTACGAGAGTGAGATTTAAATGTAAATTAATAAACCAGGAATCGAACCTCCATCCCATGAATCCCCTTCCTCGCGCTTTACCAACTGCGCCACGCCCCAGATTTTTGTTTACCATGATATTTATTGCATGCTCTTAAATTCAACGTAGAGCTATATACATTATTTACAAAGTAATGAGCCTGTAGGCGAAAAGTCCAATTGAAGCATACAACACAACACCACACAACTAGAATGCTACTAAGCAAAACTTCACTAAAACGATGGCAAGGAAAGACAACACATCAACAATGGCAGCCAGTCCGGTTGATAGTCACTATCTTCGTAAGTGTCTCTAAGTTGGTGCACCATCTGGCCGACATGAGAAGCGGGGGAGACGAGAGGCTCAGCATTCCGATCCAGCCTACGCGTTTTCCACAGGCTATGCAGTCCAAGAAGGAAAATCATGTCAAAGGGTTCGTGGTCATGTTCGGTGGTTATCAATTAACGCCCACTGTGGGAATTCAAAATAAAGTCTTTCTTCAATATTATTTGCAGAACCCCCCAAAATAATATTGCATCTTTGCAGGCATTAAAACAGTGTTCGATGGTTTCAGGTGTGTCACATAACCGACAATTAACAGAGGAAACGAAAATATTTTTTTTTTGAAGCCACACTTTAACAGGCCAAACCTCGGAATGAAGTTTAAAGAAAAACGTTTTAGTAGAACGCGAGATCGGCATTAATGGGGAGATCATTTTTCTTAACTCCCGTTCAGTTTTGTGTTTTGTTTTTTTCACCAAGATCGTCCTTGTTATCCATTTGTAATTTCTTGGGATGGAAACAAATAAGCGATATCTTTAGCTGCGAGAACAGCCGGTGTGTTTTTCGCATTACCGATACCGTCCATGAGCGAAAACATTGCTCATGGTCGCCAGAACTCGCGCAGCAACTTCGTATCTGTAAAAGTCACAGAGCAGCAGCGGCCCAGCTGCTGTAGGCATTTCTGACCCAGGAAAGTTGACCTTTCACGCCCCGGGTGAGCAAGATTCTGCTTGTACAATAGGTATGCAAAAAAGCCTTCGCAACCATATTTACATCCAGACATGCAGTCAAAACTTGAACCTCTGGTAAGTTTGCGACATTAGGCACGTGGTTGAGCATACCGCGGATATGCGTCGTGCTTCAACAATGCGCACTCAGGATTTGCGTACGCTTTACGCCTTAAATGATGGTTTTTTAAGGTCAGAGGAATAAATTTTTCCTTTGAAAACATCGGCACAGGGCTTCAACAAAGTTTTTTGCCTTTTTCCTCCGGTAGCGCTTCAGCAGTCGTCTCTTTCGAGGTGTCCGTCTCAGACGGCACCACCGTCGAGGCCGCGCCGTGAGGGAGAGTGGAATGGAGGGAAAGGGTAGTGGTTGGCGCTACGTTTCTTGAAGGCATTTTAAGCAAGAGTCGACTGCAGCGCCGTTAGTTCACGCGACGGCCACTGGGGACGCATCTCCGGGCAGAGCTGTGAAACTGAGTTCGTTCTAGTAACGTTGAGCTTAGGCACAAGATTCTTCGGGGTTTCAGGCAACCTTCCATAGTCAGACACAGCATTTACGTTCGAAATAAAATCAGTCAACTACGCATATTTGTGCATTATAAATAAAGGAAATGTTGCGCAATGAAAAAAAAAAAATAAGTGTAGAGATAGACAATGAGTAGCGCTGCTCATCTCGCAGTTTTAGCCTACAATCGCTTGGATTTAAGCAGCGCAAAGGACAAGAGCAAATAGAGAGGCAGCGCTCTCTCTGTGTGACCTCTATATTCGTCCTTGTCCTCCGCGCTGTTTAAATCCATCGTCTTTAGCGATCGTCATTTTTAATGCAAAGAAACTAATAATTTACATTCACGTTTCGGATAGCTTCGTTAACTGCAGCGTACGAATTCGAAGGAGCTACCTAACGAGACAATATTCAAGTTTAGTCGCTTTTGTTATTTCCATAATTAAAGGCTGTCAGCACTACTGTGGCACACCCAGCAATCAAAACTCAGCACAGGGACGGGTGGTCTACCTGCGTAATAGTCGGTATGCAATACACATCGAAATGTTTGGTAGCTACGAAGAAGTTGGTGAACTGCTGGTTACGAAGCTGGACAAAAAATGCCTAGCAGTGACGGTCTGTCTCACCTACCGTGCTTATCAAACACGTCTGACAGTTCGTGCGCCATACATTATAAGAACACAGATCCACACGATTGTCAGTTATTGCAACGTCAACGTGTATATAAGGACATATGAAGCCTTCATGCCACCACAACCTTAAAATATTCCGCGGCTTTCGTTCGTAGCTCCTTCCACTGCTGTAACGATCTCGTTAGATCCTTGTATAAAACTCATCGTTAAAAATCAGCCATTTGTGTAGCAAATAGAAGATATCGATTTCCATTCCATAGAAAACAAGGATTTTTATATTACAATCCGAGACTGAGAAGAGCGCGCAATCGGAAACAAGGTATGCGTGCAAACTGAAGTATGCTTTATAACCCTACATACCTACTGCCGTCTTTTCAGTTGATTGTTTCAATATCACGCTAAACAAAACACGCAAATAGCTGCGTCCTAAGTTCTCAATATAGAGTATTTATTTCGGCAGTGCACCTTTTTCCTCTGCCACTGTCCCCGCCCCGTGATGCACAGGTGCGTATTTCAGTCCACTTGCCACACGTCTTGAACATGTACCGAACAGAGCAGGCATAGCCTGGGGCTTTTCTGCAGCGCGAAGCCGCCTTCATTCCGAGAATGTCCAGATGATGATGTGTAAGGCAGGTTTGACCTGTTCTAAAGCGTGGAAGTATCGAACAAGTAGAGGTATGCCAAAGCACAGATGCAAATTTGTTTTTTTATACATCTGGGAGTTTCCAGACATCGTACTAAAACTAGGAAGCCTATTTGAAGGTTTGGAGCGCACTAAAGAAAATGTGGAATGTTTATTGATGGTTACCAGAAAATAAACAGCTCCTTCTGTCTTCCAGTCCAAGAGTCAACTCCCCAACGAGCCCAACCTCGATGAAACGCCTGTTCCGCTGAGTAATTATATAAAGGAGCAAGAGGAAGCGAATTTCCTGACGAGCCACTCAGAGAGGATGCTTTCGCAAGTCTTTCTGCAGACACCCAAAATTGAGGCGGAATTTTGCAGAGAAGCAGCTTCCAGCAAGAAACTCCCAGGCACCTGCTTCTACAAACCAAGCAGTAAACTTTAATTACTCAGCGCATGCACTACGGCAGCACACGTACAATCGTAGATGTCTGGGAGAACCTTATGATTCAGGACGTTAAGGAAAGGATGCGCCTGCTGTTACTGTCGTTCTGAATATGTCAGACGCGCTTTTGGATGTCATCTGGAAAGTGGGGACTCAAACATGCGCTTGGCTACCCTTCGTGATCGACTGCGCCTGGAGCTGAAGCCAATATTTACGCCACTAGAGTACATAGTCAGGAGCACCGGCGCGACACCCCAGCTGTTTTGCAATGTGAACCACTTGTACCAGAAATTCGCATTACAGCTGAGGCCTGCCCAGCCTTCAAGCTATATTTCAGGCTGAGAAAATGTAATCTCTGTGGGGCAACCAACAACCCTCATTAAGCTTGAATGCAGTGAGGCTGGAAACACAAGATTCTTCTTCACTACCTGTACAATCCAAATGGCGAGTGCGGTTTTGCAATTGATGCCACATGGTTCCGCCCTGCCAGCGACAGCATGCTTAGGGGAGAGGGCGTATCCTTGAGACCCTGTCTCGCTCCACATCGCCTTTCAACAAGTGCTGTCCACTGTTCCGCTGCGACAGCGCTAGTAATGTCGTCTGGCCCCCGCAGGAAAAACTAAAAGCCTCACCTCCAAAGCTTTGGAGGTGAGGAATCCTTCAGCTAAACTACGAATATTTTCCACGAACAGCTTTTTACGAACACGCAGCAGCCATTACGCTAACACAGAGACCAAAACATCCTTACCGACGACGGGACAAGGAGTCATACTAACATAGCAGCATTTCTAAGTAACAAAGGCAAACCACAGCGATGACCTTCATACACCATGAAGCCGGGATCAACTTTGGACGCAAACAATAACTGCTAAAATACAAAGAACAGAGCTTAATTTTGATATTGAATGTGGTAGAGTTACTGCCTAAATGAATATGGTCAGAAACTACTCAGCCGATAGGTGAAAATTCACCGCTAAGCTCAAGACCATAATGACCGCTTGGCGTGGCTAATCCACCATGCTGGCGGTCATCATAATGCGCTTTTATAGTGACGCTCCTTAAGAGTTAATTACATTCTAGTGGAAATCAACAAGGAATTGGAATGGACAGGGCATGTAGTGCGTAGAGAGGACAACCGATGGTCGCATAGGGTAACAAGTTGGATATCAAGGGAAGGAAAGAGTAGCAGGGGGCGGTAAAAATTAGGTGGGCGGATAAGGTTAAGAAGTTCGCACGGTCAAGTGGATGCAGCTAGCACAGGACCTGCATGGTTGATTGGATGAGTATGGGAGAGGCATTCGCACTTAGTTGAGTATAGGCCGGCTGATGATGATGATGAGCCCAAGAATATCTTAAAAGTGATATACATACCTTGCGTTTCAAGCGAGTAATGGGCGGAGTGCCGGCAGGGAATGTGCCTAATATCCTCTAATAATATCATGGTCTTTCACTCGCACTTCTATGAGCGTTTGAAAAGGCCGCTAAACGTGGCGAAGAAATTCAAGTAATTAACTTTTACTTTTATACCGAAAAATGACCAATTCGTCTTCGAGGAGCTGTTGCTCCAAGGTCATATTCTCGCGTGTGGGTAGCGATGCCCAAAAAAGCAAATGAAGACAAGCACTAAACTGAATAGACTTTATATTGAGCTGACTTGTGCCCTCAAAAGAACCTACCAATGAAATTCAACACAGTAGCTGGGCGGACTAGTTCGTGATACATAATCAAATAAATAACAGCGCGAACAACGGTAACGAATTGTAGAAAAACACAAGAAAAGAGCTGACTCTCAAGTAAAGTTTTAGCACAGGAATAACGCATTTATAAGGGAATAGGCAACAACCGAACAACAAAACCGGAGGGTGCGTGCTACTACGCTCTAAGAAAAAAAGGACTAAAAGTGGGAGTGAGGTTAGTCCTTCTGGTTACCAACTGGTTTGCCACAACTATTAATCTTTTTGAGGACCTACTGCAAGGGGATAAACACTTAGTCTTCAAAGGATGAACTGTAGAAGGAGGAACGGTTGATCCTTGCAGATGCTCCCCAAGAGCCTAACATTTGATCCTTGAAAATGACACCAGCGCCATACCTGGTTATGGCCGCAGTATGAGGCTGGAGACTGGGCATACTGGGGTGCAGAATAGTGGCACGCTGGTCAGTGGTGGCACTATTCGCCCGGAGAAAATAAGGCCTCAGGTCAAACGTAAAAGCCAAAAAGAAACGATGCACCTCAATTACATTAAAAAAAAGCTTAAATATGGATACCAAACTAACACTAGGAGAACACAAATTCTGCACTACCGCGCCTCGAACTTGGTACCTCATACTTAGCAGCTGGCTACACAAACCACTCGGCCAAGCCGCGTTCTTTTTAGTACCTGGCACTACTAGCCGCAATCACGGATTTCGCCGATGTCTGTCTGAAGCTGCTCACTCTCTCTCTCTCTGTCTCTTCGTGATCTTGAAGTGAAGAACTCTGTCTCTTCGTGATCTTGAAGTGAAGAAAGACAAATTGGCGACGCGTGCGTCGCGGCTCGGCATTGAGGAGGCAGAGCGGCCGCGCAGCTGCAGCAGATCCCTCTCCCCCCCCCCCTCTCTGTGTCTGTTTGTCCGTCTCGCTGTGAGCTTGAAGAGAACGAGAATGTGGCGACGCCCGCATAAAATGACTTATTAGTGAGAGGGCGGAGCGGATGCACAGATCACATCAGTGAGAGAGTGTGGCGTGTCACATTGGCGGACGTCGCGGCCTTCACCGGGTAGTGTTGTACAAACATGTGTTACTGCGGACTGAGCAGTCGTGTGTCTCTCGCCTCAACTTCGGCATCTCTCCCCTCGCATCATTCACTCCTCAGCCTTCACGGACAGCAGATATGCGCGCGCGGTGCTCCCTGGACCTCGGCTCCGAGCCGCTCGCCGCGTCGTGAAGCACCTTGTGCTCACCTCCTCGCCTTAACTGGCGCTCACCTTCTAGCGCATTTCCTGCTCTTGGATTACCGTTCTTCGTCCTGGAGACCGTCTTTCATGCTCGGAATGCAAGAACTCTGCAGCATCTGTTTTGCTCATTCCCTAAATTCTCCTCAAACCTCTTTTTCTCTCCCCCTTTGATCCCACCCCAGACCTTTCAGGCTCAGAGCAGGGCATTCCACAGAGGGATGCAATTTATCGTGCTTATTTTCGCTCATTTGTAATAAGAACCACTGAAAATGGCGTAAGGAAAGCAGAGAATGCGCTTACTTCGCATCGTAATGGATGAAGCCAGGCCTTCTGGCAAGGCGACGCAGGTTTGCCGCGATCGACGGTTACGAAGACAACGGGAACGCGACTCTACTGATACTGATACTGGCGCAAGAACCTACAAGCAATAAGAATGAAGATACGTTCCGATCGTGCTCAAGCAATACGAAGCATAATAAAGTGTAAAATGCATGAAAAATATAGCATGGATAAGCGGTGCTACTCACCTACTTCGCATTTGAATAACTATGCAAATTGGCTGTACTGTATTTCTTTATTGCATGGGAAAACTTCTTCAAAAAAATGGAAAACTCCACTTATTTAAACTTATATATGTCTAAAGTTACCGGGCTGAATAATATGACCCTGCCATATTCCTAGCAAGATAATGCATCATCATCAAAACATCAAAATTCTGGGAGGCACACACATGCATCTAAGTACGGCATCCAGATTTGAAGTTCCTCGCGTGCAGCATACACACTCATCTCCAAAATACACTGCTCCCGAAACACAGATTTACAGATTTGAGCGATCTTGGTGGCTCGGCATGCCTGTCTAACATACAGATTTTCGAAAGACTGAACAGTTCCATCAACACAAATAGATCGTAAGGCATGACAGAGTTTTTGTCAGGAGGCAAAAATCTAATAGAATATGGTGTAATTTGAGAGTCGTTTTTATGAAATCTTTGTATTATGTCCCAAAAGAACATCGCATCACTGCACAAAATAAAGCAATGATCAATTGTCTCAGGCACGTTAGGGAGACGGCAATTCACTGCCTATTGCACAAAAATCTTCTTATGAAGGAATGTCTTGACAGGCAACATTGCTCTGTGCAGTTTGAAAAAGAATGTTTTTGCAGCTGCCTGAATGCACATTTGCATAACACGCTTTAGAACAGTGGTGTCCGAAAACCCCAGATAAGGCTGCCGATACAACGGTGTAGGGAACAAAGACTCAGTGTGAAACTGTATGATCAGCTTTCTCGAGAGGCTACACAGGTAATCTACAGAGAAACGCACAGTGCGAAAATATAAAGTGTCAGCAAATTCCTTAAGGAATCCCCATAAAGGCCCATCACGAGCCGGCCCAGTCGGTGCGAATAAGTAATGCAAATGAGGACTAAGACGCCTAATTAGCAGAG
The DNA here is from genome assembly GCF_055883805.1 of Amblyomma maculatum. NCBI lineage: Eukaryota > Metazoa > Arthropoda > Arachnida > Ixodida > Ixodidae > Amblyomma > Amblyomma maculatum. The sequence continues at coordinate 199,773,236 of NC_139345.1, forward strand.
CCACAAGAAAGGGGTGGTCTGCCGATTTGAAAAAGAAAAAACGGAAAACAAGTTGTTACACAAGCAAATGAACAAAGCCCACTCCACCAAGCTCAAAGGGAAGGAACAAGTTGTTACGCCGCATGGGCTCCCATTGAGAGCGCCACACAAATGTTGCAAATATTCTGTGTATAACTTGTACCTTCCTTCTCGCACAATGCAGGACTTGAAAGACAGAAGCTTTGCAAACTAAAATATGTGACAAACATGTGCCCTAGCAAACACTGAGAGTTCCCTACCCATCCAAGCCTGTGTTTGCCGCCGCGTAGGTACGATTTGTATATCCCAGTATACTGCGCTGTTGCAAACTTGGTGCAGCGGAACTCCTAGATACTGAAGAGGACAACCGTCTCAGCATATGCCTCCAAGCTGGGTTGGTCTTGTGGCCCAATGGCCCAATCAAAAGTTTTTAGATTTATCTAAATTAAGAGATTTATCTAAAATTTCACGTAGACGAGCCGTACGTGAAAGTGCTGGAAGATATATATAGTGGCTGCACAGCAACCATAGCTCTACATAAAGAAAGCAACAAAATTCCCATAAAGAAAGGTGTTAGGCAAGGAGACACAATCTCCCCAGTACTATTCACAGCTTGTTTAGAGGAAGTATTCAGAGACTTGGAATGGGAGCAGTTAGGGATAAGGGTAGATGGAGAATACCTCAGTAATCTGCGATTTGCTGATGACATTGCCTTGCTAAGCAACTCGGGAGATGAACTGCAAATAATGATTGATGACCTAGACAGGAAAAGTAGAAAGGTAGGCTTGAAAATCAATATGCAGAAGACTAAGGTAATGGTCAACAGCCTCGGGAAGGAACAGGAGTTTACATTAGGTAGCGAAATACTGGAAGTAGTAGGCGAATATATCTACTTAGGACAGGTAGTAACCGCAGATCCGGATCATGAAAAGGAAATAACAAGAAGAATAAGATTGGGATGGAGCGCATTTGGCAAGCACTCGCAGATTATAACTAGCAGCTTACCGGTATCGCTCAAGAGGAAAGTATACAACAGTTGCATCTTGCCTGTACTCACCTATGGGGCTGAAACGTGGAGGCTAACCAAGAGAGTTCTACTTAAGTTGAGGACAACCCAGAGGGCTATGGAACGAAAAATGGTAGGGGTAACATTAAGAGATAGGAAGCGTGCAGAGTGGGTTAGAGAAATAACTCAAGTTAACGACATTCTAGTGGAAATTAAGAAGAAGAAATGGACATGGGCAGGACATGTAGTGCGAAGAGAGGATAACCGATGGTCGCTGAGGGTAACAAACTGGATTCCAAGGGAAGGAAAGCGTAGCAGGGAGCGGCAGAAAGTTAGGTGGGCGGATGAGATTAAGAAGTTCGCAGGGGTCAAGTGGATGCAGCTAGCACAGAACCGGGTTAAGTGGAGAGATATGGGAGAGGCCTTCGCCCTGCAGTGGGTATAATCAGGCTGATGATGATGATGATGATGATGAAATTAAGAGCCGCGCCTGATACATCGCCGAACTGTTCACTCAAGTGTAAAGCATCAAGTAAACTCTTTTTGTCAGAACAAAAAAGGGCGATATCGTCCGCATAGGCTAAAATCTTAACTTCACATTGAGGAAGAGACAAACCACGGATGGCTGCACTGTTAATTATACTGAGACAAGGGGGTTCTAGATATAAGGCAAACCACAGTGGAGACAGTAGACATCCTTGACGAACAGATGATTCCAGTGGTATTGGCTTCGTTAGTTCCTGATTAAAAATACGTCTTGTATACGAGTTCAAAAAGCACAGCCGTATGCTCTTGAGCAAAACGTCACCAATTTTTGCATGCTCCAAGACCGCGAACAAGACATCGTGCCGAACTTTATCAAACGTCTTCGCCAGGTCAATTTGTATCAGAGCTACTTGGCCTGTCTCAACTGATACTGTCTCGATTACTCAGCGTGCAATATGGATGCGTGTTTGAACACTGCGCCCTGTTATACCTCACACCTGATGCGAACCTATGAAGTCCATAATGACGAGCTGCAGGTGACAAAAGAGAATCTTGGAAAAAATTTTCTAATCAACATTGCAGATGGAAATTGGACAATATCCTTCAACAGTTTTCAACCGATTAGTATCTTTGCTTTTGGGAACTGATATTGTCACGTAATGGTGACAAGGCCGTTGACACCAAAAGAAGACACAGGCTTCATGGTACTGAAATGAACTCTTTATTGGGCTGACTTGCGCCCTCAAAAGAACTAAGCAACTCGGCGGCGGCGATAGCAACAAACATGCTCGTCGGTCGTCAAACAAAGAATGCCCGTCGCACTCGTCAACGCTCAATTTAAAGGCTGTTCAGAACAATCTAGATTACGTCGCAACTGCTACAAGCACAAGCTGGAACATTGTGGAAAGACACACGAGTGGCCGGAATCTTCGAGACAGATCTCGGTGCATCTTGCGCTACAACAAAACTGATAAAGGTGCGTCTCGCGACATCGAGCATTAACAAACAAAGAATACAGAAGTGATATGCGATCCAGAATCAGAGTGATAAGGCCGCATGCCGGCGGCTGTTAAATAACAACAAATACAGTTTTGAAGGTTTGGCGGCAATATTGTGTGGCCTGAATAGAAAATGGGAGGCAGGAAACCCACATCATGAGATGCTTGGGAAACTTCCATCCAAACAACCGTTAGGCAAGGCGAAAATGTTTTATAGAATTCGCTAGTAATACCATCTGGGCAAGGCGAGTTTTGGCTCTGAAGGCCTGAAATGACATTTAATTTCGTCCAAAGTCTTGGGTCCCTCCACAACAGCACACTTCTCATCGTCAAGTCAAGGAAACTTCTCAAGTAAGGAAATATATTCGAAACCCTGATGTCGACCTTCAGAACTGCCGAACAGCTTTCGATAATAGCCATAGAAAGCAGCAAGAATACTTGGAGCATCACCTTATATGCAGTGACCATACTGAACATCCAATATTTTCTTCGTAATAGCATTCTCTCTTTCACCATTCAGGGCCCGACGGGAAGGTTGCTCATCACGAAACCTTCGGTTCCTAGATATTATCATAGCCCCCTTGCATTTTTCCGTCGCAAATTGTTCAAGCTCTGTCTTTCCGTTATTATTTCTTCAACATAGGCTCCCGGGATAACCCTCTCTAGCTCATGTAGCTCAGTTAGAGTGCGCCCAAGCTCATGAAGCTGGTGTCTCTTCACGAACGCGATTCTTGCAGAGGCCTAAATAGCCAAGTTCTTGGTCTCCTGTTTAAACAAGTCCCAGTTTTGAAAAACTAACAGATCATGGCGTGACCATATGTTTTTCAAAGAAGTAGCTACAGCACGATTAAGGATTTCATCTAAGAGCACACAGTTATTCATCTTCCACAGCTCCCACCGAGTGTGAAGAATGTGCCTACTGTAACTCCCTACCTGAACAGACACCATACTGTGTCAGTGAAGAAGATGGGCCGCCATGAGTAATAAAACACATTTTCTAACGTGTCTTCCGAAACAAATTATGTCAAGGTGGGCATTAGATGAAACCTGAAAATGAGTGAAATGAATACTGTCGCCTTTTTCCTGTCCCACATCCACAAGGTTATATTCACAAGCCAAATTGTTAGCTAATGCAGCACTATGGTCATATCTCTTACATAGCACTAATCAGTCCTCATCACTACAAACATAATTGAAATCTCCCAACAATAATTTTGCGATCTCTGCACAGACGGTTAACTAAGGCCACAGTATATAAGTCGCCCCTCATCATCCATGCAATAAGGATTAGGCCAGGACTAGCATACACCCTCCGGACAAGCCTCTGGCGTGGCTAACAATAATTGTATATTCCGGCAAAAGCGGCTCGACAGCAGCTTCCGTCTTTTTCGGGGGACAACTTTGTTTCCTGAATCGCTGCTACAGACACGCTCCATTTCCTTAACAGATGCCTCAACTGCTGCGGCCTCCGACGATTACGCATACCCCTGACGTTAAGAGTAGCGACTTGATATGCTCCGACGCTAGCCATTTTTGGTACCAGCCCTAATATACATCATCCCTGGAGTGGGGTGGCCAGCCTGCAAATTAGCGGCCTTTCGGGCAGACATCGCTCTCCTCTTTAAAGTCACCCTTCCCGTGGACTTCACACAGTGTGCTTTCTGTCTAGTACCATCGATACACAGCTCATCTTCTGCGGGATGCTTCAAAGGCGCTGTGTTGTCCATGTCATCCTATGAGATACTCAAGGTTTCGGCCCACGAAACTGAATGGAGCACATCGCTCGCTGCCACACTGACAGCCGACAGAGGACCGGAGGCGCCAGAGATCGGCGCCACACACGGCTCACTGTTACCATCTAACGACGAAGATAGGCGAGCATCCACTTCCAGTATCTTCTCCCCTGGCTCCGCAGGACGCATATCCAGACGTCCTTCAGTGACAGGTGGTTCCTGTGCAGCAAGCACAGCACTCTGAGAGGCACTCACAGGTGGGCCCGGCTCAGGTGGTTTTAGCTCTGGAGACGCTGATTCTAGTTGGCCAGTCGCTGCAGATTGTTCGTTGTTGATATGAGGCGCAGAAGGCTTCTGGTCCGCATCAACTTGGGGTTCACGACTAAGCTCACCGTCACATTGACAACCTCTGACACATCCATGATATTTTCTGAAGCCAGATCATCTTCTCGTGACCACTGGACTAGTCGCAGCCTATCAGCATAACTCAAAACACAGTTCTCCACAGTATGGCCAAAGAGCCGGCACTGGTTGCATCGAGGCGGCTGACACTGACGCAGTACATGTCCAACCCGGCTGCATCGAAGACATAGTGGAGGCCTCCCTGGGATAAGAACTAATGCCTGCACCCTATAAAATTAAGAGTGTGAGTAATTGTGCTTGCTGACACTCTATACTTGAGCGTGAGGGAGATTTCACGGTTCGCCCTTTCCGTATGCTCCATCCCTGGGCACCGCAAATTTTCCCGGTCCACAGATTGAATCGTTCCATAAAGTTCTAGAGGTTCCACAATCTACCAGTGCTCCATATAGTGGGGAAGCGAAAGGAGCTTAACCTTGACATACTTTGTATCCGGGTCGAACACCATGCACCTAATCCCTTTCACATGGAACTCTGCTTTGTTAACTATCTTCTGCTTTGAAGAACTACTCTCGCAGGTAACCATCCCCATGTGGCTCATTTGGTATTGGCCAATGCACAAAATATCCCGGAGGTCCAAAATCTGTGTGAGTGACACGCCGAGTGTTTTCTTTATTACCGGTCAACAAAGTACATACAGGCCGAGAACTGGGATCCTTTGAAATATTTTGCATATTATGTCATGACCGCGTTTATAAGGTTGGGACTTCATGTTTAGAAGGCCACTCCTGCCGCTCTAACAATTATGACTCCTTGACCATTGGAGCTTGCTGCCTGCTCTTACTACTTACAACTAATGCTCTGAATGTGTGTGCGCACTATTTTGCGCACTGGCATCATTTTAACATGTGGAGTTTGACATCGCTGGCACATATACCAGCGCCGGCTCTTCGGTGAGGCTCTGCTACCGTGGGCGTAATTTTCGCTGAACACGAGGCTGTAGCACAAAACTTTAAGAAAAAAAAAAGCGCAACCAAGCTTCAATACCGGCAAGCTCAGCAGCGACGACACTATTTGCCTGGAAACTAAATCTTTTTTGTCTGTGAACATTTCGGGAAGCGTTGCGATGACCGAGGGCTCGGCTGGTTTATACGCAGTGCAACAAGGAGCTCAAAAGCTTGAGAAACACCCAAAATATTATGCATTACAGGCGCTGTATGTTGCTTTATTTTTTCTCTCATGGGCGCATTGCTTGGTAAACTAATCTCTTCTTCGTTTTATTTTTTTATTTTATTTCTGCTGTTTATAATGGACCGCGGTGCAGGCTACGCTCGCTAATGCGTAGGCCCTATTTGTAACCTGCTATTCAGCCCGAATTGAACATTTTGGTAGGAATCATTGTGTTAGAGAACCCTCAAGGTGAGCAGTGAAATTTCTTATGCACAGTATCCCACATTATTCGATGCCAGTTTTAGTTGTACGTTAATCGTCAGTGTGTCATGAGATATCAGAGGAGCGGCGATCGTGGTCTCTCTTCAATCGTTCGACACGACCTATCGAAACATGGAAACACTTGGAAAAAGATACTGCCTTTCTTTTCTTACAGGTGCGCAGCGACTTCGTAGCAAGAACGTGCTTACTTGAAGCATATTTTTCATATGCGCAATATTTCTCGCCTCCCAGTTTCCGGACTTCCTGCTATTTCCAAAGCGATACTGGGAGTGCGGCCCCAGAGCGCATACAACACTTCTGCTAATGCATCGCGGATGCCTGCGACACACCCAGCGTCAAAAAGCTAATTCCAGCACGTAGTATGCAATTCCAGCAAAATAGTATGCATGTTTTGTCCGTCGAGCCAGAAACACATTCTCTGCACCTGAAACGCGCGACGAGAGAGGCAGGAAGGAAGGCCAGGGATCAAATGAGCATTCTTCCCGTTCCTCCACGTTTGATTCTTTTTCGAGCCAGGACTAAACGTTAATCCTCCAAATTTGCACACGGCACGCTTCTCGCCGCAGGTGCTCCTCTCGCGGAGTAACGGCCCGATTTGAGGACTAAAGTGGACGTTACTCCCCACTTCAGCCGTTTTTTTTTCTTAGAGTGTATGTTACGTCAAGATAGGTAACTTCACAGTCACGCAAGAGCAGGGACGGTTTGCTGACGCACATTCGTTTTTTTTTTTTCTCTCTCATTCGGTAAGCCTCGGCAATTTTCCTGGTCAACTGGTCAGAATGTTTATACAAAATTTCTTTATAGTAAAAGGAAGGAAAACAGGATTGACAGTCTCGGCAATAATCTACTAAAATGTGAGGTGGGTAGAGTCTAATGAGTTAAGGTATTATATGAGTCGTGTTTTAATAAACCGTCCTGTTTGAGCTATGTATATTTGACCACAGGACAGAGGTATTTTATAAGATACCCCCTCAGAGCACGGCAGAAATTTCTTTCACGCATAAGGCCTCAAGACGCTACATATTTATTAGAATTGCGGGGCTTACTTGCTACAATTGAACAAATTTTATTTAGCTTATTTATTGTCAAAATGACAGCATCAACTTGGTCACGCTTGGGTCACGCTTTTAAGACGGTGAGAAAGGCGGTGTCCATAAGGAAGGACTGCAAACTTTTTCCTTTTTCTGTTCTTTCTGTAAAGAAGGCAGCAAACAAAAGTTTTTCAGCTTTTTAATTATTGTATGGCAACCTAAAGGGATGAACTCATCTGGATAACCTGCATCCCTAAGCCTCTTGACCTGATCATCGAAGCTTTGTTTCATAGCATGGGGATATAAATTTGACAATGCCGATGACAAAGATGAAACAATTTCATCTTTTACTACCTTTGAATGAAGCGACTTATAGTTCAGCAGTGGTTTTTCGGCCCGTGGTGTGTATTTCCAACACATGGTCACCTCTCTCTCTGCAGTCAAACACGAATATAAGACTTTTATCTGGATATCGACCGGTACCTCAGTACTGAACTGCAAAAACCATGCATTATCTTTGAATACTTCTAACACATTAGACATGTGCCTAAAAAAGTCAATTATTTCAATAAGAATAAAAATCATCGACGTATCTGAAACTTCTCAACGTCATCCCACCCAAATCATTCGGGATACCTCGATCCACGAATGATAGAAAAATATCACCAAGCGCAAGCGCTACTCAAGAACCTATACAAACGCCCGCTTTTTGAGTATAGAATGCGCCTCCCCATTATGGTAGACTTGACATAGAAGACAGCAGCTCAAGAAATTCAGCTACTGAAATACCACAAATTTTTGCGAATCGCTCTTCATCATTGTCCGAAGTATTACGAATTAAAAGCAGCAGTCATCATTTCCTTGTACGGAAGTGAGTAGAACGAATCTACCACATTTATACTGAAGGCTGTGCATAAACTTGAGTTTTGCTCCCGTAAAAACTTAACGACACACCCAGAGTTTGGAATCTTGAAAGGATCATTATTAGATAATGCTGCCAAATGCGTTTGTAAACATCCGGAAACATCATGTTGACAGATACTCTTCTCCGCCACAATGGCCTGGACCTGGTCCTGTGTTTTTCTACTCTTCGTCTCCGTGGTTCTCGCTGTTATTTTTTGGAGAACCTAGGAATTCAGCGCTGGCGATAACAGGAAGTGAGGTCGTCGGTTGTCGAACTAAGAATGCCTGCTGCATCATTCGGCAGTCCTGAAGTGATCAAGCAGCGTTTTGCGACACGGAACTGAACAAACAAAAGAGAACAATATCACTCATCACACTATATTCATCCTGATAAGGCCGTATGTCGGCTGCAGCTGAAAAAAAGGAAATTAAACATTTCAAAGGTTGACGTCAGTATCATTACGAAGGGTGCTGTTTGCACAGTTAAGCAAAAAAAAAAAACTCCAAGTGCAGTTTCAGCACCCTCCCTAGAAGAAGTTTGCACGCTTAGTCTTTGGACTTGAGAACTAGCAATGATTTGTCAAACGCCTATCGCTTACCGCCGAACGTTTCACCCAGCTTACAATAGGGGGACGTGTCATTCAAGTAGAAGGTGCCGCCTGAGAGAGCATTTAAGACATATGAATGGTGTTTACAGACAGTTTAGGTTTTGCGGCACTTAACTGAAGACATTGAGATAAAAATTCGTACCGATGCAAGTATCGCTAGTCCAACCAAAGTCCTCATTCAGCGACAGCCATCGCTTAGTCTAGTCACCGCAGTCTAAAAATGAATTTACATGTTCCGTGACCGAGAAAGAATTAGTTTCCACCATCAGTGACAAAAACAAAATATACAACTACCTGCGCAATCAATTTGTCACGGTTGTCAGCGACCTCATGAATCCCGTTTCTGTTCCGAGCAAGTCGGGTTTTGTAGAACAAAACGGAGAAATTTAAAGCCCGATTGTCTAATTCATCAGGATGGTATCTGACACCATTGTCTGCTTTTGACCGCACGCTGACATATGCCTCAAATGTTACGATTTCTCTACAAACCTACATTACCCACTGAAGGGTTTCAGCGAAAAAAGTATCAGAAGGATTCTGTCCGTGCCACTCAATGCTAGAAACCTGCGCGCAGCGTCACTGCGAAAGAGCTGTGTTGTGGTGACTGATGGCTTATATCGGCATCTAAAAGCAGAGGACATGTAGTGCGAATCAAGGATAACCGATGGTCGCTTAAGGTAACAAACTGGATTCCAAGAGAAGGTTAAGAATTTCGCGGGGGTGAAGTGGATACAGCTAGCACAGAACCGGGTTAAGTGGAGAAATATGGGAGAGGCCTTCGCCCTGCAGTGGGTATAGTCAGGCTGATGATGATGATGAAAAGCAGAGAGTGGCGGCAGCTTGCCACGTTATGTGCCCATAGTGCTACTCCCTGTCAGAACGGAAGCCGAGAACTGTCGAGAGTACAGGACTGCAAAATCAAACGTACCCGATGAAAGCAGGATGGGCGCCTATGTTCCTGAGTTCTTTAACACGGTGACCATTAGGACTATTTGGTGCGAATCTAACATATTGAACCTACGAAAGGCACAGAAACACAAGAAAGAAGTGCACGTAACAGCGATGTGCTAACAACTGAAGTATGTTTGAAGCAACGGTCGGCTAAGAACCAAATGACACATGCGTATCGAACGCACTTACTCGGAGAAGTGTAAGTGTCGAGTCAGCACGGTATAGCGAGGAGGCTGACTGTCATATGCACGGAAAACTTCACTTGGGTCCTGAGTTCCTTTCTGTCCCTCCAGTGTTTTTCGCTGCTCTATAGGCATCTCGCGCTGCCCAGGAAACGCGGCTAAAAAGCGCCCTCTAGGCTTCTGCTGAGTAGTACAAATCTTCAGTGCCTGCATCCGAATGTGTACAGTAGGTATGAATCTACCGCTTTAATTTGTAGTATTAACGAATTAAAAATATATTGTTACTTAGCTGTATTCGCTGTTCGTGATGAGGATGAAGAAGTGCAACAGACTCCGGGAAGACGACGACACTGAGTGTCGTGAAATCAGTGCCCTCATCAACGTTAGCTGTGCGGAGAGCTTACAGACTGTAGATCTTCCACGTAACATCTCTTGGTGGAGGTCAATAATTCGATCCCCTGTCACAAGCTGGATCTCCGCAGCGGCCGCCACGTCGGAACCACTACACTGACTACAGACGCCTCTACCTCTACAGCCGCCGCACCTGCTGTTGTCATGGCCCATCCCCGTGACCCCGGAACCTTCTGCGGGACCGACGACGTCGACGTAGACGACTGGCTAGCCCTATACGAGCGCGTGAGCAAGCACAACCGGTGGGATCCCACACTCATGCTTGCGAATGTAATCTTCTACTTGGCTGGGACCGCGCGGGTGTGGTTTGAAACCCACGAAGACGACCTAACATCTTGGGATATCTGCAAACAGAAGCTACACGACCTGTTCGGAAAGCCTATTGGCCGCCACATCGCCGCCAAGAAAGCGCTCGCCTCTCGCGCCCAAACATCTACGGAGTCTTATCTCACCTACATTCAAGACGTCCTGTCTCTAGGCCGCAAAGTCGACCAAGGCATGCCTGAGGAGGATAAAGTCGGCCATATAGTAAAAGGCATTGCCGACGATGCCTTTAACCTCCTGTTGTGCAGGGATTGCTCCACCGTGGACTCTGTGCTGCAGGTGTGCCGACGTTTCGAGCAGGCGAAACAGAGGGGAATATCTCACCGTTTCGACCGGCTGCCGAACACGGCTGCGAGATCCTCCTGTATCGATCTTCCGAAACCTCGACCGCCTGCTAACGACAACACTTTGACACGCATTGTCCGCCAAGAGCTTGAGGCAATGACTCCCGCGGCCTCAATGTCGCATACACCCGACAACACCCTGGCTACTATATCATTTATTAAGGCTGTTGTTCGCCAAGAAGTTGCGAATATGGGCCTGCCTTCTGCCAGCGCCACCGACACCGTGGATTCAGGACCTGCACCTCCAGTGATTGCTGCTGCTTCATCCAGCGCCGGTTTCTCGCCCCGATATCGGTACCGCAACCCAAATGAATGGCGTACCCATGACAATCGCCCCATCTGTTTTACTTGTTCTCGCATTGGCCACATTTCCCGTCACTGCCGTAGCCGCTGGTATACGCCATCTCGTCAGTTCACCTACGTCGACCACCGCGGAAACTATGCCCCTCGCTATACCTCACCTCGCCCCGACCAGACCCGTGCTGACCCTGTTTCCACTGTCCGTCCTGCCAACCGTTCACCATCCCCGCAAGCACGACGTTCGCGTTCTCCTCATTCTCGCCGCAGTTCGCCAATGTCCTACTCTGGCCACTTACCGGAAAACTAGCCAATGCAGCTCCCGGAGGTGACGCTGCATTTATGACCCGGACTGAAAAGCCTCTGTTGACCCCTGCCCTACAAAATAACCGTATCGACGTCCTTGTGGATGGAGTTCCCGTTTCTGCTCTAATTGATACAGGCGCCCAACTGTCCGTTCTAAGCTCCTCATTTCGTCGTCGCCTCAAGAAAGTCCTTGCGCCAGCCGTCTCGTCCACAGTTCGCGTCGCCAATGGCAGCCCTGCTGCCGTGGTTGGCATGTGTACGGCGCGAGTTACAATTGCTGACCGTCATGCCCCAGTGTTGTTCACCGTCCTACATGAATGCCCCCACGACGTTATCCTTGGCATTGATTTCTTAACAGCCCACTCTGCCCTTATCGACTGCTCTAGTGGCCTACTTCGCTTGGACCTCCCGCTCTGCTCTGAAGACCCCTCCTGCTCACCCCGACTTCGATCAGCACAGTTTAGCCGCCTTCCTCCAGAAACTGCCGTTTACATCCCTATGTCGCCATTCCCACCCGTCCCAGATGGCGATTATCTCGCTTGTCCCATTACTGATGTCATGCTGCAGCGGCACGTCACCCTTCCTCATCTAATTGTGCACATCTCCCAGAACCGCACCACTCTCCCAGTCCTCAACTTCAGCTTTTCAACTCAAGTTCTGCCCGAGGGAATTTCATTAGCTTCGCTGTCCCCGATGACCGATTGTGCCATTTCAGCTCTGTCTACAGATCATACAACTGCCGTCCCTGCCAACACCCCCTCGTCGTCCACCTCGCGCCCTGATCCGCTTGACAGCATGATATCAGCTGATCTGCAACCTGAATTCGCCGCTGATTTACACAAGCTTTTGTTTACCTACAGTGACCTTTTTGACTTCGGCACCCGCCCATTGGGTCAAACGACAGTTGTAACCCACCGTATTGACACCGGGGACGCCAGTCCTATCCACAGGCGGCCCTATCGTGTTTCGCTTGCCGAGCGACGCTTCATTCAAACGGAGGTCGAAAAGATGTTAACGAATGACATAATCGAGCCTTCCAGTAGCCCCTAGGCATCCCCTGTTGTGTTGGTCAAGAAGAAGGATAGCAGTTGGAGATTCTGCGTTGACTACCGTCATTTGAATAAGATAACCAAAAAAGATGTGTATCCTCTTCCGCGCATCTACGACGCGCTTGATAGTTTGCACGGAGCCAGCTACTTTTCATCCATCGACCTTCGTTCCGGCTACTGGCAGATTTCTGTCGACGAGAGAGACCGTGAAAAGACAGCGTTCATCACGCCTGACAGCCTCTATCAATTTAAAGTCATGCCTTTTGGCCTATGTAACGCCCCTACAACTTTCGAACGGATGATGGACTCATTGCTGCGCGGCTTCAAGTGGACGACTTGTCTTTGTTCCTTAGACGACGTCATTGTTTTCTCGTCCACTTTTGACAGCCACCTCTCTCGCCTTTCTACCATTCTCGAGCTATTCCGTCGCGCCGGCCTTCAACTCAACTCAAAGAAATGCAGTTTCGGCCATCGGGAAATCAAAGTGCTTGGTCACTTGGTTAATGCTTCCGGTGTTCAGCCTGACCCTGACAAGATACTTGCCGTCAGAGATTTTCCCACAACGCGTTCATCCAGCGATGTCCGAAGCTTTATTGGCCTATGTTCCTACTTCCGACGATTCGTCCCGAACTTCGCAGTCCTCGCTCGTCCGCTCACCCAACTCCTCAAGAAAGACGTTTCATTCTATTGGGGGCCTGAACAAGTTGCAGCTTTCTCAGAACTTATTGCTGCTCTAACTACTCCACCAGTCCTGGCCCACTTCAACCCTTCAGCCAATACTGAACTCCGTACCGACGCAAGTGGTCATGGAATAGGAGCTATTCTCGGCCAGCAACAACACGGTCGTACAAGGGTGATTGCGTATGCCAGCCGCCTCCTCTCAACACCCGAACAAAATTATTCTATTACAGAGCGAGAGTGCCTGGCGCTTGTCTGGGCTATTACGAAACTCCGCCCTTATTTGTTTGGCCGCCATTTTACTGTGATAACAGACCATCATGCCTTGTGCTGGCTTTCCTCTCTCAAACATCCTACTGGCCGTTTGGGGCGCTGGGCGCTACTAATACAAGAATGCACCTTTTCCGTCGTCTACAAGTCCGGCCGGCTTCGCCAAGATGCAGACTGTTTGTCACGTCATCCCGTCGACTCCCCTAGTCCTACAGACTCTGACGATGATGCATGTGTCTTGTCTGTCTCCGCCTTTGCTAACATACCAAGGAGCAGCACCTAGATCCTTCTCTGCATTCCATTATCCTCCGTCTTACCTCCGACCGCCCTGACCCATCTCTCGCCTTATTTGTGCTCCACGAGAACACCCTATACCGACGTAATATGCGACCAGATGGCACAGACCTTTTGCTCGTCGTTCCACGACACCTGCGTTCCACCATCCTTGAACAGTTCCATGATGCTCCCACGGCTGGCCTTTGGGTGTCTCTCGCACATACGACAGCCTGCGCCGACGTTTCTACTGGCCGGGGCTCTACCGTTCTGTCCAGCAGTACATTGCCGCGTGTGAACTGTGTCAGCGTCGGAAGAAGCCCACAATTTTGCCTTCAGGTCATCTGCCGCCGATACCCATACCAACTGACCCGTTTTCCCGTATAGGCGTTGATCTCCTTGGCCCCTTTCCAGTTTCCGCCTCGGGGAACAAATGGATCGCCATCGCCACCGATTACGCTACTCGGTATGCTATTACCCGAGCCATCCCGACCAGCTGCGCCACAGACGTCGCTGACTTCCTTCTAGAAAACGTAATTCTTCATCATGGTGCTCCTCGTGAACTACTAACTGACCGTGGCCGCTGTTTCCTGTCGCGAGTGGTTGACGAAATTCTCCGTTCGTGCTCCGTCCGCCACAAATTCACCACCGCATATCACCCCCAGACCAATGGCCTCACGGAACGTCTAAACCGTACCCTCACAGACATGCTGGCCATGTATGTATCTGACGACCATCGAGATTGGGACGTTCATCTCCCCTTTGTCACATTCGCCTACAATTCATCTGTCCATTCTACCGCTGGATACTCTCCATTTTATTTATTATTTGGCCGACAACCGTTACTACCCTTCGACACCTCCCTACCCGCGGCAGACGCCACCAGTACTTACACCAGTGATGCCGTCACCCGCGCTCATGATGCCCGCCGGATAGCTCATGCCAGGCTCTCTGCATCCCAAGACTCCCAGAAGATCCGGTACGACAGCCGCCACCGTGATGTCCACTACACTCCTGGATCTCTTGTTTTGTTGTGGCTCCCGTGCCGTCGAGTGGGCTTGTGTGAAAAACTTTTGCCCCGTTACGCTGGCCCTTACCGTGTTTTGCGCCCCGTGACCGACGTCACCTACGAAGTTGAATCTGTGGTTCCGAAGTCCCCGTCCACAGCTCCAACCTCCGAAATAGTACATGTGTCCCGTCTAAAGCCCTATTATCAACGTTCTATTTCGCTAACATAGACCGCACCGGGACTGTGCTTTTCCCGCGGGGGGGTAGTGTTACTTAGCTGTATTCGCTGTTCGTGATGAGGATGAAGAAGTGCAACAGACTCCGGGAAGACGACGACACTGGGTGTCGTGAAATCAGTGCCCTCATCAACGTTAGCTGTGCGGAGAGCTTTCAGACTGTAGATCTTCCACGTAACAATATAAAGCGCTGCATATGATTTCAGAGTTTTCACGATGGGAAAAAAGGCCGTGCCAGGCATTATACGACGTACAGAAAAGGAGGCGAAATCTCGGCACGCTACCAGTCGACATAGCCAGGCGATAGTGAGTTGCGCGAATCATTGGAGCTCTACGAAAGCTTTAAATGCAACTAAGCTTAAGCGCGTGAATACACAAAGCCGCAGCAAGGATAGTCAGCGTAAATAACCCTTCTGAGGCACAGTCTTTGCGATGGGCACCTTGCGCTGGAAATTGCATGGAATGAATGCTTTTCCCTCAACATGTAAGTTGATCGTGGTCTAGTTTATTGGGTTTTACGCCCCGTTTAAATCATACGTCGTGCTCGTAGTATTTATAAATTGAGTATACACGTACAGGAAAGTCGCCCAGAAAGCTGAATCTGGGACTGCAGAAACGTTCAATTATACAGCGGCAGGAGTTTCGGTGTTCATCGTTAGGTACAGATATCAGAAAGGCACGCTGACCTCGTTCCACTGCTAAATTGCAAATCACCTGTTGCCTGTTTTTTTCCTGTTGCCTGTTGGCGCAGTGGGGGAATCGCTCATTAGAAGCAGACTTCCAGCTCAGGAACGCGCGGTGTATAATGATCGTTATGGTATTGTCGACTGCTTAGTAACAGATACCTGCGCCAAATGCCATTTATTGATGTTTCCTCTTGAAAGTGAACGGCTGTTTTAATTGAGAAAGCAAATGCTCTAAGCGAGCTCTAGTTTGCCGTCCTCGCCTTTTGTTGCTTGGCTTACGTGGAGCTTTTATGCCTCTTCAACGGCCGAAGACAGTAGCATAACGAGGGTTTTTCTCACGATCACAAATATAGACGTAAAAATAGCTGGCTATACTTTGTATATTTCATATTTGAGCCGGAGGAGCGGCGGCAGCGTCGGGCGAAAAGCGTTTCTCTTGAACCGGAGTATGCATGCACCTGATCGCACGTATCAAACAGACCGTAGCACGTTTTAGTGCGGCTATAAAATAGAGCAGTAGAGTCAAACAATGAAATTGTTCATTTGTCCGCGACACCTCACGACGCAATTAGCAATATAGCGGTGGTGACGATGTTTGGGGGTGGAGAGGTACACATTAAAATCGTTGCCGCATGCTTTGACCTTATCGCCGGAAGGCAGCCGCAGCGCTTCTTTGTGTAATTTTAGGCTGCTGCCGATTGACAATGATGTCCATGATGACGAATATTTTCACGCTCACAAAGGGGAATAAAGAAGCGCCAGTGGACACAGAAAGCCTGCGAGATAAGCGCTGGAGCATAGGCAGAACCACCGTTGTACTACCCAGTCAGGCTATATTGCAATAGCAATACTGCGCCACGCTTCGAGCCGTCGAGTGGTCCTGGCGGAAGCCATGCTTGGCCTTGAACAACCGAGGAGGAGTAGGAGGAGTAGAAGAAGAAGAGTGGTAACTTACGCTCTCGCATCATACTCTTAAAGGATGAGCTTAAGTGTCCCCAATAATGTAGCCCCTTACACTGATAGGGCGTGATAGTTGAATAATGTAGCAGGCAAAAAAAGCTTCCGCCGTTGATATCGCAAATCAACTAGGGTTAACCAAAGTTAAGCCACAACTAATTTTCTTCTTGGCCGCCACGAGGTGATGCCACCATATTAAAACCTCAAGCGCAAGGCTCCCATGACATTTTAAGCGGGACAAAGTTGATTAAATAAACATTTTTATATTTTCAGTTCTTCCAACCAAATGTAGAAATTGTTATGATCAGAAGAAATTATAATCCACCTGGAGGACTGAACGAGTCTATGTGCGTCACAGCAGCTTTTAAACCTGAGCTTTTGGAGGAACACCGTTTAATAAAGGTGTTTTTCTATCTAAATATGAGCTCTACGCATATTCTGCCAAATCATACGAAGCCAATGTGGTAAGAGCTTTCTTTATTTTATCGTCTAATGCCTAAGGTTGATTATGCCGTTTCTGGATGCAAACAGTCCTTACAACGCACCACTGAAAATACCATTTCAGCTGTACTCCCCGAAATTTCATCATGTCTTCACATGCTGAAACACAAAAGAGAAACATAAGAAAACGACAGGCGACTGCTAAGGACTCCCAGTTTATGATCCTATCTGAACACTGCCGTTTTTCAGGCTTGTCTGTCTACCAGTACTAGATTACATCTCATATCATGCATTATCACTCAGTTCGCTCAAAAAGGGGCGTCATACAATTGCCATTTCATGGCTGCTTCGTGACAACGATAGATGGTCACCTTTAAATTTATCATCAATAAGCCTCAACGAAATCAGAAGATAAAAGGGGCCATCATTTTTGGTTTTATGCTTATTGTCATTGCTCATCCGTACAGTGAAGAGAACATTAATGACGATCAGCACGCCACTGCGATTATTTTGATTAGTGGGCAATTTATTACACTACATAATTTAATTTAATCACTGCTGCCTTCCTTCGCAAACGTTCTATTTACCTCTCGCAATTTAAACAGCGCCAGATGGCTCTGTTATATAATAACAGACTTGCAGTGCCGAATAAATTTACAGTCGCGTAACGTTCTCGCATAAGTAATCACAGCATACACAGTATCAGCATATGGGCTATACCACCGGCTGAGAAAATACGTTTTTCATAACCTTCAAATTAACTTGGTCCGGTGCTAGCTGCACTGCAGTCACCAGCTCAAAACTTCTTAATCGCAGTCATGCATTCTACCTTTCAGCACCCTGCTTGATGTTCACATCTCATGTCCTACCTGTTCCTACTTCTCCTTCTTGGTATCGACTAGTGGTATTTACTAGCTTTTCCTGACCAAACCAGAAGACTTCCTAAAGGTCACTTAAATCTAATTTATCACTTTACTTTCCATGGCTCCCTGCGTTGTCTGAATTCAAGAAGAATCTCGATCTTCCTTCTTTAGAGGTGAACACCTGTAATGTAGAGCAGTTCTACACCTTACTCTTGAGGGTAAGACTCGAGTGGTGGTGCAGTGGTTTGGGCATTCTACTATGGTGCCAAAGGACGCGGGATCAAATCCCAGCCGAGACGGCTGCTTTTCGATGGAGGCGAAAGGCTAGGCGCCCTAATGCTGTGCCTAGTTGGTTCATTTAAACGACACAAATACCGGGCGCGGCGGCTGCTTTTAGATGGCGTTAGTGCACGTGAAAACAACCCCAGGTGGTCAAAACTTCCGATGCCCTCCACTACGGTATATCGCAGAGCCCGATTCGCTCTGAGACGTTAAACCCCAAAAACTATACCCAACAAACCAACCGTGTCCTAATCTGCCAATGCTTGCCACATATGCTCCACCAAAGTCTTATTTGCCTGCTCAGGTAGCACTGAATGTACGGCCCCAGTGGGCCCCATGCTGGCAAATGAGGCTGGGATGACAACCACCATATTGCCTGCGTCGCGCCTCGAAAAGCGCCCTAATTCGGTTAGCCCCTTTTCATGCAGCATATGTCTAACAGAGCTGATTGAGCTACCGCAGACCGCATTCCTGCATTCAGACCACAATGATAGATCCAGACCTTGATATCCAGGCCTTGATGGATATTACAAAGAAGATTCTACCTAATGTTGACTATATGTCGGCAGTACACATCAAATCGCTTTCGGTAGTACATCAGCCATAGCGAGGAAAAAACGGGTGTACCGGCGTGCTGCCCCAATTGGTCAGTAGTAAATTACTTCAGGATAGGTGCAATGGATTGACAGCTTTTTGTGGGTAAACCCTCGAGAACCCTAAATGGGGCCGCCTACGCTAAATCACTTTAGGTACACGTCTGCCGTAATGGTGCTTGAAGAGCGGCGTGCCCGCATGCTACTCAAATTGGTCCCTTTTAGAGAATTTGAAAGCAAGAGCGACGACAAGGTGGGTTCTAAGTGCGAAAAGCATCAAGTACAGTCGCAATCAATATAGAGGTGACCTCTCGAGCGCCACGTTACGTCATCACATTCCGTGGCGAGGGAGATATCTTGGTTGCCCCTCTCTTTTTTTGCTCTTCCTGTAACAGCTGACACTTCCCGCAACTGGTAACAATTCTTTTTTTCACGCGTCTTCAAGCAGGGTGCGGTGACATACGAAAGGATTACTTCCCTATGTTCACAGATTTCTGCACAAAGACCACGTCCGCGCAGACCACGTCCACAGACCTCGTCAGCAAAATCGTGTCCGCAGCAATTTTGAGTAGAAACAAAAAGCCGGCGAGTTAGTCAGGCGGGTGGTGCCTGTAGCATGGAAGAGCGTAGAAGGGCAAGGAGGACGCACAATCATTATCCTCGCAGTTACAAAATCGGTCGCTATGCAGCTTGAAAGGCCCACCGGTCAAAGCTCTCGCGGTCACCTTTATGTTGATTGCGGCTGTGCAATTGATGCTTCCCACAAAAACCATTTTAGTTCACATATATGCTCCAGCGAGGATCACCATTCCGAGCACACATATTGCATGTATGCTAAGTGAATGCTAAACTTGCCTCTAAAAACCCGCACTGATAAGCTGTCATGCCACGGCCTCCTAACGATATGGGCAAGAAGTGACGCGCCGACGTCAATTTTCATGACAGTAGAATGGTTACGACTGCTTCCAACACTGTGCCGCTCGCTCTCGCAATACGAGACGCTTTGCATTGCAGAGCTCGAGTTTCCAGCCAGAGTCGGAGTTTTACCAATTCTGGCATGCCGCCGCTCTCTCCTGCGCAAGCGCTTTATCCGTTTATGCAGCCCTGTCATGCGTAGGCGATTCGTGCTTGAAGACTGTAAAATGCAGCGAAGTCCCACAAGAACAGCAGTGGTGGTCGTAGGCGAAGGTTCGGTATTTGCGAGGCTCACTTAGCAGCGCTTGGAAGGAACCGCCAGGCGAATCGCTGAGTGGCAGGGGGCTCAGATGTCTCTATAAAATTATATTTAAGTCGGGGCCAATGAGGCCGGAGTCATGGGGGCAATTTTTCATGGGTAACGCTCGCGATGATGCGTTGACTTTATTCAACAATTGTGCTGCTGATTCCGCATGAAGAGGTCATTTGCAAGCAGGGGTCGGCCGTCATCGTGGGTGTATCATCGAGAAGAGATGTCATGACCTTCCTTGTGTTACGCCGAGAAATCGAGACAAGGGAAGATGAAGTCGACGGAGGAGCGGCTCGTGCTGGAACTCGCAGGTGGACACAGCTGGGTCTTAGACGTTAGACGAAATAAAACCTTGTTTGTAACATCTTGGTTAGAGGCGCTTGGTAGACATTCACCAGAAACTCCGAAGACTGACTCCAAGTTTGTACTGCGTCGAAGTCGTCTTCTTTCTGGCCTGCAACCATTTGTGCCTTCGACGTCTGTTGACAGCGACGCTCCGAGTTTCGTGCCTAGAGCTCATGGCAGCATCCCCGGGAACCGCGTTCGCTCACGGGCTCATCGGGCGAATAATTGCATGAGTGGCTCGCTCAATACAAGCGGAGGAGCAGTTACAATAAGTGGGACTCTTCCGCCCAGCTATTTAATGTAGTGTTCGCGCTTAACGGCACAGCACTAAAGTGGTACGTGAACCACGAGGACACTTTCGTCGCATGGGACCGCTGTGTAGAAGAGATAAAAAATTATTTGGAGATTTTTGACCCGAAGAAGCGAGCTGAACAAGCGCTTTTTCAAAGCGCTCAGCTTCCTGGAGAAACATGCACCAAGAATATCGAGGAAGACTTGAAGCTGTGCAAGCTTGTCTCTCCTCGCATTACCGATGATGAAAAAGTTGGCCATCAGCTTAAAAATTTTCCGCAGATATCTATAATTTTCTTATCAGCCAATGAAACCTCGACTCTGTGGTAGACGTAATCCAGCATTGCCGCACGTTCGTGATGCTAAAAATGCATCAGATAACACCGAAGTTTGGTCGTTTGATTCTAACCGCAAATAGTACAATGTTTCTGTATCGTGCGCGTCATCGTCGATATAATGCAGCGGCAGACGCAAACAGATATCTACTTCCGCGTTTTCACTCGATTTTGAAGATAAGGTAGTAATAGTATGTCGACAACCTCACGGCCAAACGCTGCAAGCGAGCAGTCTCGATGGTTGGGATGCCAGGCTGAAGGAACTGCAGTCAGACCGTGAAGGTTTGCGCAATACGGCGCCACTTCTAACATGTTGACCTAGTTCTCTTGGAAAAAAGGCTCACATTATTCTTGTTTGGACTCTTTATTGAGAAGGAACCTGTGTAATATAATTTTTAATTACTTTCCAACTTGTTCTAGCTATTATCACTTAGTGGTGACAAGACCATAGACACCAAAAGAGGACGCTGGCGTGATAGTACTGGAATTAACTCTTTATCGGGCTGACTTACATCCGCAAAAGAACTGAGCAACTCGGCGGCGATAGCAAGAAACGTGCTCGTCGATCGTCGAACGCAGAATGCCCAAGGTATATGTACTATGTTAGCGAAGTCTCCATAGACACCCATGCATACAAAACATGGCGGCTCATGGGCTCCAGCGACCAATGAAAATGGGGGGGCCTTGACGTGAAATGACGTCAAGCATACGTTCACTTTGGGGCAAATTATAAACAAGTTTTTTTTTTTTTTAAACCGCCGCGTTGCATTGACGAACCTGCATCTTTTGAAGGTTGTTGCCTTTCAGCGCGCGCCAACCTTTCCCATCTAAAAAAACTCGAGTTTCTGTTGTTTAAGCCCTTGTTTATAAGCAGTGTTACAAGGTTTTTTTAAATAATTAAGAATGTCCTAATAAAATACCTTACCTCATTCACAAGCGAAGTTATCAAAATGTCTATTCTTTTTGTGTTGATTGATACTTTTTAATTTGTAGTAGTATAATTTCTTAATCTGTGTGATTGGCCCCCCGACCTGTGGATATATACTGCGGTACCGCTGAACCGCTTTTGGGCCCCCAGCCTTCGCCACCATTCTACTTCCGCAATGGAATGCCTGTCTCACACGTCAACGCTCAATTTAAAGGCTGCTCAGAAACTTCTAGATGACGTCGCAGACTGTTACTAGTACAACCTGGAACATTGCAGAAACATACGTGAGTGGTCGGAGTCTTCGAGACAGATCTCGGCGCATCTTTCGCGACAAATGAACTGATAAAGGGGCGTCTTCCGACCTTGAGCATCAACAAACAAAGAATACTGAATGGATATGCGTGTCAGAATAAGAGTAATAAGGCCGCATGCCGGCGGCTGCTAGAAAACAACAAATGCAGTTTTGAAGGTTTCGCGGCACTATAAATTATTATGCAGTATCTTGTTACCTTGTTTATCTTGTTACCTCAACGCGCTTACGAAAGCTCGCCTGTTGTAGGCATGCATAAATGTTCGTGTTATGATCATCTTCTGTTTTCGTGGCCCAGACACTTGTACGGCATGTCGATGTGTATTATAAGAACGCGAGGTGTGAATTCGCTATGGACTGCGCGTGAAGAAAGGCGCGAAACATGTGTCCCCGCCGAGAAGCAGGTGAGCCTTGCAACGGACGATATTTATTTTGAACCCGCAGCGAGCCAAGGAGGATGACACTGTAAACATTCGCTGGCTGCGAAGTAAACAGAGGCGCCAGAAGCGACTCTTCAGGGCTTCCCGTATTTTGAAAGGATTTTTTTTTTCCAGAGGTTGTGGGAATTCAACATTTCCCTCGCCAGCAAGACGCGCCGAACACCCTCTCTTTCTCTCGGGGAGCACTCATCTTCCCCTCCTCGCCTCCTTCCCCCCGGCGCTGTGGCGGAGAGGGCGGGGGGTGAGAGAACGGCCCCTCCTTCCCCCTTCCCTCGCATCTCAGCGGACAGCATCGAGAGAAACGACGAGATGCTACTACACCGAGGAAGAATGTTGGGCACTCGCAATAAACAACTTGGCCCGCTGGCTATTTATGCCTCGGTGTGTCGTTCTTCACGGCCACAGCTGTGGTCAGAGCTAGCGGTATGGCTTCGGTTCTGAGAGCAGAGCCGGAGCCCCGTGAGAACCCCCCCAAAATGGCGCCCAACGTGAGGCCTCAATGGCAGTCCAGGTGGGGAGGCTAGCTCACGAAGAATGGTGGAATTCCACGCAGTAAGTCGTCCGAAGTTGGCTGGGCGATCCTGGCCGGTATGCGAAGCCTGGCCCGATGGCAGGAGTTTCCAACCGCTATTGCGATACGCCTCGATTGAAACCGCAGGTGTGGTCGCCGAACGAGTCATTCTCAAGGAGATCTTGGGTTACTCATCAAGCTGCTGCCAGTTGCCGACGCTACCCTTTACAGCCGCTCGGAAAAGCAGGCCCGTTGGTCCAGCTCAGGATAAGTGCCCATTTGCCTACCTGCGCCTAGAACCGCCGATGCGGTAAGTCCGTTTTGCCAGTTGGCTCAAAGCCGCGCCGTCTGTAAGGCGGAGAATGCGGCCGAGAGCGCTGCCGAAGCGCGCCGGGCACAGGTTCTAAGTTCAGCGGCTCAGAAGGATCGAGAGCCAAGTTCACTGGAGCGGCGTCGCATGGATATGCGGTGAGGTGACTCGTATTCGGCAGGTCAGTTCACGAGCAGCGAGATGCGTTCGTAAAAGGAGTGTTAATTATAGTCGCAGGTGCGATGTCACTAGATGCGGTGGTACACCAAATTTGCAGAAGGGGGTCGCATCGGGGAGCACCCTTTTGCGGAAGCCTCCAGAGCACGTGCATCTCGTAAAAGTGGGGACGCCCCCTTGAGCTTGCGTTCAGCAGTCAAGAGCTGTCAGAGGTTAGTACGAAGGCTTATATATATATGATGCCGCGGTGCCTTTCTGGATGCCGCTACGCCATATAGGCGGATGTATCGAATTAAGTGACGGAGAAATAGCACTAGCCCACCTTGTCAAATAAAATTTAACGAAGCTCTTGTTTTAGGCAAATATTTCATGGCTGCGCTCAACTTCAGAAATTCGAGTGTTATCTTAATAGTGAGAGAAATATAATATTGTGTAATCTTGAACACGTTCTTTGGAGTGGTGTAATTCTCCGCGGGATAACGAAAGCTTTCTTATTAGCGGTGTCCTAAGAATGAACCGAGCAAATACATGGACCATATAAAACCAATGAGTGCGTTTATGCGAATATATTGTTACATATATGACCTGCGCGTTGCTGGATGTTGAAGAAGAGGAGGATTAACAGTAGTGCCGTGAAAGGAAGACGAAGCTGAAGAAACCTTTGAGACTTGCCTGAACACTTGCTCTACTGTACTGTGGACGCTTGCCCTTCAGCTGCAGTGGTTTCTATGCTAGCCTTCTGCCCCGCATCATCTTGGTGGAGGTGACCAAAGATCCCCTTGCGCTGCCAAAACCTGGATTTGCGCAGTGGCTGTCATCTACCTGGGCTTTAAACGACGTCAACAATTACCACTATGACATCCGAGGCAGCCCCTACCACCGCGGCAACTTCGGCTCAGCCAGTCGTGCCCACAAAAATCCGCCACCCTCCCATATTTAATGGCGAAGACAAGACAGACGTGGAAGATTGGCTGGATGAGTACGAGCGTTGCAGCAAGAACAACCACTGGGACGCGACCATTATGAGGGCCAACATCATTTTCTATTTGGCGGGAACCGCTCGCACGTGGTTCCAAAATCACGAACAAGAGCTGGTGACGTGGGCAATCTGTAAGCAAAAGCTTAAGGACCTGTTCGGGAAGCCCATTGGTCGAGCTGTCGCAGCAAAAACAGAACTTTCATCTCGCATCCAATCCTCTACGGAGTCCTACCTTGCGTATATTCAAGACGTGCTTTCGTTGTGTCGCAAGGTCAACTGCTCAATGACGGAAAATGACAAGGTAGGCCATATCCTCAAGGGCATTGCGGATGATGCGTTCAACATCCTGTTCTGCATGAATTGCTCCACCGTCGACTCAGTGCTTCAAGTCTGTCGAAAATTCGAGCAGGGTAAACAACGACGCCTCGTACATCGCTTTGAGCGCCTTCCAAACACCGCAGCTACATCATCCTGCGATGATCTGGCCCCTTTGCAATAACCTTCCCATCCCACGAACATGACTTGCATCGTCCGGAGAGAACTCGAGGCCTTAGCTCCTACACCACTCATGTCTCCGCTACCCGACAGCGTGGCCATGATACAGGCTGTAGTTCGCCAAGAACTTGCAAACGTCGGCCTGTCCTCCAGCCCCGTGTCGCCCGCGCCACCATCCCACTCTGTTCCTGTAGTGGCTGCTACTACTGCCAGCCCACCTTCCCCACGTCGCTACCTTAGTCGCAATCCTGCAGAGTGGCGCACCTCAGACGACAGGCCAATTTGCTTCATTTGCTGTCGCGCCGGTCACACATCGCGTTATTGCCGTAGCCGTACCTTCTTCGCTCCTCGCTCCTATTACAACGCCGACCGCCGATACTACCAAGGACCTCGACGCTTCCCTGTCCAACCAGAGGAGCTCCGACCAGTCTACGATGGACCAGAACATTATCTTTCTCAACAAGATGAGACTCGAAACGAAACCGTTCCCCCTGCCCGTCGCACCAGCCGATCTCCATCCCCACTGGCTCGTCGATCCCGTTCACCGGTATCTCGCCGCAACTCCTCCCCATCACACGCCGGTACCTACTCGGGAAACTAGCGAGTGCAGCGCCCTGGAGTGACGCTGCATTCCCGACCCGGACTGTCAACTCGGAACTGACCCCCGCACCTAGACGAAACCTCGTTGATATTCTTGTGGACGGAGTCTCCATTTCTGCCCTTATTGATACTGGAACCCACATTTCTGTTCTCAGCTCCTCGCTCCGTCGACGCCTCGACAAAGTCCTCACACCTGCTTCCTCGTCTACCGTTCGTGTTGCTGATGGCAACACAACTACTGTCATTGGTATGTGTACTGCGAGAGTTACCATTGCCGACCGCCACATGCCTGTGCTATTTACAGTCCTCACCAATTGCCCTCATGAAGTTATATTAGGACTCGACTTTTTAACAGAACACTCCGCTCTCATTGACTGTTATTCTGGACTGATTCATCTAGACCTGCCGCTCTGCCCTGACAACAAAGCTCCTGAAACTTCAACGCTCCGTCTTCGTTCCGCTACATTTAGTCGCCTACCACCAGAAGCCGCAGTGTATGTGCTGATGTCGCCTTTTCCCTCCGTTCCGGATGGCGACTACGTTGTTTGCCCCATAACTGGCGTGACACTTGAGCGTAGCATCGCTCTACCTCACAATATAGTGCATGTAGCGAATAACAGCACTTGTATTCCAGTCCTTAACTTCAGCTCTTTTGTGCAAGTTCTTCCTGAGGGCATTTCTCTCGCCGAACTGACCCCATTGTCGGAGTGTATTGTGGCTGCTCTTTTACGTGACCCTATTGCCGCAGTGCCGACGCGACCTGCACTGTTCCCACCTCAGGAGGTTCGTATATCCGGCATGGTTGCTCCTGACTTGCGCCCTGATCGTGCTAAAGCACTTACGACCCTACTGACATCGTACAGAGATATTTTTTATTTTGGTGACCGACCCTTGGGTCAAACGTCCCTCGTTACACATCGAATCGATACCGGAGACGCCAGCCCAATTCACAGACGACCTTACCGAGTCCCCATTTCTGAACGTCGCCTCATACAAGATGAAGTCGACAAGATGTTGGCAAGGAACATTATAGAGCCTTCCAGCAGTCCCTGGGCATCACCTGTCGTGCTTGTTAAAAAGAAGGACAATACCTGGAGGTTCTGCGTTGATTACCGACATCTCAACAAAATTACAAAGAAGGACGTTTACCCGCTCCCCAGGATAGATGATGCCCTTGACTGCTTGCACGGTGCCAGCTATTTTTCTTCGATTGATCTCCGTTCTGGTTATTGGCAGATCGCTGTTGACGAACGGGATCGAGAGAAGACCGCTTTAGTCACACCTGATGGCCTGTACCAATTCAAGGTGATGCCATCTGGTCTGTGTAATGCGCCCGCAACATTTGAGCGCATGATCGATTTTCTTTTGCGCGGTTTCAAATGGACGACGTGTTTATGTTATCTCGATGACGTTATTGTCTTTTCCTCAACCTTCGAGAGCCATCTCCATCGCCTTGAGGCCATTCTTGGAGTCTTCCGAAGAGCTGGCCTTCAGCTTAACTCGAAGAAGTGTAGCTTCGGCCGACGTGAACTCAAGGTGCTCGGTCACGTGGTCGACGCACCTGGCGTTCGACCCGACCCAGACAAAATACGTGCTGTTAGAGCATTTCCTACACCCCGCTGTACCAGTGACGTGCGTAGTTTTCTAGGCCTTTTCTCCTATTTTCGGCGGTTTGTCCCCAACTTTACGGAGACTGCTCGCCCACTCACCAATCTTCTGCAGAACGACGCTCCATTTTGCTGGGACCAAGAACAGTCTCAAGCATTTTCTGCGCTCATTGCGGCCCTCACCAACCCACCCATCCTGGCACACTTCAATCCCTCAGCACCAACGGAGGTACGCACCGACGCCAGTGGTCACGGTATTGGTGCCATTCTTGCCCAACAGCAGATGGGTCGCACTCGCGTCATTGCTTATGCCAGTCGCCTCCTTTCTGCGGCTGAGAGGAATTACTCGATCACAGAACGTGCGTGCTTAGCCCTCGTGTGGGCCATCACAAAGTTTCGCCCTTACTTGTTTGGCCGCCCGTTCTCCGTCATCACCGACCACCACGCCTTATGTTGGCTTTCTACGCTGAAGGACCCTACTGGTCGCCTGAGGCGTTGGGCCCTCCGCCTTCAGGAATACACTTTTTCGGTCGTCCACAAGTCCGGCCGATTGCACGCTGACGCCGACTGCCTCTCCCGCAACCCGGTAGATCCACCACCCACCAGCGAGTGTGACGATGACACATGTGTATTGGCCATCTCTGACCTTCTAAACATTCGCCATAAACAGCGCTTAGACCCCAAGCCTTGCAGTATTATCAATCGCCTCAGCACTAATCACCTTGATGCAACCCTTGCTTTGTTCATGCTCCACAACGGCACCTTATACCGGCGGAATATGCGACCAGATGGCGCCGAGCTTCTGCTCGTAGTCCCCGAACACCTGCGCGCCACCGTTCTACAGCAACTGCACGACGTGCCAACTGCGGGTCATCTTGGTCTATCTCGCACGTACGACAGCGTCTGCCGCCGTTTCTTTTGGCCGGGCCTCTATCGCTCTGTTCGTCGTTACGTGGCTTCTTGTGACCGGTGTCAGCGACGGAAGAAGCCATCGGTGGTGCCTGCTGGATGCCTGCAGCCGATCGACATTCCAGTAGACCCGTTTTCCCGAGTTGGCCTTCATCTTCTCGGGCCTTTCCCACTCTCTTCGTCGGGGAATAAATGGATTGCGGTGGCCACGGATTATACTACGCGCTACGCTGTCACCCGAGCGATACCTACCAGCTGTGCAACTGACGTGGCTGCGTTTCTTCTCCACGACGTCATCCTGCTCCATGGTGCTCCACGCCAGCTGCTCACTGACCGTGGCCGTTGCTTTCTTGCTCGGGTAGTCGACGAAATTCTCCGGTTCTGCTCCATTAAGCACTATTTCACCACCGCTTACCATCCACAAACGAACGGCCTCACCGAACGCCTCAACCGCATGCTCACGGACATGTTGTCAATGTATGTATCGGATGATCACCGTGACTGGGATGTTACTTTGCCGTTTGTAAAGTTCGCATATAATTCCTCCCGTCACGACACAATGGGCTACTCCCCCTTCTATCTCCTATACGGCCGCGACCCTCCCCTTCCGTTTGACAGCGTACTGCCTCCCACCGTAAATGCCAGCTCCTATGTTCGTGACGCCATATCTCGAGCTGACGCCGCCCGGGTATTGCTCGCCGCCGATTAGCTTCCTCCCAAAATTCCCGGAAACGCCGCCATGATTCTCGTCACCGCGACGTCCACTACTGTCCGGGTTCTCTCGTCTTGCTCTGGACTCCCGCTCGTAGAGTTGGGCTGTGTGAGAAGCTCATGCCACGCTACGCAGGACCCTACCGTGTCTTACGGCCAGTCACTCCTGTGACATATGAGATCACCCCTGTGCATCCGCCGCAACAGTCCGCTATGCCACGTACCGAGATCGTTCATGTCGCCCGAATGAAGCCGTACTACACCTGCAGTAGTTCGACATAATCCGCACCGAGACTGTGCTTTTCGGGGGGGGGGGGGGGGGGTAATGTTACATATATGACCTGCGCGTTGCTGGATGTTGAAGAAGAGGACGATTGACAGTAGTGCCGTGAAAGGAAGACGAAGCTGAAGAAACCGTTGAGACTTGCCTGAACACTTGCTCTACTGTGCTGTGGACGCTTGCCCTTCAGCTGCTGTGGTTTCTGTGCTAGCCTTCTGCCCCGTATCAATATGTCCGAAAATTCAAGCCTCTCAAAGAAGGTTTTAGAAGTATCTTCATTTTCATAAGGTCGTTTTTGGTTCAGGGAAAGAGCTTTGTTCATTAACACTTGCTCAAATTTTGTCTACAACTTTTGCGTACGCCATTTTTATGAAATATAAATATTTGATATCTCGTGGAAATAATTGGGAGCATATAAGCCTATAAGTTCACAATCGTTTGCCTGTGATTACTCCGAGCAAGCCCAAAAGTTGTGCTACAAGGAACTCAAACATGTGCCGATCAATGAGTTCTTCGTCAGGAAATGGTGCAATCATTCAAATGATTATGCATGAAAGCAAATATACTTTACAGAGTAACCAAGATGCTCCAAAGGGTGCTGCAAGTTCGTGGCAAAGAAAATGCTGTCACGTTCGTTTGTTATCACGTTACTGTTAGGAAGTGTCTCGCTTATTCGGCATTGAAGGGCCTTCTCTCACTCAATGTCAGTGTTCGCGCTCAAAATGTGCGTTCTGGGCTAGTGGAAGAAAGTAGCCAGACAAAGACGCCATTTGCTCTGCAGAAATACTTCGATCTCGATTCAGGAGACCTCCTAATTGCAGCTGTGGCTTCCGGGCTTGCCCACAAGAATGGTACTGCTCTCGAGAATTGATGCTGCACTTTCAAAATGGCGGTTGAGTTATTTGCGTCGCCCATGTAGTTTCGTTTGGGCCTGATAATTTAGCAAACATTTATCAATACTTTCTGCTTTCTATGAGAGAACCTAAATACTTATGGCTGTAACTATCATAGCCTATGTCTGCTCTTAAATAATTAGGTGTTGTGCAACGGTGAACACATACACTAGCTTCCAAGAGTTTCATGCACAACGATGAACACTTCAGAGTGAAGCTGAAGTCTGGGCGAGTTGGTATGCGTTCAAACTGGGGAACAGCGCAACAGAGGTGAGACAATTGACCTTTGTCTCGTGCTTGTCCCGCCTTTGTTGCGCTATTCCGCTGTATGAACGCATACCTTAGCCCTCATGGATCATTTCGGCAGATCAAATTTTGGGCTATGCAGAAACAATTCTAGATATTCTTAGAATTCCTATGAGTGAGTGAAGATCGGTCAAGGAACAAGCACTTAGAATCCCTATGTTATGATAAAAACGTTTGCGGCTACTTTTGCGTAATAAAATAAGTAATAAATAAAACTTCAAATACGAAACAAGCCCAAGGTGAAATTCTGAAAAACAATTACAGCGTTAAGTGCCGAATTAGCAGCATAAAGCGAATAAACTTGCCTCTTTCCACGCAGGCCGATCGCCAATATTAGTATGACGTTCTCTAAGCAAGAAAACAAGACTGGTTACAACACCGTGAATTCATATATTATTAAAAGTAAGTATACCTTACCAAGCTCCACGCACTGCACCATACTGTTACTGAATAATCAAGCAGAGTTGCTTCACAGCACCGGAAAGTCGAGCTTACGTTCGACGCAGTCGAATCCTAAGCTGCAACCAGTGCTTCGAAGTGCATGGGAGACTGCATATAACACTTTTTCATCTTCAATAATATAGGCTAGCTGGCATTGAATGGTTAAACGCATTTAGATCTTATGTAAATAGCCGTTACATATAATGTTATGAGAAAACTATCTTCACTATTATATTGTCATTTATTATAGTTACTTTACAAGGCAAACTTAAAACTGCATTTTCGCCATATTCACTCGGATGAGAGAAGCATACAAATTTTCCCCGCATGGTATTTGCTGCCGAACACGGTGCTGTGATGTAACCCCCAATATGCAAAGCGTGGCTCGTGTCATGTCATTGGAATTATTTGAGCGCTCTCGAAACGCAAGAATGGCTAGTTCATATTTGCGAGCATACAAAACATTAAGAAGGCTTCAAGGAAACAAATACGTCGTATCCTGCGCGGAGAACTAGTGGAACGCCGCAATCGGTTTGGGGACCGCCGCAAATATATGATTTTGTCATGAATCCGGCCATTAAGGCGCTCGATTATTTTTAGGTGCTCGTTCACGCCCAATGAGAATTAGCTTTCCACTTTCCTCAGTTGACAAATGTAGCAAATCACGATCTTGGCTACTTTAGACCACCCCTGCGACAAGCACCACTATCAGTATTTAACTGTAATTCGGGTCAAGGTAGAACACGAATACGCGGTATGGGCTTCCCAATGAGTGCTAATTTCGAAACAGTACTGAACCGTGTAGTAGAATTATCCTTCTCCGCTTTTCGCAGGACATGTTACTGAACTAAGACGTAAAGCTAATTTCACAACTGCCCAAACCATCCCAAACTGTGTTCTTCCTATGCTATACTATCATCCATTCCTAAGCACATTATCAGTCCCTCTACCGCGCCTTTGGCCGCCTATTTTACCTCATATCATAACTCTGTCATTCTGATCCTCAAGTGAAAGAGTAAGCTGCTTACGTTTTTTACCTCTCATGTTATATATACGTTACTGGGCTAGCTGAGAACCATATAGTTAAACAAGAAATGTAATTAAATGAATGAAAATTTGCCCCCATTCCTACCTGGCGTAGTGACGTGCTTGACGGGCGATCCCATCCTCCCTCCACCGCCTTTTCCTACCACAATAAAAAAAAAAAAAAAAAGCAGGAAGGGCTGAAAACGTCTCGAAAGCGTTTGTAAGTTTATTCGGTCAGAAACTACGTTTAATACTTTGCCTCAAATGCCCTTTCCAATTACGGCGGGACAGGGTAAACAAAAAGGTGCTTCGTTTTGTCCACCTGGGGATATTAACCGTTCTTTTGATGGATAGATAGTAGAAGCGACCCCCATAAAACGGCGATTGGGACAGGCGTCACCGGGCTCGTTTTTCGTTCTTTATTCCTTATATAATCAATCCACTTTAAAAAGAAAATGGCTGTATTGTAACGAAAGCTACACTTGGCTAGCAGAAGCGCATTTCGGAGTACCTAGCCCTGCACATGCGTCGTTACCGTGACAACCGGTTGACCAGAGCCGAAGGTATTCCGCCACCTTGCCGGTCTCTTCTCGGCGCCCGTGCATGACGTCACGCTCTGCTATGCAGCCTCAGAGCGCTTCTGCCGGGCTCTCTTCGCTGCGCCGTGGTTCTCCATTATCATCTGCCTACCGCGTAGCTAAGAATATGACTCGGCTCGGCAAGGGTGTCCAGGCAGTGCGTGCTCTTTGCCGTTTTTTGTGCGCCAGCGGGCTTGATTCGCGCTTGTGAGGCAAGCTACTGTGCCTGTATATACATTTCATATGCCTTCTCCCACATCGTCACCCATCATGATCTTATTTCTTCTCCCCTTCCCCAGTGCAGAATAGCAGGCCAGATGTGAATTATTCCGGCCAACCTCTCTGCTTTTCCTTTCCATATCTATCTATCTATCTATCTATCTATCTATCTATCTATCTATCTATCTATCTATCTATCTATCTATCTATCTATCTATCTATCTATCTATCTATCTATCTATCTATCTATCTATCTATCTATCTATCTATCTATCTATCTATCTATCTATCTATCTATCTATCTATCTATCTATCTATCTATCTATCTATCTATCTATCTATCTATCTATCTATCTATCTATCTATCTATCTATCTATCTATCTATCTATCTATCTATCTATCTATCTATCTATCTATCTATCTATCTATCTATCTATCTATCTATCTATCTATCTATCTATCTATCTATCTATCTATCTATCTATCTATCTATCTATCTATCTATCTATCTATCTATCTATCTATCTATCTATCTATCGGCGCGTGGGCTAACTAGGTAGAAGCGCTTTCCATGAAGAGGCTAACGGCGAATTCACGTAATAAAAAAAAAAAAAACAGGAAGGGCTGAAAACGTCTCGAAAGCGTTTGTAAGTTTATTCGGTCAGAAACTACGTTTAATACTTTGCCTCAAATGCCCTTTCCAATTACGGCAGGACAGGGTAAACAAAAAGGTGCTTCGTTTTGTCCACCTGGGGATATTAACCGTTCTTTTGATGGATAGATAGTAGAAGCGACCCCCATAAAACGGCGATTGGGACAGGCGTCACCGGGCTCGTTTTTCGTTCTTTATTCCTTATATAATCAATCCACTTTAAAAAGAAAATGGCTGTATTGTAACGAAAGCTACACTTGGCTAGCAGAAGCGCATTTCGGAGTACCTAGCCCTGCACATGCGTCGTAACCGTGACAACCGGTTGACCAGAGCCGAAGGTATTCCGCCACCGTGCCGGTCTCTTCTCGGCGCCCGTGCATGACGTCACGCTCTGCTATGCAGCCTCAGACAGCTTCTAACGGGCTGTCTTCGCTGCGCCGTGGTTCTGCATTATCATCTGCCTACCGCGTAGCTAAGTATATCTCGGCTCGGCAAGGGTGTCCAGGCAGTGCGTGCTCTTTGCCGTTTTTCGTGCGCCAGCGGGCTTGATTCGCGCTTGTGAAGCAAGCTACTGTGCCTGTATATATATATCATATGCCTTCTCCCACATCGTCACCCATCATGATCTTATTTCTTCTCCCCTTCCCCAGTGCAGAATAGCAGGCCAGATGTGAATTATTCCGGCCAACCTCTCTGCTTTTCCTTTCCGTAAATCTATCTATCTATCTATCTATCTATCTATCTATCTATCTATCTATCTATCTATCTATCTATCTATCTATCTATCTATCTATCTATCTATCTATCTATCTATCTATCTATCTATCTATCTATCTATCTATCTATCTATCTATCTATCTATCTATCTATCTATCTATCTATCTATCTATCTATCTAATCTAATCTATCGGCGCGTGGGCTAACTAGGTAGAAGCGCCTTCCATGAAGAGGCTAACGGCGAATTCACGTACTGTAACGGCGCCAGCGGAGACTACGCAAAGCATCCACGCATTCAAAAGTCATGGCATGGCACGAACCCCATTTTTACCCATTTAATTTGTCCTATCGAAGTATGAAAAAAAAGAAAGAAAATAAGACAGAACCCGGCACAGAAAAAGCTTTTCCGGGCTTAAAGCCAATTAAAGATACGTAAAAGAGAGCATATGCTCAAGATTAAAAAAAACTTTTTAAAGCAGTGAAATATATATAACCATAATAACAATAAAATAACAAAGACGATGGCTGAGTCCCAAGATGGTCCGCGCTGGCCTAAATTATAAAACAAACTACCAAAAGGCAGAATCCAGGCCTGCGAACAAGACAAAAACAGAAAGCAGAATCGAAAAGGAAAGAACAGCACCAAAACAACGGATACACAAAAAAAAAGAACGTCAAGGAGAGAGACAGACGTACAAAACACAAGGCATAGAAAAAAAGTGAGAGTGAAGTAAACTATTAAGCAGGATAGTACACAACAAATAGAAATGAAATAGAAAAAAAAAAAAAGATGGAAAAGAAATTGGCACTCTCATAAGGCACTGGAATAAAATAATTGAATGTGGTTTAACTCTGGTTAAGCTAAAGATTGGCGAGAGCAATGTTTTGTTTAGCTTTGTTTATCGACGTAGACATAGCCATGGTGTATCATATGTAGTTACTTTATTTATTCCAATGAATACGCTCTTGTCATCAGGAAAGAAGTGTCTTGGTTTCTAGTTTGTTGATAGCATATGCTGTTTCCAGTGTACCTGTATGAAATACGAAGTCCGAACTTCTGGTCCAATGTGCGTTGACTTGCGTTGTTGCGGACATAACTCCCAGTGACACCGCACATCCATAGCTTGGACGAATGAGGATTCCTTGTCTTGTTGATGTCACCGGTCACGAGAACTCCTTTTCGTTGCGCCTAAGGATACCAGTGGAGATCATTTCCAAGACAGTCTGATAGTTTGCCTGTTAAGTCAGCACAAGATCGAGCGAACGCGATTGAGCAGCGCCTCTGCGGAACCGCTGTGGAGCGAGCGCAGAGCGAGCAAACGTCATCGCGTTGCTACGGCAAAGGCGTTGCCATAGCGACGGCGCGCCAGATGTGGGTGAGCGGCGCGCTGAGGGACCAACACGGTGTAAGAATAATTTAGGTGATGACACTGCAGCCGGCGTGCCGTCCTGGTTGTGTTCGCCGCCGGCGCTGTTTCCGTTTCTTGGCGACAGGTGGCGCTAGTAGGAGGAGGCTCTTGGATTCGCGCTGCGTAGGTTATCGATGCTAAGCGTTGCTCGTTTGTCGCGCTCGATATCGGGGTATATAGAAAAGTATGCACAGGCATGAATACACCCGGATTCTGCAGTAACAAGACTGATTATCTAAATGAATGTGCAACTGATTTCTCGACGGCGTTTTTGTAATAGCTCTGATAGCTAGCATACGTTGAAGACAGTATATCAATCGTATTTTCTAGTTGCGCCCGCCAATGTTAGCTAATTAAAGCCAAAATAAATAAATTGTAGCAGGATTTTCAGGGAAATAGCCTAAGGA
This sequence comes from Amblyomma maculatum, assembly GCF_055883805.1. Lineage (NCBI taxonomy): Eukaryota > Metazoa > Arthropoda > Arachnida > Ixodida > Ixodidae > Amblyomma > Amblyomma maculatum. Next base: position 199,809,084 of record NC_139345.1, read on the forward strand.
CAGCTAGCCAAAATGCCGTTCCGAGCTTCGGTCGTCAACCCAGTGATCTCGCGCTGTGCGCTGGCGGTGCGGCTGCCGCCGCTGCTCATCTTCCCCTTTACAAAATAAAAGTCCTCAAAGCACCTTGAACCGTTGCACCTCTAGCTTACACATGTACTTGGTTACAAACTTCTCTCGACACGCGACCCCTACGCAGACTTCTTCTCAGTCTTAAGGCGATGGCGGTTATACTTTGCGCCAGTACAGCAAGCCGTGTGCAGTACAGCTTGATGAAGGGCATGTCACACGGTTAAATCCATCGCAACTCTCAAAGCAGTATATCTTGTGCTAGTTGCCCATGAATGGGCATAATTTTTCTATCCTACTCTGTCATTTCAAGAGAGCAATGCGCGCTCTTATATCAGAAAAAAAAAATGTCCGACCTGAAGTAGGTTTGGTGGTGTGTACAGTGCTCTTACATTTGTGTAGAATATTAGGAATGGTATGCTGAAAGGGGGGCTGAACATATACTTTATTCTGTCACAAAAGTATACATTACATGGCAAAAACTGTTTAAAACATACATTCACAAAAAATCTAACAAAAATTAGGACATTCTCTAAACTTGGCAACAGGATTCAGGATGAACAAAGTTTTGCAAGCTTTTTTTTCTCTTGAGCTTGTTTTTTCAAGTTCATGGTTGCAGCTTTGCAGTGCTGCCTCATTCTCATGGTTAAGAAATAGTGCAGAATTTGTGCGATGACCTCTTCTTTATGCTGAGCACATGGAAAAGTCAAGGTCTTTGTGTCAAGCACATGCTCCACTGTTTCCCAGTATACAGACTGACTGTCGGCATTTTTTGCAAAGTGCTCCTCAGCTGCTCTCAACAGCTCAAAGAGATTCACGTTGGGGTGCAACAGTCCACCCCTGCTCTTTGTGTTGGTCAGGGATGCTTCAGCAGAGCTGTTTTCCGGAATGGTAAAAGCAGACCGGCAACAATCGCACGTTGTGGCTTTCATCAACTTTCGGCTCAAGAATCCAACCTCATAGTAAAGAATGCAGTCAACGACTTGCTCTGTATCTTTTCCGTTTACTGTGATAACATCCTCACATTCCCAGTTCTCAACAAGAATCAGTTTATCAAGCTTTTCTTTTAGCTGATCAATGAAGCCAGGCGAAGAGTTGCTTGCACTGCCTAGTTCGATCAAGGCTCTGAAGTCTGATGCGTCTAGTAATGGCTTCTCATCGGCCACGCAGCAATTCCCAAACTTGAGAGGCCTCAGAAGGCTGTAAATGGACATTGTATTGTACAGTTGCAAAAATGTTGGCATTGAAGGATGGTCATTCTGGCTTCCAGCAAGTCTTATCTTGCCAAAGAATCTTTCGATCGGATCTTGGTTCATTTTATTTGTAAGAACGTATCTGAACTCGTACTGATGCAAAAGAACCTCACAAAGCTCTCAAGGTAACTCGGAGCCCTTCAGAGGTGCTTTTTGTCAGGAACATATCTTTCGTGATATTTCCACTCTGCAGCTCTTTTTCCCAGGTATCCAACCATTCTACTCCACGTGACAGAATGCCTAGGTCAGAGCCCTGCTTTGTGACACCTTCATGAGGAAACCGTCGGTTCAAGGCATCGAAAAGATTATTAAGAAACAATGTGAATTCTTGCGTGGCTTCAGTGTCTCCCAGACTGCGCACACCACGGTTTCTGTAAAATTCAATACCTGCTGCCATCGAGCGACTGAACACTTGCGTGGCAAGCTTTACCCGCATCTTTTCACAGTTGCTTGGATAAATGTGGGAATGTGTTATTTTTGGACACACCTTCAGAGCTCCAACATTCGCTTGGTTTTCTTTATAAACTGCTGCATAGTCCTCCCACCTAATCCAACGTCCCTCCTTTTTCAGGTACCTTTGTTGCAAAAGACGGTTTCTGATGCATTTAAAGAGGTGTGGAGCATCAGAAAATGCAAAAAATTTTCGTGTGGGGTCGCTTGGATGTGTGAAAGAGTTCTGGCAGGCTTCTAGTGACCCACTTATACCCAGTGTTCGCCACATAGCCCTGTTTGTCGAAGCTCCATCACAAACAAACCCATGAATTTTTGCTCCAGCTTCCTCCATAAGTAAAATTGCCTGAAGGAGCAACTGTGCAAGAATAGTACCCCTCGTGGCACCTTTTGCTGCAAAAACACCTATTGGCTGCGCATAACTTTCACCAAAAGGGCAGAACATAAAAACAAGTGCATGGTCTGCAAGCTCGCTACTGTTTTCCGTCTCTGATGCCAGACCGACGTAGGTCATTGTCTTTGAGTTGACAGCCTTGCTTTTACGGACTTGCATCTCATCAAAGATGATAATACCGTGCCGCTTGAAGTCATCTTTCTTTTCAAGTTTCCTTTTTAAGGCTATGAAGAACTTACTATCAAAGCCTGTTTTAAAGCCCACCAATGAGATGTAGCGGTGTATTGTTCGTACTGAAGGCAAGGCGAGAATTTCACTCTCCATCAAGAATCTGTATCCTGCAGGTGACCTAATATGAAGGAGAAGGCAGAGCAAGATCCAGTCATCTGAGTATCTTCTACCGTTTTTTGAGCGAGCTTTGCCTGCAGCTACACACTCTTTCAACACCAGCTTTTGCTCTTCAGGAAGGTTTGCTTCTCTGGAAAGGCGTTCGAGTGTTTCATTACTGATTTCTAGTAGTTTTGATTTGCAGTTAGCCAATTCTTGTTCAAAATTATGTTTTTGTTTTTGAAGCCGCACTCTTGACTTGTAGCAGGCAATCCTGGCGCGCCGCAACATTTCAATGCGCGTTTTTTTCGATGGACTGGCCGGAATGCGAATGTGTTTCACTTGAGAATTCTTTTTCTTTCGTGCAGCATGAATACGAAGTACATCTTTTAACTTAGCACATGCATTGCAACTTGTACTCTCTGTCACTAGTAGGCAACTGTTGTGCCGCCAGGTTCCACATTTGTCAATATATGCGCACTCGGGGCGTATATTATTGTACATTTCACCACTGGGACCACCTGCACACACATGCATTTCATTAAAGACCCGCACTGCACACTCTATATCAGCTAGAGAATTCATGGGCAAACCAGAACTTATGGTATGTACGTTAACAATACGGCCATAAACAAAACATTTCACTGACAAGGAGTGATTATGTGATGTGGTTACTTCTAGTACTTTTCTATGAAAAGGCGCCTGCAATTCTAGGTTTTCTGCATTCTGCATTTCGGCAATTCTAGCTCACTGAAAACAACAGATTTAACTCCAAATCTGTCAGAAACTTGGACTGCCCAGGCTTCACTTGGGAGTTTAAGGCTGGATGCACAGCATGACAGAGCGGAAATTGTCATTTGCTGTCCTCCGTCCTGGAGGAACAGGGACTCGGTGGGTCGCTGCTCTTGCGTTGGTCCATGACTTCTCTCTTGCTGCGTAGTTTTTTCAGATGAGGAAGAAACTTGTTGCTGAATGAAAAGATATGATAGAATCAGGAATGTTTCTGCCATCCCAACTAAGCTAAAGTTTCGTTTACGTCACCTATATTATGTCATTACTTCTCTTAAACAAGTCGGTGTTACATGTTTCTTGCTATTTTATTATTTCTTATTAATCTAAAATTTTCTGTTACCAACTTCTTCTTTAACGCCTGAACGGCGCTGAAATTAAATAAATAAATGTTCACTTTCCGGATGCCACCTAATAGTGAGCAAAGCTTATGCGATTACTAGCACACTGTGCTATTAGATGTCCAATGAGATCCTGGCTAATTAATTATAATCAAATAAATATACTGAAAGGAAGAATCGTATCGTATTTACGATAATTTCCGCTCAGTAATTGTAGAACAATATCATGATTTGTTGCGCCTAGTGAGCTTAGATGAGGCGGCTGGAGGAATGCCACCTGAATTTAAAACAGGAAATTACCTTTTCAGCTGCATGACTAGGGGCGTCGGCAGTGCATGTGCCACTCAATGTGTCAGTATCGCATTGAAAAGTATCCTCTTCTTCACGTGGAGGGGGCGCGACGCTTTTGAAATCCAAGCGTGGCCTCTTACAAGGCGCGTCTGTTGATTCGGCATCAGAATGTTTTGAACTCGTTGTGTCAACCAGCAATAAACTTGGTGTATTTTCAACGGCCAGGTGTAGCTCTTCAGAAGCATTCGACGCTTCTGGCTGTCCTTGCTTCTTAGGCTTGTGAGAAGTCGGCGGCAGAGCCTGCCGTTTCCGCGGAGGTTTTCTCGTTTTTTGCTGCACAGTCAAGTATCCTGGGCAGTTCGGGAAAATGCCAGGCACAGCGTCGGGTGAGAGCACCGTTTTTTTTTTGTGCGTATAGAAGGACGTTCCCCTTGTATTCCGCGTGATATGTTGCAGAGATCACTTCATTCGGGAAGTGCTTTGCGCACACGTGGTCGGTAGGCTGCAAAACTCTATCTGCTCTCGGAATCGCCCATCGCCACTTTTCTAAACGTTCGGGTTCACGCGGAGCCTTGAAGAGCGACACACGCTCCGTACAAGTCCGATATCCCGACTTGCAATTCGGTACAAAGCACTTCTTGCCCATTTTGAAGCGCAGCAAGGCTGAGCGCAACTAATTGCACTCGGCGTCACATGCCGCGGCGTGGTATACGTTGAGTGCATCACAGCAGAATACCAATCAGCCGAACAATGCACTCACTGGACTCACAGGCACAACCAAACACTTTTAGAGAACCCGGAGAAGCCTTCACACACACACACACGAGCTTCAGCAAGTACACCCCGCGCGTGGCGCGAAAATTTCCGAACGAACGCGAGCGGGCAGCGCGGGCCCCTGGGCTCCCATACTACAGCGCCATCTGTAACCTTGCGGCGAAAACTACCGCTGATTCAAGGTCATCTGCGAACACAATCTGCCCGCGCCTTCTCTCTACGGGGAGCGGCGAGTGTCAGCACCTAAATTATTCTTACACCGTGGGGACGAAGCACGGCGTACGGAACACAGACCACGCTGAAGAACGGTTCTACCTAGCGTAGTATTGCTCTCGCAATACTGCGTAAATAAACTACTGCACCACTATACCGGACTGGCCTGACAACGGCAGCATAAGAGGCAAAAACTCTCATATCACAGACGAGTAAAAAAAATACAAACTATACTCATTTCATAGAACTATGCATGGTTCCCTGTGGACCTGGCTCAGTAAGCAAGGGTGGCTGCAGTTACGGGTGCCTCCAGGCCACCTGAAAGGGCATGCCAATAGTTCTCTGCTCAATACCGGAGCATGAAGCCCTCCCCTGTGCATAGCGTGGTAGGGGGTCTGCAGGACACTCCGACGAGACCCTCGCTCCCACCACCGCCAGGCTCTCAAGCACAGGATCAGCAGGTCGTCTGCTGGTGCTTGTAAAAACAAAGGTGCTTGTAAAAACACTCTGCCATGACTTATCTGAATTTGTTACTCTCGTCTTTTTCACTTTTTTTTTACCTGCTGTTTCTATTTTGTGTCTTTATGTTATCTTGTTATTTGTTTATATATATATATATATATATATATATATATATATATATATATATATATATATATATATATATATATTTTTTTTTTTTTCTATACTTCTATATTACTTTTATATTTATGATCATGTATGACTGCTGAACAACCCTGTACTACCCCCCCCCCCCTTATGTAATGTCCCGAACGGGACCTTTAAGGGTTAATAAATGATGATGATGATGATGTCATGAGGAAATATAAATTGACGTCTAGAACCGTGATCCGGTAGGTTATGAGTCGCATGACCGACCTCCGCTGTCATGGGCACCTGCATTCAAGCAGAAGGGCGCGTCCAAAGTAGAGAAGCTCTACTTAGGCGTATGGTCCCTCCTCTGTACAGAGCATGCTAGGGGGTCTGCAAGATACCTGAGGCGGTTCCCACCACGGACAGGCTCAAGTACAGGATGGAAATGACATCCGCTGGTGCTCGTAAAGCAAACGGTGGAGTGTTGGCAGCAACAACGTTGACGCTACGACGGGAAACAGGTCAGAAAGCACCCAGGTAATAAGGCAGCCAGAAAAAAAAAGGATTCTAGGAAAACAAAGACAATGGAATCACTGGACAAGTTTAGAGTAAAGTAAAATATCAACTCTAAATTATTACGTACATAACTGGGCCGCATATTTCGAAAAAAATATTTAAGATCGATTTGGACAGAAAAAGAGGGATAAAAAAACATAAGTAACCTTTCAGAGCAGATATGTAGACAAATAAAACTGGCTGCATGTAAATTAAATGATTGCGAAAAAAATTAGGAGACAATAGTTCAAATCAGCGAAGAAAGTTGGCGACAATTGAATTAAAATTGCGCAAGCAGCCGGATTTCTAAGTCGAGTAATTAGACGTTTTAATATCTGAGGAGCAAAAATAGTTTAGACAAAGCAATATAAGCTAAGCGAGCCTCAGAGACTCCTGAAGAGCTCAAAGAATGTCTCACTAAGCGGCGGCGTCAAGGCTCGGATCGGCAATTGACGCCCAATCACTGCCAAACTGCACATTGAAAACCGCGACAATGTTTCGATTGCTTAACCGGTACAGCCTAATATATGTGATAACCAAACTCTAACAAGCCAAACCATAGCGTTCGCTACGTATATTCTGGAGTAGCTGTGCTAAGGCACAGAAAATGTTTAAAATGATTGTAATAGCAAATTAGTGTTTTACGTCCTTGTCTTTCTATTTAAATATATGTTCTAAACGTTTTGTACAAACTTTTACTGCCGTACCATTTGCGTCCTCTCTGTCGTCTGAACGTTATGCAATTAGGCTGAGTGACTGTGCCGATAATCGACGTATCTATAGATATAAGATGACCGTTTGCTACTTCGCATCTATCAAACACTGAACAGTTTTTTTCTGCTACTTAAACTTGATTCTGCAACATCGCGCTTCGATACAGCCTGATCGAGATGAAAAGAGAAGGCCGCTGCTTCTTGAGTCGCATATGGAACGTTTCCTGATTTGTTATTTTTGATCAGATTCTATGCATGCCTAGACAAAAGGTATTTTCTATTCAGTTACTCCAGTGCTTGCAGTGTGTAGTAGATGAATATATTTTGTTTAATTATCTCGCTGCTTCGCACATGCTTACTGCTTAGGTTTCTGTTTTGACCCTGAGTCAATGAACTTGCAATAAATAATTTTTATACCTTACTGCCCACGTATAGACGTCTAGTTTATTTAAGCGCGCTTTTTAAGTTTGACTTTACTCTGGGATGTTGGTAGCCGATGCCTGTTGTACTGCCTCGTTTGCAGGTGTGCTGTGGGCAGCTACTGCTAATCTTCCAGACTCTCTTATTTATTTCTCACTCCGGCTGAACGTCTTTTCATAAATGCAATAGCGATCTTTAAAGTTAAAACCAAAACACAAGAAGTCTTCGGGCTCCTTCATCTCCGACTATCAAAAGCATACTCTGTATTCAGCAAGGCGTACGGCCCACATGTACTCGGGCCACTGTAGATACTGCCATTTCTGTTGCCTGGCGGACGCTGGGAAAGAACCCGGTTGACGAGTCGATTTCTGCAGAAGAGCCTTTTGTATTAACGACCATTTTTACGGCGTTAGCTTACTGCGCTGATGTTTAAAGTTGGCATTATTCCGTGTAATTCCTGGACCGAGCACCTCATGCGTCCCACAGATGACGCCACGTAGTCGCGCGCCATTCTGTATACCGCTCTTTGCGGCAAACATCATGGCTTTCATTGTCAAGCTCAGGTACGGATTGCTACGGTATCGCCGCATTCGATAACGACCTGTGTAAAGCTGTAGCATATTATTGCGCTGTGCAGTAAGCACCTTAGTCTTGAAGTTCCAACTACAAATGCCTTGCGAACTGTGCATTGCACATCGTGTTGTACATGAAGTTCAGTCTAGCGTAGGTAAATACGGCGTACGCATATAAGCCATCTCGCTAAAGACAGAGACCGCAGCCGCCATGACAGACTAGTCCGTTGCTGAGAAGCTTATCACGCTCGGAAGAAAGCCAGGATCTAAGTGGCAGTAGCGACTGCGGCTTCGGCTGATCGCGAAAGTTTGTTTCAGTATAGTTGAACCCCTGCGATTTTTTTTTTCGTGATTTTATCGAGGGACATTAGATGATTTCTGCAACACCGCAAGTTACTTAAAAAAAAAGTGATGACGTTTAAGCTTTGCTTCTAAAAGTTCCTCGCGACAACATTTAAACCCCAGTTCTTCGAGACGATAGATGGATGTATAAGGCTTTAAATCGGGCGGCGCTCCCGCCATCTTTTACTGCAGCGCCGCACTATCGAAGGTTAAGCAAGGCGGAAATGTTCTTTCATACTCGCTTAACAATTGCTTCCGTTATTAGTTTCTTTCTAAGGATAACCTAAACATTAGCTGAATCCTGTTTGACTTTGAGGGTTTCCGCAAAACTGTTATGGTTCCTTTACTTTCTTCTGTTTAAGGCATTGCAACCACAATGATGACACCGGCTTTTCTGCGACACGGGGTTCCTAACGCTATCGCCTTAAAGAGAACGTTTAGTCTCGAATACCAACCTTTTTTACTTGCAGACGCCCACATTGTATTCGATCTATTGGCGAATGATTGGACACTGTCTGTGTACCAAAACGTTATAACAAGAATAGCTTTCAGTCATGCAGAACCGACCAGATGCCCAATGATGGTTGTTTTCAGGCTGTGTTCTATCTCAAACATGTGTTATCAGCAATATAATATTTAACACTAGTATCGCATGGTGGTGATAAAGCCGATAAAAACAAATTAAGAAACTGGGATTGCACTAAAGAAATATTTTATTGGAGTTACTTGCGCCCGCAAAAAAACTAAGCAACTCAGTGACCGCGATGCAACAAACGGGCTCTATTGTCACCTGAGAATGACCGTTCCACTCGCCAACACTCAACTTAAAAACGGCAAAAAAATATCTAGATAAAGCCGCGGACCGTGACAAGCATAACCTGGAACATTGCTGAAAGACGCGCGAGTGGCCGGAATCTTTTAGATACATCTCGACGCATCTTGCACGATATAGAAAATGATTAAGCTGCGCCTCGCGACAACGGCAATGTGCAAAAAAGTATACAGAATCAATCCCGTACCGATGGCAGTCGAAAAAGAATCAATAAATACTTGAATGGTTCGCGGCCTCGCTTCCCTCTAAAAGAGGCATCGACTGGATGTTTAAAAAATAAGCACAGAAAGTTAAACAAAATATTAGAAATCAAAATACTAGAGCCTTTAGCGCGCGTAGTAATTGGCTTCAGGCGCACAACACGGAAGATGTCTGGGCGCGCCCGGCGCGGCTGATTTGTGGTCGTGCCGTCGGGGATGGCTTCATAGTCAAGTTGTCCCATGAGCCGAATTACTTTGTATGGGCCGAAGTTTTTGACTAAATCCGCTATGGCGTATCGGCGTCCATGCCCAAACTTGGTCTCCCGGCTTCTGCTCTACATCGCGTCGTCGCAAGTTTTATCGTCTGGCGTCGCTGCGTTGCTGGTCTTTAATTCACATCTTGGTTAGTCGTCAGGCTTCCTCTGCACGTTGAAGGTAGGCGGTGACGTCTAGATTATCCTCGTCCGTTACGTGTGGCAACATTGCTTCCAACGCCATCGTTGGCTCCCTGCCACCTACAAGTTCGAATGAGGTTGACCGGATTGTCTCTTGAAAGGCGGTGTTACAGGCAAAGATAACGTAGAGCAGGATAATGTCCCATGTCTTGTGGTCGACGTCGACGTACATGGTGATCATGTCCGCGATAGTTTTATTCAGACTTTTCGTGACTCGTTCGTCTGTGGGTGTTAGGTGGTCGTCCTCCTGTGGCTTGTCTGGCTGTGGTTCAGGATGGCTTGAGTGAGCTCCGCTGTATATGCGGTTCCCCTGTACCTGATGAGCACTTCAGGGGTACCGTGGCGCAGGAGAACGCGCTCGACGAAAATTTGGCTACTTCTCGTGCGGTACCAATAGGCACTGCTTTTGCTTCAGCGTAGCGGGTGAGGCAATCGGCGGCCACGGTGACTCACTAGTTACCTGTAGATGAAGTCGAAAAGGGGCCGAGGAGATCGATTCCAATTTGCTGAAAGGGCTTGGTCGGGGTTGAGATGGTGTGTAGTACACCCAAGCAGGTTTGATTAAAGGCGTCTTGCGTCGCTGATACTCATGGCACGTTTTCACTTATTATGTAACTTCTGGTGGTACCGCGGCCAATAATACTTCTCTTGGACTTTTGATGCAGTGTGCGTGCCATTCCGATATGTCGTGATTTCGGGTCATCGTGGAACAACTTCAAAATTTCTTAATTCCTTCAGCACCACAAGGAGGTATGTGGTCTTGCTGGGTGCGAAGTTCTTCACTAGGACGTCATTGCTTAATGCGAAAGAAAACAAATGACGCATGAACACAGCAAGAAGGGAAGCGGGCTTGCCTTACGGGTAACCCGCTAAGCCTTTCAACTTGGGTATCAGCGAGCTCAAGTGGACCGGAATGGGAGAATTTAATTCCGGCGACCATTATGCTTTTATTGTGGGCACGAATCCAGGAGAAGGAATGGGGCCGCTCTCATAGTAAACAAAAAGAACGGGCAAAGCAGTGCTAGGGTACAACCCTAAAAACGACCGAATGATTTCACTTCGGATCCAAGGTCACTCTTTCGCTGGGTTTCGGGCAGAGGAACTAGAGACCAGATTGCCAACCTTCGCTGGATCATGAAAAAAATAAGAGAGTTCCGGAAACCCATCCACTTCAGCTTTATTCATTATACGAAAATGTTTGACTGCGTAGATCACCGCAGATTGTGGCAAGCTCTCCAAGAGATGGGAGTTCCAATTCACCTCATCTGTCTCCTCAGGAACCTGTATGAAGGGCAAGAGGCCACTGTTAGAACTGGGCATGGTCTTACTGATTGGTTTCCGATTGAGAAAGGAGTGATACAACGCTGCATACTGTCGCCCTCTCTATTTAACCTATAGGCTGAGTGCATCATGAGGAAGGCCGGTCTGGACGAGTCTTCAGCTGGAGTGAAGATTGCTGGAAAACGTATCAACAACCATAGATATGAGGATGATACCACTTTAATGGCAGAAAGTGAAGTGGAACTTAAGAGACTTCTGATGCGCGTACAATAAGAGAGTGAGATGTTTGGGCTTAAACTGAACATTAAAAAGACAAAGATCATGGCGTCTTGCCCTATCAAGTCCTGGAGCATCAAGGGACAAGAAGTGGAAGCTCTTACAGATTTTCTCTTCTTGGGCTCAAAGATTACCCCGGAAGGAGACTGCAGCCATGAAATTAGGAGACGCCTGCTTCTGGGAAAGAGAGCCATGGGTAGCCTTGACCGCCTAGTAAAGAGCAGAGACATTACACTGCCAACCAAGATCCATATAACTCGTGCTATGGTCTTTCCAGTTGTGATGTATGGATGCGAGAGTAGGACTGTGAAGAAGGCTGACCGCCGAAGAATTGACGCGTTTGAATTGTGGTGCTGGCGGAGACTCTTGAGAGTTCCTTGGACTACCAGAAGATCAAATCAGTCGATATTGTCGACCATAAACCCCGACTGCTAATTGGAGGGTCAAATTCTAAAGTTAAAGCTCAGCTACTTTGGTCATCTGATGAGAAGAGAGGATTCGCTGGAGAAAGATTTGATGTTGGAAAAGGTTGAGGGTAGCCGGAGAAGGGGTAGGCAGCGAACGCGATGGTTAGATGGCATCCTCGAGGCGCTGCAGATGAAGTTATGTGATGTTAGGAAGATAATGAGAGACCGGAAAGCGTGGCGTGACATGGTTCATAGGGTCACGAAGAGTCGGACAATACTGGACGACTAAACTGAACTGAACTGTCTCGCATGATACCAGTAAACCACAATTTACACACTGTTCGAAACGGATGTTAAAGCCACTTCACCTGACACAAACCTACTTGTGTACAGCTCCCCAGGCTGACGGGGTGCTTGATTATGGCACAGCGTGCTGGTTGCGATACACTCAGACAAGTATAACTACCTTGGAAAGCATTCAGCGGACCGCAGTAGCATTTATTTTCAAAAAATAGGATCGGTACAAGTCACCCTGAAAGCTCCTGTCAATAGCTGGTTTATCCACAATTAGCAAGCGGTCCAAGAGCTAACATTAGCACCTCTTCAATTATTCATTCAAACTGACAGCATCACCTAACTGTCCCCTTCGAGCACCGTGATAGCTACCAGACCCAAATACAACAATCACCTGGAGGAATAAAGATCTCGCATAGATGCATTCCTTTTTTTATTTTTTTTTTATATGCAATTCGGGAATGAAAGAGTTTTCCCAAGATGCGAAATATTTCCATTTTTGTGTTCCAAGTGTGCCGTGAAGTATCATAAGAAATGCTTATGATTACTCTACACAGCTGAATGCTTCTTTCGTTCGGTTTTGTCAAAGTGCTTGTTTTTTTTTTTTTCATATGAACATGTATGTTTCCAGTGTAGGACGGCTTCGGGATAATTTCGGCTACCTGGGGAATTTTACCATGCACTCCTTTTCGTTTCGCCTGCATCGAAACGCAGCCGCTGGCTTTCTGGCGCGAACAAAAGTAGTCGATAGTCTGGTGCAGTCCTCGGGCGTCTTTACCATGAACTGCACCACCGCAATAGTGTTTTATATTTTTTCATATATATATCCGTGCAAACATTAACCCGCGTAAACTATTTTTCCTTTCTGCAAAGGTTGGCATGGTTACTCACTGTCGCCACCAAAGTGGAGGTTTCTGCTCAATAATGGTAGCTGTGCTGTGGTAAAAGTGCTTTCCGCCAGCTATGGTAAACGAGGTAAGTATACACCGCAGCATGCGCCGCTCCCACCTTCAGCGTTCTTTCATGTTGCACGTGATACTCGCGGTCATGCAAGTGCAACGTCCGCCGCTTCACAGGATGGTGTCGCTGGGGACGCTCAATACTTGGTTACAGACATCTTAGATGTCAGAGAAAGTAAGAAAGCAGGCACCAACGCGGCACAGTTGCGAAGCTTTGTACGTAGAATGTGGTTGTGCCTTTTCAGCGGTGTTAAAGTTCAACCAGAACTAATATATGATTTACCAATTAAAGTTTTCTTGCAAAATGCATTTTCATTTACTTTCCATAGTTTCGGTGGCTTGGCATTTTATGCGTGTATATGTAAGTACCTTTCCTTCTGACAATACTTCCAACGCGGATCACTCTAAGTGTGGCTGAAATCACAGTTGTAGGGAATTGATTATTAGTAACCGAACACATATAAATGCTTACTTTACATATAGTTGTCTAATAAATTGGATACTTTCTAATAATGAAAAAGTTTCTGGTGATTCAAATATTTTTCTATATAATTGGTTGCAGGTAATCAATTACTTACTTGCAAAAGAGGCTTCAGCAGCCAATGGTCTTTGACGATGTGATTGCGTAGCCTTTCAAGGCCGCATGACCATGCACGTTTCGCTGGCTTTCGTTCTTTATGTAGCTGGCACATTTACGGATGCTTGTTAAAATAAATCGTGCCTAGCTAAATTTCTCCCGAAAAACTATTCTCTTCTTGATTTCACACGTTTTATTTTCTTGCCGGTGGTGTCAGAAATATTACACCCGAACTTTCAATACTAAGCATCATATTTCTCAAAATATTCCGCACCCTGCGATGTAAAGAAAACATCCACCGATGATTTTTTTTAGCTTTCCAGCATCCTTACGTGCATCGAAGCTTCGCAGCGCCTAAAGCAAAACGCGGCACTTGGTACTGGACGCATAAACTGGCAACCAAACAATGCGCGACCTGTAGAGGGCGCGCAAAATGTACATGCGCTACAACGTCTCCCACTCTCTGGCATTTAATATGAGAGTGTCCACGGTAGGGGTTGGAGACTTCGTGAGAAAAAGTTGCTTAATCAGCTACACCTTTTAAAAACACCTTCTTCTGAAAATGAATGCCTAAAAAATTAAGCAAGCAGAACTAGGGAATTCTAGGTTAAGCAAGTATGGGTCATCAGAATGAAGTGCCAAGAAAGTAACGTAATGTTATTTAATTACTGCACTGCATGAATTCAGTTACTTTTATTCGGGCTCTAAATGAACACTATTTGTTAAATCTGTGGTCATAATTGTTATTGGGAGCCTATTGGAGCAGATACTGTGTCTCCCATGCAAAGCTCACCATAATCGTGTTCCGCAGCAGTAACCTTGAAAGCATGCGCCTAAACGCGTGACTCGCTCGCTTGGCAGGTGCGCCTATCCATGTGACTAACCTCTGGCCCGCCGCTTGAATCACTCGCTGGGTAGTGTTGGTGAATACGTTTATTGGTGGAGCCATGAATTATTTGTTACAAAGCCGGGGCCGGATCCTGATCACGGTGGATGGCCGGCAGGCCGTACCTGACGGCGATCGCATCAACCCAGTCGACCAGCCTTCTTTGTGAGGCCGGTTCTGAGCTGGAGAACGTATCTCCCAACCTGTTGTCCGTGGGGCACTATATTTGGCCGATAGTTGAAACTCTGGACACAACAAGATATTGTGTTCGAATATCACCCTGGAGTCCTGCAAATGGAATTGTAGGGCTGATGACTAGACGGCAAGAAGAGTGCCAGTATAGTGCTGGGGAGAGCAAGGTGCGGGCAGGAAGGTGTCTCTTTGTTATCTGTTCTGGTTTAATAGGGAGGGGTGAATTGGTGGGTAGTTAAGTCCTTTTGAACACCTGAACATCACTTCAGTCCTTTTGAACAGCAGTGCAGCGTAATCTCGTTGTACAGTCGTGAGCAAAAGTGGTATACAACACTCAGCCGGCATCAGAGCTCGAGAAAACTGCATCCCAACTTTGTCTAGCAACAGCTATCTAAGGTCGAGACAATACTGGCAGTGCCCCATTTTATCCACATGCATGTGTCGGTGTCGCTGTCCCTTACGCTGTCGCTAGATGGCATTTCGATGCAGTTTTCCCGTGCCCTGTCATTGCCTGAGTGTGTATACCACTTTTGCTCACAAATGTACGTGATCAGTCCTTTTCTGGCGCTGCGTCCGTCCTCGGTATCTCCCGTTTGATAAACGTATGCTCGAGCAGCAGGAAGAGCCGCTTCGTTAGCAGGGTTACCCGAATGTATCCAGACTATCTCTATGGGCCGGGTTGGTGAGAGATACTTTTTATAATTTTGTAACAAGCAGAATGTAGTTGCCCTCGGGATAAATTTTGTATGATAATTTTAGAATCACTGAGGATGGGGTTGACAGTGGAAGAGACTATCGCGAAGAATATAGCGGATTATTTCGTCTCTACATAACTTTTGGATATGAAGATGCCTCATATGATGTGTTCGAAGCGGCTTGATGCGGCGTATATTTGACAGGCGGAATGTCGGATATAGGCCGTAAACTCTATATACGCATATATGTACTGTATATACGCAAACTGTATAAACTGTATATATGTAATTGGATTTACGTCGTCCACGTAAACTGTATCTGACTCGTTTGCATGCCCTTCCAGTAGTGGACGTGTTCTGGCCTCCCATTTATCCGGTTACGAAGAGGACGCATCTTTTCAGAAAGTGGGTCTAAAGTGCGGTGATGGCGGACTGCCAAACTGCATGTTTCTACTGGAGGGGTGCCGATCGGCGTAAACTGGTGAGAGGAAACAAAGAGCCGATCGTTTGGGGTTGTGGAAAGCCGTCCTAATCAGGCCTTGCTGTGGGCTTCCACAAGTTCGCTAAGGGTGTTGTAAACTGAAATGCTGAGGAGTACAGCAGTGGGGTGCGTTTCAATATGCCTAGGTCTATTGAACATGCCTGCATGGTGAGGGAACCCACTTTTTCAGTCCTATTTTTTTGTTAGATATAGGCATGGTAGAGCGTAAAGAAGACTGCTTATGAAGGATGCCTGTACTTGGCGTCTTAAGGCATGCTCGCGCATGCCAAGATGCTTGTTAGCTTTAGTTTGATTAGGTTGATAATTTTATGCGTAGTGGCAGTGAGCCTAGAGAGTGTCTTCGTATTAAGGCCATTGTATCTGATTAGCTTGCCTAGTATTCAAAGTATGTGCACATCTCACACTGACTGATCGTCTATGGTGACACGCATAGCTGTGCTTTCGCGAGGTTTGATGGGTATGAGCGGCTCGGACTTTCTTGGGGTACATGCAATGCCTATGGAGGCCGCGCATCACGACATCATGTCTACCCGTCCTGAAGACTTTCTTAGTGCGTCTCATATTCCCAGTGACGGGCCATGGGGGTTTACCGCAGTGGTGGTACAGAGAGTGGAATCGTCTGCATATAAAAAATTGAAAGGTTTCGGATATGTGAAAACTTTTGAACTTGGGGATAACTGCCACGTTATATAATAAATGCGATAGACTGATCTCCGTGGGGTGCCTCTGTTGCCAAGGGGAATGCTGGGTAGAGTTTTAATAACGACCGATCCGAATTTATGTTATGCGATCCCAGAGAAATGCTTAAATGTACAGGTGTTCGGATCCCAACATCCAGATTGGATAGTGTATCCAATATGTGATAGACATTGTCAAAAGGCTTTGGCGAGTCAAAGGCCAGTAATGCGCTAGTGCATTCGCAGTGCCGGGGGTGGATTACGCCTGCGGATATTTGTAGCATAATATTTTGGCGCATAGGTGGTTGTGGAAACCCGGCATTGTGTAAGGAAGAAGGTGGTGGGTTCGTGTGGTTGTGTAGAGGGTTCAGGATGAAGTATTCGAAAAGTGTACAAAGACAAAAAGTAAGCGAGATGAATCTAAGGTTAAGGGTGAGCAATTTGCCGGTTTTTGGGACGTGTGCCCAATGTGAAGGAACGCGAGCCTTTTGCCAGTGTTTGTTAAAAAAATTCGTTGCCCTGTTAGAGCTGTCATAAACGTTTCTGTGTTTCTCTGAGCAGCTCCTGGAGCTCAAGTATTCACAAATGGAGCATGGCTTCTGTGACTTTCCCAAGCTGTGCCTGAAACTCGCCGCGCGAACAATACAGCGGCGCCGTCGGGTAAAGTTGCGTGGCACTGCCGCTGAGGGCGCCACTGACGTAGGGGTCGAGGCGCACTGGTACGAACGCCGGCGTGGGGGCGGGAGCGCTGTTATTCGCTTGCGGGATAACTGCTACTAAGCATGAATCGTACATATTCAGTATATTTACTTGTAAGGCCAACATTTTTAAAGCATAGCAAGTGATAACGGTAATTGCTTGACAATGACACCAATGCTATGACATTTTTTGTGAGCCACTTTCAAGAAATGCCTCGAAAACCTGGATAACTGCTCCGATAGCGTCCATGGTAACAGAAAAATTGCACTGCTAGTCTATGTTACGGTAAAAAAAAAATTTAAGAAGAAAGGCACAAACATTTATAACACATTTCGAAACAGCGCTGTGCTACAAGAGTAACCACTTTTACAACTTCATCACTTTTCCTGAAAGTGGCTTCTGCTAAAACGGCGGCTTATACAGATCATTTTTGTCAGTTATCGAAGAGGCGTAGTTCACCAGCAGCGGTCTGATAAATCTTGTTGCCACAAGTCGAGAAAACTGTTGACGGTAACTGCTGTCACTGACGGGGCACTTTAGCAAGTTTGAGTTGTAGATGGCTGGAACAGCTGCGTCGGTCAGGTTTCTAAGTGGATTTTGTAGTCTTGGTTTTTCTTTTAAGGTCCTCTCCACAAACAGCCACAGAGTGTCTAAGACATAGAGTAATGCGTCATATGGGTAAAGCAGCCCCCCTCGGTCCTAATGTCGCGTGAACAGCTCGAGTGGTTTACTAGTAGGTGACTTCGTTGCGAGTAAACAGCACTGCTCACGTTCCATATGCTCACTTTTTATACGAGCAGTGTAGCCACCTACACAGAACGTAGCCGCCAGCTGTAAGAAAGGTGAAGAAGCAGGGACATGCTGCACATCTAAGCATCCCAAGGCTTCCAAAGCAGCCTCTGGAAGCTCATCTCTGCTCGCAAGTGCCCATAGCCCTGCAGTCCTAAGTCCAGTGCTGTGGTGACTCTCATGACAGAGCACGTTGCTGTGTTCAGATGTCGCGGTAATACCCGTCTTCAAGACCTTTTCTAGTCCTGAGAGTACTGACCGCGCGTCAAGTTGGTCGTTGTATCCCAGTGACCGCCTCAGGGGCTCAAACAGCGCTTCAATTGGGTCCATGCTGAATGTCCGCGTTAGTACAAAACAGAACTACTCCTCAGCTAGCAGATAGCGGATGCAGCACGCAGTCGAGTAACTTGTGAGCAGAAGGGCCTCGTAGGATTCGGCTGTGAAAACGCCACGAGGATAAGTTGCATCTTTCTTTAGTTGGTTGATATATAGCGGAAAGGTAACTTCTAGTCATTCCAGCCTAGAATCATTTTTGTCGTCAAAGTGCCTGACGTCAGGGAACCTTTTCTCGATATGTTGTTGTTTGTTGTTGGTGTCGTGCAGTAGGAACCACCGATGGATGTTCTTCATAAACAGTATTGTTGGTACCGCATAGGCAAATGACATATGGTAGCTCTGTCCTGCGTGCTCCTTCAAAAACTCCAGAGCAGATGTAACATCTGGAGAAAAAACTTCGACAGATCTTTTGACGTTCATTTTTTTCAATATCGTTCGGAAAAAAACATGTTTTCTGGTTAGACTCTTCACAGGTTTCACAACCCAATCTTTCTGCATCTCGTAGGGTTTTTTTCAAGTGAGATGATGTAACTTCTCCTTTCTTTCCAAGGTCGCGTACAAGGGTCTGAGAGCGGATGTTTTTGCATACGTGGCAATAATCGAAGCTTAAGAACAGCAGCCGATCAGGATTACACGGATGCGGTATCCTGCACGTGAGGAATCCGCCGCAGAGGTCCTTCATGGCACTCAAGTTTACTTTATGGTTGTCACTTACAAAGCGTACCACCTTGAACCCAGCCTCTTCGACCTTAGTGAGGACATATCGCATCAATTTGAACGGCCGTGCGCCATTCAGTTCTTTAGTGAAAAAGTACGATGCTGGTATTCTGTATGAAGTAGACAGACCATTAATTACAAAACAAAGCAAGGAATTTGCCAGCACCGGCGTACTGTCAAGATCGGTGGCCACACCTATGTCCAGATGGCCCACGAAACTACCTTGCTGCTTGTTATACTGTAGCTTTGGCTTGATTCGAATCTCGTCGACGGTGAGAGAACATACTCTGGAGTGTGGCGATTCCAGCTTGTCAAGCGCTGATGTCAGCCGGGCTTTTACCAAGCCACTGAAGCCTGTTTCTCCAGAAGTACTTCCAATGAAGTTTTGCAGCGTGTTTCTGGTCGGAAGTTTCAACAATCTTTCCTTTCGGGCGTGCTCATAGGCTTAAGATGTCTAAGTATATGCAGTGTCGCACTACATCTTCCGACCATGTTGGCATTTTTCGCTTGAATTTGACAACTTGGTTCAGCAGGAAAACGGCAGCAATGTTTTTTTCTTCCGCTTGTTCCCGGATATATGCCATATTCTCAAATTTAATGTCTTCTTTAGGCCTTTTCAGCCCCATTTTATATTTATCTGCTGTGGTGCGAAGCCTGTCTATTTGCTTTTTTAGGTCTCTATCCTTCCTCTTCCACTTAATTCTTTCCACTGCCAGCAGGTTGGAAGATCTGATGTCAGCTTGCGTTGTTTTGTCGGCGCGAACGAGCTTTTTTTCTTTGTTGCTACAAATGGCTCTTGGTTGATGTTGCTGCACCTCAATATAGTTGACGCTTGAAGTTAGGCTTCAGAGACCTCACTGTCAGCATCAGAAGCTGGCGTTTCAACGTTCGTGCTTTCGTTGTGCTTCATGAGTTTTTTCGCTGGCTCATCTTGGCTATGGTGGGTCACAAAAGCTGCTTTTTTTCTTACTCTTGCACTGTTCTTCTCCTTCAATATTCGAGGTTGCAAGTATGACGGGTAGTCAGGGAACACTGATGGTAGAACTCCCTTTTTCAGACGGCGCCTTTTTCCTTCTGTGAAGTCCGAGTTTTTTAAATGTTTGCTGCATACCTTCGAATATTTGGAAGTGCAATTCGGTACCCAGTCTTCTCTTCGTATTGCTGTCAGCCATTGCTCACGCAACGCAGCTTCGACGGGGATCTCATGAAAAGAAACACCAGGCTCCTTTCTTATACTATCCGACCGGCACAGTGGCACACAGCAGTATGTCATTGGAATCTGCAAGAATAATTTCGGAATCAGCTGTTACTTTCAATGATTCAGCTCGTTGCCGAAAACATTTTTTTTTCTCACTTAATGAACAAGAAAACAAATATACGCGTTGTATCTTTCTGTTTCGCTCCCTCCAAAGTAATCGTCACAAGAGATAAAGCTTCTGTTTTTATTTTATCACAGAAATATGCATCAGCCTATACACTGCAAAAAAAAAAAATACTGCACTGGAGCATATGCAACACACCACACATACGAGCTAACAAGGGCGGACGTTAGCACCGCAGTCCAGAAAATGCACGTGCACATTTAATAATATTATTGCCTTACTGACGCGTGATAATCATAGTTTCTGGTGCTGTCATTATTTTTCACAGGCCTGAATGAGGGTGAATATAGGTTTTGCGGTTTCCGATGCTAGAGAGGTACACAGCGATCGAGTTGACAAGGGAGACTAATATAGACTTTGCATCATTTGGTTTAACTCAATTTAAAGTAGCCATTGTCACAATGGGTAAAACTTGTGTTTCAATTTTATCACAAAGTATACTGCGTGTACTGCGAAAATAAAAACTGCGCAGGAGCGCGTCCAACATACTAGACGAGCTAGGCAGGGAAGCAATTAGCATTGCAGTCCAGAAAATACACGTGCACATCTAATCTTGCTACTGCAGTACTGACGCGTAATGAACAGAGTTCTTTGTGCTGTCACTATTTTTCACAAGCCTCAATGCAGCTGAATACTACGTAACGATTGCCAGAAGGATAAAACAAAGCTCGCACTTACCAGTTGGTAAATGCTGTATTCCTGTAGCATCCGAAGGCAGAGAAAAAAGCAAGACCTTGCACAATGCGAAATAGCCCAATAAACAACGAGAGATCGACAGCACGTGGCTGCCCGGACTGCTCTGCGACGCGGCGTACCCAGCACTCGCCTAGCGAGGGTGGCCCTATGTCGCTGTCGCCATTTCTTGGCAGCCAGCGGCGTAACTTCCCAACGGAGGAGGAGCGGCAACGACGGCCGCGGAGCGCGGAGTTGCCAGGCGCAGAAAGTATAAAGGAGGCTATACCCAAGCGCATTTGTTTGATGCCAGATTTCGGGTTTAAGGTTACTGCGGTGAGGGTGTCTACGGTGGAGTTGTAAAATATGTATTTTACGTACCGGATCAACTTCTTGCTGTCGATGTCTAGGCTATGGATAAGGCAAGTCGCGTTGCGGTGCACATTCTTGGTGTGATCGAGTTCTAGTAGGAATAGTAAAAATCCCCAGGTGTACTTAAATCCTACGTTTCAAGGAGTGCGGTCGTACAATTAACACTTTAGTTAGTGACTGACCTTTGCCACGTGCCTCTCCATGCATCGTGCGAGAGCGGATGCGCATAGCTTCAGCTTTCGTTGTTTGTTTTTTACCTGTCGCCAATTTAAGCATGAGCGAAGTTGCAAGGGCTGGAGCAAGCGGTTATCAACCACCTCCGATTTTCGTGGACACCCCTATATTTTAAAGTGACTATGTTTACGTCGTTTAATTTAGGCGAATGATTTTGTAAGGTGGTCTGTTTGTGTTGAGACTGCGGTACGAAAATCGCAAGAGCTATCCTAGTTGGTGATTTTGAGTTTCCGCGTCACATGAATAGTTATGGAGGTAAGTGAGAGAGAGGTCTGAATTATAGTGGTTGCCACTGAGGGAGATTTGTGTTTTAGTCATTCCGCTTTGTGTGATACTCTTCATGAATGTAATATCAGGTGTGGTGGTGTTTTGTACAATGTTGCCGATGCACGTGTAATTTTGCTTATCATTTCCGATGGTTATATGCTCGTTTTCGAGAGACGCCCATAGTCGGGCGCCTTTGCTACAGTTTCTTGGAGATACTCAGCTGATATTCAGTTCGGTTCAGTCATTCAGTCGTGTCCGACTCTTCGTGACCCTATGGACCATATCAGGCCACGCTTTCCGGTCTCTCACTATCTTCCTAACATCACATAACTTCATCTGCAGCGCCTTGAGGATGCCATCTAACCATCGCGTTCGCTGCCTACCCCTTCTCTGGTGACCCTCAACCTTTCCCAAAATCAAATCTTTCTCCAGCGACTCCTCTCTTCTCATCAGATGACCAAGGTAGCTGAGATTTAATTTTAGACTTTGACCCTCCAATGAGCAGTCAGGATTTATGGTCGACAATATCGACAGGTTTCCTCTTCTGGCAGTCCAAGGAAGTCTCGAGAGTCTCCGCCAGCACCACAATTCAAACGTGTTAATTCTTCGGATCACTGCCTTGTCAGGGCGGAGGGGCTTGCGAAACTCGATGAAGTCGTGAGCTCTGCTGTGTAGGGCCACCCAAGATGGACAGGTCACGGAAGAGAATTCTGACAAAATGTGATTCACTGGAGGAGGTAATGGCAACCCACTCTAGTATTTCCGGCCAAGAAAACCCTATGGCCAACCAGCTAATATTCAGTTCAGTTCAGGCGTTCAGTCGTGTCCGACTCTTTGTGACCTTATGGACCATGTCACGCCACGCTTTCCGGTCTCTAACTATCTTCTTAACTTCACATAGCTTCATCTGCAATGCCTCGAGAATGCCATCTAACCATCGCGTTCGCTGCCTACCCCTTCTCCGGCGACCCTCAACCTTTCCCAACATCAAATCTTTCTCCAGCGACTCCTCTCTTCTCATCAGATGACCAAAGTAGCTGAGCTTTAACTTTAGAATTTGACCCTCCAATGAGCAGTCAGGGTTTATGGTCGACAATATCGACTGATTTGATCTTCTGGCAGCCCATGGAACTCTTAAGAGTCTTCGCCAGCACCACAATTCAAACGCGTCAATTCTTCGGCGGTCAGCCTTTTTCACAGTCCAACTCTCGCATCCATACATCACAACTGGAAAGACCATAGCACGGGTTATACGGATCTTGGTTGGTAGACTAATGTCTCTGCTCTTTACTAGACGGTCAAGGCTAACCATTGCTCTCTTTCCCAGAAGCAGGCGTCTCCTAATTTCATGGCTGCAGTCTCCTTCCGAGGTAATCTTGGCGCCCAAGAACAGAAAATCTGTCACAGCTTCCACTTCTTGTCCATTGATGCTCCAGGACTTGATAGGGCAAGACGCCATGATCTTCGTCTTTTTAATGTTCAGTTTAAGCCCAAACTTCTCACTCTCTTCTTGTACGCGCATCAGAAGTCTCTTGAGTTCCACTTCACTTTCTGCCATTAAAGTGGTATCATCCGCATATCTAAGGTTGTTGATACGTTTTCCAGCAATCTTCACTCCAGCTGAAGACTCGTCCAGACCGGCCTTCCTCATGATGCACTCTGCATATAGGTTAAATAGGCAGGGCGACAGTATGCAGCCTTGCCTCACCCCTTTCTCAATCGGAAACCAATCAGTAAGGCCATGCCCAGTTCTGACTGTGGCCTCTTGCCCTTCATAAAGGTTCCCGAGGAGACAGATGAGGTGAATTGGAACTCCCATCTCTTGGAGAGCTTGCCACAATCTGCTGTGATCTACGCAGTCAAACGCTTTAGCATAATCAATAAAGCAGAAGTAAATGGGTTTCTGGAACTCTCTTGCTTTTTCCATGATCCAGCGAAGGTTGGCAATTTGGTCTCTAGTTCCTCTGCCCTTGCGAAACCCAGCTTGCACGTCCGGAAGCTCCCGATCCACATACTGCTGCAGCCTACCTTGCAGGATTTTTAACATCACCTTGCTAGCATGCGAAATAAGCGCGATCGTGCGGTAGTTGGAACAATCTTTGGCACTGCCTTTCTTTGGAATGGGGATGTAAACTGACCTCCTCCAATCCTGTGGCCACTGCAGGGTTGTCCAAATCTTTGGACATAATGTATGCAGTGTGTTAACAGCGTCGTGGTTGAGGTTTTGAAGCAACTCAGCTGGAATACCATCAATTCCGCTAGCCTTGTTCTTAGCAAGGCTGGCTAAGGCCCATTCAACTTCATTCTTCAGGATGCCCGGCTCGAGATCAGTAATCACAACCGTCCTATGTTGGGTTTGCACATCCGGGTCCTTCTTGTACAGTTCTTCTGTGTATTCCTGCCACCTCTTCTTTATCTCTGAGGCTTCGGTGAGGTCCTTGCCTTGTCTGTCCTTTATCACGCCCAGCTTAGCACAGAAGCTTCCTTTGATATCTTTGATTGTCTTATACAGAGCTCTTGTGTTCCTTAATTGGCTGTTGTCCTCAACTGCTTGACACTGTATGTTCAGGAAGGCATTTTTATCTCTCCTTGCTATTTTCTGAAAATCCGCATTGAGAACCTTGTATCTTTCTCTTTCCCCCATACCTTTTGCCATCCTCCTTTCCTCAGCTATTTGCAAAGCCTCTTCAGATAACCAGTTTGCTTTTTTGCAGTTCTTTTGCTTTGGAACTACCTTAGTAGCAACTTCTTGTATTATATCACGAACATCAGTCCACATCTCTTCGGGCTCTTTGTCTTCTAGATCTAATTCTTGAAATCGATTCCTCACTTCCACAGCATATTCTAATGGAATCTGATCCAGATCATACCTGAAAGGCCTTCTAGTTTTCTGCGTTTTCCTCAATCGAAGCTTAATTTTGGCAACAAGAAGCTGATGATCGGTGCCACAATCGGCCCCAGGCCTTGTTTTTACTGCTTGTATAGCGCTTCTCCATCTCTGCCGGCAAATAATATAATCGATCTGATTCCTGTACAGACCGTCCGGTGAAATCCATGTGTACAGGCGCCTCTTGTGCTGTTGAAAATGAGTATTCGCTATGGTCAGGTTGTTTTCTTGACAGAACTCTACTAGCCTCTGCCTAGCTTCATTTGGCTCACCAAGACCGAACTTGCCTGTAATTCCGAATATTTCTTCACTCGCGACCTTAGCATTCCAGTCTCCTATGAGAAAAACGACGTCTGATGATGGGGTGCGGTCTAAAAGGCATTGTAGGTCCGCATAAAATCTCTCAACGTCAGCTTCTTCAGCAGCAGTGGTCGGTGCATAGACTTGGATAACTGTTATGTTGAAAGGGTGACCTTGGATCCGAAGTGAAATCATTCGGTCGTTTTTGGGGTTGTACCCTAGCACTGCTTTGCCCATTCTTCTGTTTACTATGAGAGCGACCCCATTCCTTCTCTTGGATTCGTGCCCCCAATAAAAGACATAATGGTCGCCGGAGTTAAATTCTCCCATTCCGGTCCACTTGAGCTCGCTGATACCCAAGATATCAATGTTCAATCTGTCCATTTCTCGCTTGACGATATCCAGTTTACCTTGCGTCATAGATCTTCCATTCCATGTTGCTATGTGATATATCTCCTTGCAACATCGGACTTTCCGGTTGCTTCCCGACACACCCACAACTCGAGCGTCCTTTTGGCTTTAGCCCAGCCGCTTCATTCGTCCTGGAGCTACTAGGAATCGCCCTTTGTTCATCCCCAGTAACATGTGGGACGCCTTCCTACCTGGGGGGCTCATCTTCCGGCGCCATATCGATAATGGTATTGTGACTGGCCATAGGGTTTTCTTGGCAGGAAATACTGGAGTGGGTTGCCATTACCTTCTCCAGTGAATCACATTTTGTCAGAACTCTCTGCCGTGACCTGTCTATCTTGGATGGCCCTACACAGCAGAGCTCACGATTTCATCGAGTTTCGCAAGCCCCTCCGCCACGACAAGGCAGTGATCCATGAAGGGGCAGCTAATATTACATGCATTCAATTCTCATGCCACTATCAACGGGGGGTTGGCGCTGATGTGAATGGCATGTTTTGTGGCCGCAATCAGAGGACCAGTTTTCTGTTTCGTGGGTAGTATATATCATGGATGAAATGCCTGGGGCTTTTACGTTTTTTGGGAAGAAGGTCTATTATATAGCTGTCGACGTCGGCAATGACCATGTGGTTATCATCGGCTGTATACAGTTTTGATGAGTCTGTGTCGCTCTGTACTGAGCACAGTTTGGTGGCGTGTGCGGGGTGTAATTCACTAGTTTTACAGACATGAATCTTTCTTGCAGTGCGAGGACTTTTTGCGTTTGCTCAGGCGGAAGGGACTGCGTATTAATCTGCCGAATACTACGCTTGGAGTGAGAGCGTCTGCAGTTCTAATGCCACTCCTTAATGCCCTCTCCATGTCCTATAATATTGGGGTTAGGATGCGGCTCTAATAAGATGAGAAGCTGTAGTCTATAGAGTAGCTTGGCTGGAGCAGTTACGATGTTCACCTGTTGCTGCTGCATCTGCTGCTAGAGCACCACTATCTGCACGTGTACTCCAGCTGCCCATGCGTTCTGCCGGTCAAAGATTCAAAATTTATATTAAGCCATTTTCGGAGTAATCCTATGTAGAAGGACATGACAGTTTAGGAGGAATCGATACCTCTGGGAATGTCTTCATGGGGTGATTTTCATTTTGCGGTTGTATGAGAGTTAGAGGCAGATGCTGTGTTATTGGACGTGGGAAGAGACAGAAGAGGGGGGGGTGGGACGAACTAGCAGGGGATGGACGGAAACCTTACCTTAGATACCTTACCGTGGATTGGTTTTACCGGTGTGGCTGGGCCGGCCGGTGGTTGAGAGAGAGAGGTTATATAGGCTTTCTGGGTTAAGAGGGAGTCAGCGTGGGCAATACGCCGGTCCGCCATGAACCGGTCCCATCTCGACGGGGTAGCGGGAGCCACTCGAGGGGCCATATTGCATTTCTTGGTGCTCGCTGTCGCAGCTGGTGGGCCATGGTGTCGGGGGAGTCCGAGGAAACATGGTGGGCAGGCCTTGACCTAGCCAGGATGACACGAGCTCGCTAGATTTATGCGAGGCCTAGCGTGGAGGCTGCCATCGCCCAGAGTAAAGTCAACATTTAACTCGTAAGATCGGGTTCTCGAGCCCAAAAAAGACGTAGACTGGGTTAAAACTTCACTCGTTAGTTGCAGCACTGTGATTCATGAAGCCGTCGAGAAATCAGCCGCTTGCGAGCGCATTCGCCCACTCCACTGCCAGCTGGCAATCTTCCTCGCTCGGCAGGTGAGCCTCAAATTGATGCGCTGTTTGCCTGATATAAACAGGGTGCAGCTCGACGCTATGCTCTTTCACTGTACTTGTTGAAGAAGCATATGGCGATATGATTTGTTGGGCTGCGAATCCAGGAAGCTAGGCCGGACCTGTTAACACAGCAGATGTGCGACGTTTAGTATTTGGAAATATTAGAAAACGCAGAATAAAACTATAATATGACCTTAATCGAACCTTGTAGTTGTCCACCTAAAACTGTTTGTAATGCTGGACATACCTTAACCGAAGCTAAGGTAAAGAAAAATCTGTAAAAATTGGAACTAACAGGGGGTGCCAGAGCTGCAAGACAATCAGGTTTACTCCGAAAGCGAAGCTTGACCATCCTCCTGATGCAAGCCATCAAATAATGTACTTACAACTTTTAAAAACCGTGCACATCCATGTTTAGCACAGATTTTGCTCGTAGAAGTAGGTACAATCCTTGCTTATACACCCAAATGTTTTCTTTAAGATGTAGAAGACTGGTTATAATAGCGTGCCTGAGCAGAGCAGCTGCACTCGGAAACAGCAGTGGACAAAAAATTACGGTTTGTTGGTTCACATGCTCTTACAGGAAGCGGTTGCGTATCTTCTGCCAATATCAGATCGCATCATAAACAAGTGATGCAGCCGGCGTCTTTGCAATTTCTGAAATAAGAAATTACGAATTCCTCTTTGTCAAAAATTAGAACGTTGACGCCTGCCATTTGCCACGAAATCTATATTTAGTGTTTTGTGTTTTGTAAGGCCACTAAGAACATATTGTTACGAGGCAC
Source organism: Amblyomma maculatum (assembly GCF_055883805.1). NCBI lineage: Eukaryota > Metazoa > Arthropoda > Arachnida > Ixodida > Ixodidae > Amblyomma > Amblyomma maculatum. The sequence goes on from NC_139345.1 coordinate 199,837,027, forward strand.
GTCGAGATATTAGGAGGCGATGGTACGTCGTAGCCGCAACAGTTCACCGTCAGGGACACACTCACAGGAGAACCAGACGAAGCTGCAGCGTCGTCTTTCTCTACTAGCCCAGCACTTCGTCATCGTCTCTTTCACTGCGTACCGTAACAATATTTAGTGTTTTGTGAGGCCACTAAGAGGATTTTAAAGCAAACTTGTTTACTCTGTGTCTGACTTCCAAGCTTAACTCATAAGAACAGAAATTAAAAAACTTAAAAATAAGATCGATAAAATAACGTGTGATGCAAAGAATAACAACAATAATAATAATTGGTTCACAGGAAGGGAAAGGTGCCGTATCTGTCACACTTGCGCTGCGGAAGCAGTGGCGGGTGCAATGACGACCTACAAGAGGAGGAGGAGGAGGAGGAGGAAAAACTTTATTTAGCCCTATATTATTTGGCGCTTTTTGGACGTCTTCAGAGATGTCTGCTTGTTGTATCCACAAGAGTCTTCTCCGTCGACTTCATCCACTTTTTCACAATGGTCGGTTGCCCTCAGTCCAGGGCTCCGCTGGCTGCTGCAGCCCGTTGGGCTCGCTGTACCAGACCTTGCTGGTCATCGCAGCGGTTGCTGGACAGCAGAGTCTCCCATTGCTCCGCACTCGGGTTTCGAATTTTGGGGACCACATCTATGTTTTGACATGCCCATGTGATGTCATATAGTGTTGGTTTTTCATCGCACCACGGACATCTGTCAGCGTATATGGTAGGGTGCATTTTGTTTAGTATGTGTAGGTTTGGGTATGAACCCGTCTGTAATTGTCTCCATATGACGGTTTCCTCTCTGGTGAGAGAACTGTGGGGTGGGGGATATCGCATTCTTCTTCCTCTATAGTTTTCTAGTATGGCCGAGTATGCCTTGGGTGCTGGCAAAAGTTCCGCGGACACGTCGGATGCTCGGAAAGTAGTGTATGCTCGAGCTATCCTGTCAGCCTCTTGGTTCCCTGCCACCCCAATGTGCCCCGGTGCCCATATAATTTTGTGTCCGGTCTTGTTTTCTTCGTGGTTTTTAATTCTGTCGCTCGCTTTGAGGAGTATACGGAGCGCGTGACGACCAATCCTACCATTCATGAAATTTCGACAGGCTGTTTGAGAGTGCGTGAGTATCGTTAGCGACCGCCCAGCTCTATAGCCCTCCGCCACCGCTAGAGAAATGGCTACTTCCTCGGCCTCTGCTACTGTGCAGTGTCGGATAAAGGCGCTGGTCACTTCGCGTAGAGACGAATTGACCACCGTGGCCACTGCAATTTTGTTGTGTCCTCCTCTCGAGGACGCGTCTGCATACACAGTCGTGTCTTGAGGAGCGTATGTTTTTTGACTAAAATCGGCCCTTGTTTCTCTTCTACCTTGGTGGAGGTTAGGGTCAATGTTTCTCGGGATTGGAGCTACCTTGAGGGACTTGCGAAGGTTGTCGGGAAACGTTACCGTCCTCGCTATTTCGCGCATCTGCTCACAGTATCCGAGTCTCTGTAAAGCGCTCTTCCAGTCGTTGTCTGCAGCAGCCTGAGTTTTTGCGACTCAAGCTGCGCCTCGCGTAGTTCTTCGAATGTGTTTTGCAATCCAAGCGCCATGAGCTTTTCTGTAGACGTGTTGCGCGGTAATCGGAGCGCTGTCTTATACGCTTTGCGTAGCAGGGCATCCACTTGTTGTATTTCACTCTTGTTGAGGCACTGGTAGGGCAGGCTGTACATAATTCGGCTCACTACCAGGTTTCTAACTAGTTTTAGTGTGTCCTCTTCGCGCATGCCTTGCCGCCTGTTGGTGATGCGGGTGATCATGCGTGTCACTTGTAGCGTTGTTGTTTTGAGCATGGTAAAAGTGTGACTACTGCGTTGGTTCGATTGAACCCACATACCTAATATTCTTATTGTTCTCTTTTCAGGGATGGGCATTCCTTCCAGGTAGATGTTGAGTTTCAGGTTCTCAATGGTTGGGATGGTCCGGTTTTGTTTGCCACGCCATGTATGCAGACGACATAACAGTCTGGACGAACACCGGTTCCCTCGGGGAGAAGGAAGAAAAACTACAGGAAGCGGCCTTTTGTGTACAGAAATATCTCGCAGAAAGAGGACTCGCATGCTCGGCCGAGAAATCGGAACTGCTTCGAGTGTGGAGAGGCAAACAAAACCGGAACTACAAGAGATAAAAATTCAGTGGCAGGCTAGCCCCCGCCGCAAGTGGCGGTGCCCACCTGTAACAGCCCCATCAGGGGACAACTGAACCGCGCCGTAACGGAAGAGAGGAAGGAGGGAGTAAAAGTGGAAAGAGAGAAAGGAGAGTCGTAGTGGAGGGCTACAGAATAATTTCGACCACCTGGGGATCTTTAACGTGCGCTGACATCGTACAGCACACGGACGCCACTTCGTTTCGCCTCCATCGAAACGCAGCCGCCGCGGTCGGGATTGAACCCGGGAACTCCGGCACAGTAGTCGGGCGTCTTACCACAAGGCCAAAGCGGGTTTTAATTTGGCGTTCTTGAGCAACTGTATCGCCCGCGCTTCGCCAACTTAACGAATTATTTTTAGCAGAAGTGTAGCATAACGAATCTAGTGCATCAATCTACACATGATTTATTGAATACAACGCAGTTTGCAAAAAAATGTTACCATTATTTCATCACTTGGCTTTAAGACAAAATGCTTCACCGAATTACAAAATTCCGGAAACCCAAATGTGCAGTTAGTTCAGACTCACTCGGACGCCTTGGTAACAAGCAGTGAGCAATGTGTGAATTTAGTGTCTTGTGAAAAATTTGGAGACCTTTTTACTTGAGCGAGTGTTAAGCAAGCTCCCAGCCAACTAGAATGAATATTGTCACTTGGTAGTGGCAAGGTCATAGGCACAATAGAGGAGAATTGGATTTCACTGGAATAAACTCTTTATTGGGCTTACTTGCGCCCGCCAAAGAACTAAGCAATAACAAGAGCTCTAAGCGTCGTGTCAGAATTCGGCACCACTCAATTCAAAGCCGGCAAAGAAACATCTGAATAAATACGCAAAAAGACATGCAGAACAAATTGGAAATTCTAGGAAGTGACGAGAGCGGCTTTATTCATTCCAAGTGCATCTGGGCGCATCTTGCGCGACCAAGAAAATGATAAAATCGAGTCTCTTTGTCACTGAGCATGAACAAGATCGTTTCATTCGTTACGATCATAATGATAAGGCTTCGTTCCGGCGGCTCCTGAAGATAAAAACAAAAAAGCTTCCAGCTGTTCACGACAATATTGTAAGCACTGTGAGTGACCTTCATCTTCATCTCAGCGTAATCATCATCGGTCTTCGGGTCGTGCGAAGAAGACGAAGTGTTGCTAAGCTGTGGCTAGTCGGTAGCTGCTGCTTCGGCCTACCTGAAGTAAAAAGGTGAATTTGCTGGTGCGTTCTTCTGCCTCACAAGTGGTGGAAGTGACTCCTGATCCCAGCGTCCTCAACGCGGCACCCCCTGGAGCTCCGTTCCGGTCGTGTTCTTGGCGGCACATCAACCGCCATGGCGCAGTCACATCCCCCTGCTCTCACCGTTCCGGCGCCTGTAGCTACCGATGGGCATCCCACGGCTGCCCATGCCACCTCTGCACCACTGACGTCCCAAGGTGCACTTGCTCAGCACCATTTGACCCACCCAACTTGGTCAGTTACCTCACGTCAGCGCGACCCTCCGGTTTTCGCCGGTCTCCGCGGTGACGACGTCGAAGACTGGCTACAGCAGTACGATCGGGTGAGCGCTTTTAACGGTTGGGACGCTTCTATGAAGCTACTCAACGTCTCATTCTACCTGAGTGACGTGGCTAAGACGTGGTTCCTCAACCATGAGGACGCCATTCCTGACTGGCCTCAATTCACGACACAGATCCGCCAGATATTTGGAACTGTTGGTGCTGGTCCGGCCTCTTTTCAAAAGAAGCTAGAGACCCGTGTGCAGCTTCCAGGAGAGACATACACATCCTACATTGAGGACGTACTCGCCCTTTGCCGGAGAGTTAACAATGGCATGGTCGAGGCTGAACGTGTCGGACATATTTTAAAAGGAATTGGCTCTTTTGCCTACGCAGCTCTAGCTGCCCAAAATCCCGTCACGGTGGCAGACATTCGTGCCACTTGCCAGCGACTTGACTATCTACAGTCGCGCCGCCTCAACAACACCTGGGATCCGAGCCAAATTCCCGAAACTGATCTGCGCACCATCATACGATCTATAATACGGGAAGAGCTCCACAATGATATTTCGTCGGTTCCTGCCTTCTCACGCCCACCTGCTCAATCTACTGGGTTGCGTGGCATTATCAAGGAGGAGCTTACTTCACTCAATCGTCCCATGGCTACAGAACCACCAGCTCCGACGTATGCTCCGAACGTTCCGACGTATGCTGAAGTCACTGCGGCTCCTCCTCCTTGTCCTCCTGTCCATCACGCGCCTGTCCCACCCAGCCTCGCCGCCCTGTCCCCGCGACCACCGGTGTATGGTAATTGGCGGCCTCTCCCACCTCGTCCAGTATGTTTCTACTGCGGAATCCGCGGCCATGTAACACGCGTTTGTCGCCGACGACTGCGAGATGAGCGTGCGAGCTATGGGTACGTTCGACGTGACGACGCCTACCAGCTTCCTCCTCGCCAGTACTACACCGATAATGACCTCCGTCCCTCTTCCTCCCCGTCGACTTCTCCTGACCGGTCTAGGACAGCACGGCCATCGCGTCGTCGCTCCCCGTCACCCTTTCGCCGGACTTCGTCGCCCCTTCGCCCTCCATCTTCAGCTTCTGCCCGCCAAACGGAAAACTAACCTGTGCAGTTTCCGGAGGTAAAACTGCACCGCCTGTCGTCGCTCCAATTCCTCCTCTGCTCCCATCAAACATGTTGACTGTATTCCTTGAGGGACATGAACTGGAAGCTTTAATTGATACCGGCGCCGCTATTTCTATTATGAAACTTGACTTGTGTTTAAAACTGCGAAAAGTGCGCACACCTTATACCGGTCCTCCTTTACGTGCTGCAAATGGACAGAATATTAACCCTTGTGGAGCGTGTACAGCCCGAGTCACCATTGATGGCATCTTGCACTTCATTGAGTTTGCTGTCCTATCCTCCTGTGTCCATCAACTCATCTTCGGCTGGGATTTCCTCCAAAACGCCTCAGCAGTCATTACGTGTTCCCCTCCCACTATTGAAGTCACTGAATGCAACATTCTTGCCGATAGAGAACCACTTTCTTCCCGTGTAGTTATGCTTGCCGATCACGTCCTCTATCCGGGCAACGAAGATATTCTATCTGTGACTTCTGACGCCGTCACCGATGGCGACGTCCTGATTACACCCAGCCCTCGTCTCCTGTCAAGAGGTATTATCATCATCGTGTCCCTTCTTCGCTTCTCCAGCGGTTCTTCTCTTCTCGCCGCATTCAACACCACATCAGAGCCCATTCTTCTGCGACGCGACTCTACTGTTGCATCAATTGCTTCCGCCCAGCCTGTCACACTTCTTCCCATTTCCACCTCCGATCGCTCTGATTCATCCCCTGCCTCGCTCAGTGCAGCACTTCGCCACACGATCAGCACCGACCTGACAACAGACCAGACAGACGCATTGCTCGCTGTATTGAACAAGCACGCAGACTCGTTCGACGTCAATTCCGGCACACTGGGTCAAACCGCTGCAGCAACGCATCGCATACTCACCGACGGATCAAGCATAGTTAGACGCCGGCCTTATCGTGTTTCTCCAACCGAGCGCAAAGTTATTCAGGAAAATGTTGCTGACATGCTTGCACGCAACATCATACGCCCATCGTCTAGTTCCTGGTCATCGCCTGTTGTGCTAGTGCAAAAAAAAGACGGTTCGGTTCGTTTTTGTGTAGATTACCGTGCTCTAAACAGAATAACTCGTAAGGATGTGTATCCCCTCCCTCGAATTGACGACGCCCTCGATTGTTTGCAAGGTGCCCAATTTTTCTCCAGCCTTGACTTAAGATCAGGCTACTGGCAGATCCCCATGAATGAAGATGATAAAGAGAAGACCGCCTTTGCAACACCGGACGGTTTATACGAATTCAATGTAATGCCTTTTGGACTCTGCAACGCTCCTGCTACATTCGAGCGTATGATTGACACAGTTCTCCGCGGCCTCAAATGGAAAACATGTCTCTGTTACTTAGATGACATCGTCATTTTTTCTTCGTCATTTCCTGATCACCTTACTCGTCTCGATGAAGTTTTGACAGCACTTTCCAGCGCTGGCCTACAGCTAAACACGAAGAAATGCCGTTTTGCATCAAAATCCATTAAAGTTCTTGGCCATCTCGTAAGCAGCGAAGGAATTAAGCCTGACCCTGAAAAAATCGCTGCTGCGCTGCACTTTCCCCGTCCAACTCGGGTCAAAGATCTCCGCAGTTTCCTCGGCTTGGCATCATACTTCCGCAGATTCATCCGCAATTTCGCCTCTATTGCCTCACCTTTACATGCGCTTCTTCACAACGACACGCCTTTCATCTGGTCTCCTGCTTGCGAAGAAGCATTTGAAACTCTGAAGCGTGCTCTGACTTCGGGTCCCGTCCTCTGCCATTTTGATGATAAAGCACCGACAATTTTGCACACCGACGCCAGTAGCCATGGCATTGGCGCTGTCCTTCTGCAACGCCAAAACACCTCTACAGAAAATGTTGTTGCCTATGCGAGCCGAACTCTGACTTCTGCGGAACAAAACTACACTATTACCGAACAAGAATGTCTCGCCGTCGTCTGGGCTGTTCAGAAGTTTCGTCCTTACCTGTACGGCCGTCACTTCACAGTCGTCACTGACCACCACGCCCTATGCTGGTTATCCACTTTGAAAAATCTGTCCGGTCGTCTCGGGCGGTGGATCCTCCGCCTTCAAGAGTACGACTTTACTGTCACTTACAAATCGGGCAAGAAGCACAAGGACGCCGACGCTCTCTCTCGTTGCCCTATTGCTTTGCCGTCGCAACCCATGTCCTCGCATTCCTCTCCTGTCCCAACGGAGTCAAGCCATTTAAACCCTACAGTTATGCAGTCTTTGAGCGCCGCCTCTATTGCTCCCATGCCAGATATACACTGCAATCTTGCTCACCACCAGAGTGCTGACCCTTACTGTCAAAAGCTGATTGATAGTCTCAGCGGTGTTATTAGACCTCCAAATGCCCGTCTCCGTCGTCGGCTCAAAAATTTCAAGTTACAGGATGGCACATTATTTTGGCACAACTACAGCCCACTGGGCCACACATGGGTTCCCGTAATTCCTTCTTCCCTGCGTCCTCAAGTTCTACAAGCCTTTCACGACGACCCCACCGCAGGTCACCTTGGGTACCACAAAACCTACGACCGCATCAAACGTCGTTTCTTCTGGCCTGGCCTTTCAACCTCAGTATTAAAATACGTAGCGTCTTGCATCCCTTGTCAACGACGCAAGCGGTCTACGTCGCCTCCTGCCGGTCTCTTGCAACCTCTCCCATGTCCTTCCACACCTTTCGAAGTCGTCGGAATCGACTTGTATGGACCCCTGCCCTTGACTCCAGCTGGCAACCGCTGGGTCGTTACTGCCGTTGACCACCTCACCCGATACGCTGAAACCGCAGCACTTCCTTCCGGCTCCGCTTCCGAAATCGCCAACTTCTTCCTCCACACCATACTTCTTCGCCACGGCGCCCCTCGCCTCCTCCTTAGCGATCGTGGCAAGTCGTTCCTCTCCACCGTCCTCGCCGCAGTGCTTCATGCTTCAGGCACGGTGCATAAAACTACATCTCCTTACCACCCTCAGACCAATGGCCTCACGGAACGCTTTCATCGCACCCTTTCTGATATGCTATCCACCTACATTCACCCTCAGCACAACAACTGGGACTCTTTACTCCCCTTTGTAACCTTCGCCTACAACACTGCCGTTCAACGAACCACCACCTACTCTCCGTTTTTTCTTGTTTATGCCCGCCATCCTACCTTCTCCCTCGAAGCATCTTTCTTCACAGCTTCTACTCCTTCTGCCGCGCCTTCCCACGAACAGTTCGTGTCTCGTATCGCCCACTGCCGTGATCGTGCCCGCCTTCAAACTGAAGCCACTCAAGCTTCCAGGAAAAGCACGTATGATGCGACTCATCGCTCAGTGTCTTTCCGCCCTGGAGACGAAGTGCTACTCTGGACACCTACTCGCATCCCCGGCCTGTGTGAAAAGTTTCTGAGCCGTTTTATTGGCCCGTACACGGTTCTGGAACAAACTTCCCCTGTAAACTATCTCATCACACCTGCATCGCCTGTTCGCGATCGTCGGTGTCGCGGCACCGAGATTGTGCACGTGTCGCGCTTGAAACCCTTTAACCGCCGACCTTAAGATTTAATTTGCGACCAGGATGGTCGCTTTCGTTCGGGAGGGGGAATGTTGTAAGCACTGTGAGTGACCTTCATCTTCATCTCAGCGTAATCATCATCGGTCTTCGGGTCGTGCGAAGAAGACGAAGTGTTGCTAAGCTGTGGCTAGTCGGTAGCTGCTGCTTCGGCCTACCTGAAGTAAAAAGGTGAATTTGCTGGTGCGTTCTTCTGCCTCACAATATCGATGTTTCGTTATCATGATTACATTTCTAATAAACCAGCTAGAATTACACTTTCTCCATACAACGAAAACCTTTTATCAAACAGCATATACCCATTATTATAGTATCCCTAATATGTCCTGTTTTAATATCCTTCAGTATATGATTTTTAGTTGAAGATGGTCCCCAAAAACATCTGCTTTATAGCCCGCCTATATGACAGGTACTTTTCGCTCCCTTTGAAATTTTATCTCATTTTAGCCTCGTTCCTGCACCTCTCGGTATCGAATCAATAGTATTTTGCATTGTGTAGTCAGTTCTTCGCTCAGGCTATCATCCGACATTAACTCGCTCCATAATTATCAGCGGTAGGGCTTCACGATCACACATTTCTACCTACTGTGCGCGTACTAAAATGCTCAAATTCAAAGGAGAATGTAGAACAAAGTGGATCACTGGGAAACCTTTTCACAAAAACACTTCGGGGTGCGCGAGTACAGCAAGCCGCAACAGAGAGGAAGCGGAGGGTGAAGAACCCCTCTGAGGCGCAAACAGTCCTCCCACTTCGAACGTTCTGCCAGCTGTGCACGGGTCGCTATGGCTTCGTGCACTGAACGCCCTCAACTTTTCTGCTTCTCCTGAACCGATTATGGCTTTTTTCGCGCTGCAGTACTTCTCCGTCACTGACGTAAGTTTGGATAACGTAAGCATCATACGCTGACGACTGACACCGAGCGCTGTACATGATTCTGCAGCAACGTTCGAATTACGCCTCAGCGGGAACTTCAGTGCTTGTCGTTGACAATAGATATCAGCGACAACAGGCCCGTCTCGATCTGCTTCTCCACGGTCATGCCTGCAACTTTGATAAAGATTTGCTGTTATCTCTTCAAATTTATAGTTGTTAGACGCACAGTTGTTACTTGCTCAACAGCTCAAGTCAGTAACATAAGCAAACATTTCTTCCGCGATCACGTCTGAAAGTAATTACATATCCAGTTGTGCGCATTTTATTTCACCTTTGATCAGAGGGAACAGCCATGCTAAGAAAAAGGTTGCTTGTCTCGAATCAGTGCCCGAATTGCCCTTATCCATCCACCGTAACCCCGTTTCATATGCTATGTAAATCGGCGGTAGAGATTATTAACTTGTTAGTGATATCCAATGACGCAAGCACCACTATAAATGGTGACATTATCTTGAGACGGAATGCTGTGTGGCAAGAGGTCACATGCAATGCCATTTACTAACCTTATATATACCTTTTGGGATATTCAGTAAGGAGTGGGGATGCTCTAATAAATTATAATTAGTACTGTAACGATGCTGCATGATTTTTAGTTTTGGTTTTGAAAGGTGATGTACACGTGAAGGCAGCGTCGAAGCGATAAAGGTCGCTTTAGTCTGAAGCGGCTCGCGGAAAGGAGATGGAAAAGTTATAGGCGGTACAGAAGCGAGGATGAGTAATTTGAAATGGATGAATGGTGTAGTGTTTTCAGTATTCCTCCGGAAAAAATCTGTGTGAAATGATCTCCCATAGTACCTTCAAAGTCTGCTATCTGGCGTGGTTGTTACTCTGAATATAACGAGATGGCGCCAAATTCGATACTTAAGGTTAAATACCGAGAAATCCCCTGCTATAGTAAGGAAAAACACGCCCATAACCTTGCTAGTGAGTCGAAATAGCTAGATTAGTTAGCGTTTTATTATCAGCTGACACGGTTCTTATTGCTTTAAAAACGCGTTTGTTTTCAGCACGTGTTCTTTCTTTGCCATGTGCTCGGCCTGCCGACGTCGGCGTGCTCTCGGTAACGCGCTATCACAGGGTGGGGTTCGCGATTTTGATCATCAGCCGCGACTGAGCGAGAAAAGCGTATTAATTAGCCCTATTATATCTCCTCAAAGCAGCGCTGTTTTGTGTCCTCCTCGTCCTTCGTCTACCAGCGCTGGTTTTTTTCTTATCCACAGGGCCCCCCCCCCCTTTTTTTTTTGTTAACGTTAGCCTACTGCCGACTCACAACGATGTCCATGAGACATGACGATTCCTTTCACACTCTACCAAAGAAAAAAAAAAGAATAAGCCGAAGTAAAAAATCTGCGAGATATGCACTGCAGCAAAGGCACAGCCGGCGTTGTACTACGCAGCCAACGCTTCGAACTGCCACGTGGCGTACTTACTATGTCCAACACTCCAGCGCAAGGCGCGTATAGAGTTATACACTCACGACATTATATTGTCTCCCCAAGTTTGCAAATGTCGTCGCCTTTTGAAAGAAGTATACTATCATACGAAAAAATTACGTTTTAATTTTTTACGCTACAGTTTTCCACTCCACAGGCGGGTATTTGGTCATTTCGGCAAAGATCGAGCTTCTTATTGGTGAAAAACATTTAGTCGGAAATGTTAGTATAGGTACTATACCTCTCAAAAACGTACCGAGAGGCTACCATACGTTCACTCATTCCACGCCTATGTCGGCTACCACCTGTCGTGTTCGAGATGCTTTGCTCACAACACCAATGCCGGATTTTCTGATGAAAGAGGTATTTACGCGAGAGCATCAGAATATCTCCAGTATTAAAAACTAGTCAAATGTTTTCTACGTGGACTCATTTCAATGTCGTTAGAAAATCTTGTCAACAATGGGATTGATAATTGTACGTGAATTGTAAGTTTTTGCTTTCTATGATATGCATGGTAATAAACGTGATGTATTCTAAGGGTTTATCGATCGAAGAATACTATAATATCAAATATCTTGCGGAATTCGATATTGTTCTTTAACGCTTATATTTAAGTATGCCTCGAAATGGAAATAAATGCAAATGTTGTCGCTGTTAGAATTATTATTGGGCGAAAGCACTGGAAGCTGCAAATTCAGCTGTTTATATTTTTTATATATTTATTGGTGCCTCAAATGCCCACTAGGGGCGTTACATGAGGGGTGGGCTAACAAATCATATAAATAATTTGATGATGAATGTTTTGAAAAATTCGTGGTCAAGATGGGCAAAAGCTTCATCTGGCAGGTCGTTCCAATCTCTTGCAGTCTGGGAAAAGAATGATTTGAGATGTGCAGACGTGAAGGCTCAAGGTGTGTGGACAGCGTCCGAGTGACTGGTGCGAAGTTAAAAGTGGTGAGCAGGGGTGATAATGGAGTGACTAAGAGGGGAATGATAAAACCTGTGAAAAAGTGAAAGTCTGGCTATTTTACGACGGGATTCAAGGCTGGGAAGGTTAGCTTTTGCTTTCAATGATGTTGCGCTCGTATGATATGAGTAATCCGAATAAACAAATCGTATGGCGCGGGTTTGAGCGGACTCGAGTGTTTTAGAAAGGTTATTTTGTTGGGGGTCCCAAATAGAGCATGAGCATTGGCACCATCTTGGAGCCGCCACGTCATATTGCGGTAATTTACCAACGCCCTCGGCGACTGGCTACCCGCAACGGCTCGCCTGATCTCGCAGAACACGAATTGAACCCTACTTGTGAAGTGTTCAGGGAGGCGCCTTGTTAAGTGGTGGATACTTACACTACACCTAGATATAACGTGCGAGGGCCCTTGCAGCGGGGCTCAGTGGACCCAGAACCTTACTGGCTCCCCGCAAATGGAAAAATTGAAGTCACTGAAGATTTGGTTTGATAAGTCGGGTTTAGGTCCCAAAGCGACCCAAGCTATGAGGGGTTCCGTAGTGGATGGCTCCGGAAAATTTGACCACCTGGGCTTCTTTGAAGTGCACTAACATAGCACGGAATACGGGTGCCTAGCTTTTCGCCTCCATGGAAAAGCGGTGGCAGTGGCCAGGATTCAATCCCGCCTGCTTGGGCCACGACGGGGATAAATTCATTGAATAAATTTTACTTCAATTCCTTCAGTCAGATACGGCTAAATGTTCTTGGGTAAGTACTGCCTATTTTGAGAAGCAATAAACGAACAGCGATGGGTAAGGGAGTTTAACGCCCGAGTACTGAACGTGAGTACTCTGCTTCGAACCCAAGCCGTTACATTCATATGCTATGATTGTTTTAAATGCGCAGCCAGTGCAAGAAATCATCGCATCTTCTCACTCTTACGCCCCATCATTCTCTCTCGAAGAAACGTAAGGGAAACGCACGTTTGCGCCGCTTTACCGAGATTAATTTCAATTATGCACGCGGCGCCACGTGGTTGTGACATCACGAAGCCACCTGGCCCGATCCGAGCGACAGCACAAAAATATCTGACCAGATTCTTCGTCGATGGTGGTGGGCGGAAAAGTGCTTTCGCACCAATAATCTTTATTGAAGGTATGCTGATTTTATTTACAGCGAACGTAAGCGGGAAAGTACGGTACTGCGAACTTTGGAGTTATCTGCAACAAAAGCGTGAAACGTCGCCTTTAGAGCCTGAAGTAAAAGGCTTCTTGACCTCTTGCGAAGCATTCTTCAATGAAACTTGCGACACAACAAATATTTTCAACGTGTACGACCCTGATATCTGCGGAATAAAGAAATAGTTTTTATTCATTCAATAAAGTGTTCAAACACCTAGTGTTTCATGTCAGTTTCTGTGTCCAAATTTTTCGGAAACGCAACGATATTTGAACATGAGAATCACCACATAGCCCACTTGCAATCAGTTTTGATGTACAATAAATCTCGGCCGAGAGGCAACAATCGAGTTCAAGACGCGCCAAGCCCATCAACTGACAGAGATCAACATCAAGATCAACTGACAGAGGAGCGCGCCCTGGCTTGGCAACAGTCCGCTCATACTAACCTGTTGTGCTTAACGCGGTGCGGTATGGGCCACATTATTTTTATTTCTTGTAATTACTCACACTAAGCTAAGTCCATTCATACCCTTCCCTTCGCTTATCCTCATCACACCGAGAACTGGGAGCCTTAGAAATATTTTTGAATATTATGTCATGACAGCATTTATAATGTTGGGACTTCATATTTCGAAGTGTACATACCATTTCTGCCGCTCCAACAATTGCAACTCCTTGACCACTGGAGCTTGCTGTCTGCTCTCAAGACTTGCAACTAATGTTTGCCTATGGGAACTATACTGCACTGGAATCATTTTAACGTGTGGGGTTTCGCGTCGCTGGCATATTTAACCGCGCCGGATCTTCGGTCAGACTCTGCTACCTCGCGCGTAATTTTCGCTGATCGCGGAGCTGTAGCATAAACGTTCAAACGAAAAAGTGCAACGAAGCCTAAAACCTGCAAACGCAGCAGCGACGACATAATGTTGCTGGTAACTAAATCGTATTTGTATGCAAACATTGCGGTAAGCGTTGCGATGACCGAGTTCTCGGCTGGTTTATACGCAGAGCAAGAAGGAGCGCGAAAGCTGAAGAAACAAGCAAAATAGTATGCATTACAAGCGCTGTATGTTTTTTTTTCTCCCATGGGCTCATCGCTAGGTACACTAGTCTCTTCGTCGTTTTATGTTTAGCAGGCTACGCTCACTAATGGATAGGCCCATTTTGGAGCCTGCGATTGAGCCTGCATTAAACATTTTGACAGTAATCATCGTGTTGAATGCCCTTAAGGACAGCTGTGAAATATGTTATCCATGGTAGCCCACATTATTCAATTCCAGTTTTAGTCGTGCTTAATCGTCAATGTGACATGAGATTATCAAAGCGGCGTCGATTGTGGTCTCTTTCTAAACGCTCGAAACAACCTATCGGAAAGTGGAAATTCTAAAAAAAGAAGATACTACCTTTGTTTTCTTACAGGTGTGCAATGACTTCGAAGCAAAAAATGCTCCCTTGAACGACATTTTTCCTATGCGCATTATTTCTCGCTTCCCAGTTTGCGGACTTCAGTTTCCAAAACCATACTGGGCCCAGTGCGGCCCCAGCGCACAGACAGCGTTTCTCCCAGTGTGTCGCGTATGCCAGCGACACACCCAGCGTCAAAAAGCTAATCCCAGCGTTGTTTTTTCCATCATACTAGTGCTACCAGTATCTTCCCGTCACTGCTCCAGATAATCTCGCAGACTTCCAGCGTTCCCAGCAGATCCAGCGCGACCGCAGTGCGAAAAACTTACTGGTTTCGCACTGGAAGACGCTGGGAGACGCCGGTTTTTGCAATAGGGAATGCTGCACGATTTCCACTCCACAACGCATTGTTCTAGTGGCTAACGTGAGGCCAGAATGCCTGCAGTGCACTGTGCTCAAAGAATCGTCATGCTTACACGTGTAGGTTCACCGCATCAGGTATACCCTCTAGCATTAGATTTTGGACGCCAATAGCATCTTTTGAAAGCCTCCAGCAGGGCAGGAAGCGTTGCGTCGATCACCTGCACACATTAAAATTTAACATTAGAATTCATATAATTTACCCTTAGCACCACAATTTAATTTACCCTTAGCACCACATCATAATTAAATGTCGCGTTCAACTGTCACCGAGAGCTACAAAGTTCTGTACTGGACACTCCTTTGCAGTAGATGCCATTTTGTGGATTGAGCGATTTTTTTTAGCACTAGAATTTTTTATTCTCCTATCCGTCCACAAATTTTTGTTGTTCCTTCCCTACACTCTCCAGCCGAGTGTTGTGCATGCCACTTTCCAATTTGACATCTGCCAAATATATTTTTACGAAGCGGCAAGCCGATGAAAACAGGAGAACAGAGGACAAAGAGATGGTCGATGATAGTGAATGACGTTTAATGAAAAATTGGCTGTGGCTTAGCTTGGTTAAGCATGGTGATTGCGACGCAATACGTGGTACTACTATTGTACCGCTTGTGGTGATGCTTGGCTCTGCTATATTCACCATGATGATGCTCCGGTTATGTTTGCTGTTATGGCTATGGTGACGCTTGACTGTACTATGTTTAGCTATGGTTTTACATAGGTAAACACGCACAGGCAGAATGACAATGCACACATGTTTCTCGTTTCATTTTTTGCTCAAACCTATAAATGCACTCCGGTGGTCCATAAAGAAATAGCTTTTTGTCTCTACATCACTAATTACGTATTCATCGGAAGATCGAATACTTCAAACGCATCGAATTTCAACATCGGGGCAGTGCTCATCCTCTTTGCAGCCTGCCTAAGCGCTTTGACTGTAGGCTGCATCTCATGGCTTGACGAGAGGAGCGGAGTCAGGCCGTAACTGCCACCGCGGAAGGCGACGGTGAGCCCCCGCTCTTACACAGATGGTATGACGTCACGCAGCGCGCAGCGCCACTGGTGAGAGGAGCAGAAGTCAGGCGGTAACTGCCACCGCGCAAGGCGACGGCGCGAGTGGTGAGCCCCGCTCTTACACAGATGGTATGACGTCACACAGCCAGGTCACGCTAAAGGTCAAGCGTGGCTGCCACCGCCGCGCCTTTTGACGGGCTGAGGTGGTAGCTAAAGTAGTATTGCTTCGCAATAAAAATGTAAGCTGGCCTAGCGCGAGCGCTCCTGCCCGCGCCACTGCCCGCTTCCTCTTCATCGTTCGTCCGTAACAATATGAATATTGTCCCGTGGTGGTGACGAAGCCGATGGCACAAATGGAGAGTCTGGGAGTGCACGGAAGTTTTTTGTTGGGCTGACTTGCGCCTGTATAAGAACTGAACAACCAGGTGGCAGCGATTGCAACAATCGTACTCAGTGGTCATCGATCTACAAATGCCTTTCGCACACGTCAACGCTCAACCTAAGACGGCTTGTAAATATCTAGATAACGTTCAAATTGTTACTAGCACAACCGGGAACATTGTAGAAACTACGCGAGTGGCCTGAATAGTCGAGACAGACCTCGGCGCATCTTGCGCGACAAAAAAGCTCATACAGGTGCGTCTCGCGACATCGAGCATTAACAAAGAAAGAATACAGAATTGATATGCGCGCCAGAATCAGTGATAAGGCCGCATGCTGGCGGCTGCTAAAAAACAACAAATACAGTTCTGAAGGTTTCGCGGCAATACATATATATACGGCATTAAAAGAAGTGAAATAGGAAAGTGGCATGCACAACACTCGGCTGAAGAGTGTAGGGAAGGAACAAATTCTTCCATTTGTATATGTATGTATGTATGTACGTAGGTATATATATATATATATATATATATATATATATATATATATATATATATATATATATATATTGTGAGCCTTCCGTGGACCTTCTTTCATTTGTACATGCCATCATCGTCTTTCATTTGTACATACCATCATCATCGTCCCGCGGCGCCGGATCCGGCGCGTGCCTGGGTTCGTAATCGGATTAAAACGCTAGACAAGGCTTCGCTGTCCTTGCCGTCACGACCTCGCCGTCTCGACCTAGCCTTTTTCCACAAGTGGTGGAGGTGAGACTTGATCCTCTTGCTGTTTTGTGCCCTGCCTCTCGCTGGAGCTACGTTCCGGTCGCTGTTTACCGCCTGCCACCATCGTTATGTCTACCGAGAGCACCCACGAATCGGCAGGACCATCTACCTCGGCTGCACCACCCCCTCCGACTGTGCCCACACGACAACGCGACCCGCCGCTGTTCGCTGGTCGTCGCGATGAAGACGTCGATGACTGGCTGGACACCTATGAACGCTGCAGTAACTACAACCGGTAGGACGATGCTCTAAAATTTCGGAATGTTTCTTTCTACCTCATTGAGGTCGCCAGAACCTAGTTTATTAACCGCGAACCCCACACCACTAACAGGACCACATTCAAGCAGCAGTTCCGCCAATATTTCGCGGACCCAGCAGTTCGGACTGAGGTCGCGAAGAACAAGCTCGCCTCTCGCCTCCAAGGTCCCGATGAGTCGTACGCGGCTTACATAGAGGCCATACTTGCACCCTGCCGGCGTTTCAGTCCCGCTCTACCACAAGGCCACCGAAGCGGTGGCCTTGTGGTACAGCATCCGCCTCGCATTCGGGAGGTACCGGGTTCGATCCCTGGTGCCGCCGGTTGCCCACCGGTTTTTAAATGGGTACAAGCTTTCCCCCGGCCTGGTGCTCGGCTCTTCTGGGGTGAAATGCTTGGGAAAAGGGGTCACAGCCAAAATAGTTGCGCCGATGTGGCAGTGATTCGTTCCGCCATCGGACAACAATAAGTCCGCTTTGCGCGGCAACAGCCCATTATGTGGCCCTTTTTTTTAGTCCTACCCGACCTGTGAGAACCAGACCTTTGCAGGTCATTAGTTGTTCGAAACTTTAAGCCCTCTAAGGAGCACAGCAGTGTTAGCAGAGCCTCTTCCAAACGCACACCCCTGAGAGAGCCGGGCGCCGGGCCGGGGGACGATTGTACCCATTTTACCGGTGGGTGTCCGGCGGTGGGTTTCGAACTGGCCACCTCCAGCAGTCGAGACGGGCGCCCAAACCACTCGGCCACGCAAACCACGCGCACACCACATCTTGAAAGGAATTAATTCTGTTGCTTATAATACCCTGATTGCCCAGAATCCTTCTACTGTTGACGCCATTATTGCGACCTGCCAACGCATCGACCAGCTGCAGTCCTCCCGATTGCAGCCCGGCATTGCTACTGGCCCGACCTCTGCTGACCTGGATCTACGGGCACTGATACAAGCCATCATCCGGGAGGAGCTCCAAGCCCTCTAGCCTGTCTGTCGACACGGGTGCGATCATTCTTCCGTACCTTCTAATGACGCCGGTCTCAGCAACATCATTAAAGATGAGCTGGCAAGAATCACGCGACCTATGGCGTCCGACCCTCCTGCACCCCGCCCAGCATCGACGTACGCGCACGTCGCAGCATCACCCCCTCCTTTTGTTCCGCCGCCCCAACTGGCATCGCCCTACAACCACATCAACGCCCTGACGACGGCTCAGCCTAGCCACCCTATTACGCCCCTTGGCGCCTCTCTCACCCAGTGTGCTACTGCTGTGGAATCCGAGGACATATATCACGCTTCTGTCGTCGACGCATTCAGAACGAGCGGCGTGGTTATGACGCCTTCGAAAGTGACGTACCCTCATATTATCAGCCACGACCTATTCCCAGACCACCTCGTCGATCCTCTCCACCGCCAGTATCCTCGTCTGAACCAAGTGGTGCCCATGTATCCCGACGCCGGTCCCTTTCCCCATACCACCGCTCTGTTTCTCCACTTTGACCAGCAACAAATGTTCCTGTCCGTCATTCGGAAAACTAAGCGATGCAGTTTCCGGAGGTGAAACTGCACTCTGAAAACTTACCAAAAGTCCTCCTCATCGCCCGTACAATATGATTTTCGTTTTAGCTGGAGGATTACCGGTCGAAGCTTTGATTGACACAGGGACTGCAATTTCTGTTATTCGCGCTGATTTGTGCCACCGTTTGCGGAAAGTAACGACACCATATGATGGACCTGAACTTCGTGGAGCAAATGACGTCCCTCTACATCCTTCAGCAAAGTGTACAGTTCGAATTGTTATAGACGGCGTCCGCCACTATGTGCAGTTTGCTGTGCTTTCACCGTGTGCGCATCAGATGATTTTTGGATGGGATTTTTTGTCAACAGCTTCGGCGTTAATTTCTTGTGGCGACCGTGTTATCCATATGACAGACAGCGATTTTTCATCTGAAGTTTCTGAACGACATCATCCCCTCGTTGTCGCCGCTGATAAAGTTCTGCCTACTCAGTGCGACAAAACTGCTTACCGTTGTTTCTGACCACATCAATGAGGGGGACGTACCCGTCGCACCATCTTATCGTCATCTTGCACGCGGTATCGCCTTCCCGTCTTGTCTTGTAAGGTTCTGCAACGGCTCAGCGACAGTAGCGGCCACTAACACTTCACGTGAATCCCTCGTGCTCCCAAAAGGAACTTCGCTCCCCTGCATGGTGGATGTTCAACCTTTGTCCTTGATGGTGCTCACCGCCCCTCTGCCTCAGCACCGTGTTTCGCCAGACGTCTCTCTTTCTGTTCTCACAAAGACTATTAATCCTAACCTCACGCCGAACCAACGCCAGGAACTGCTGACATTGCTTCGACAACACCAAGCCATTTTTGATGCCCCTTCCCCACCACTGAGACGGACTAGTTTTGCGCACCATCGCATCATTACTGAAGGTAACTCAATCGTTCGCCGACGGCCTTATCGGGTTTCCCTCTCTGAACGAAAAGTAATTGAAGGAAATGTAAATGACATGCTCCATCGCAATATTATTTGTCCCTCGACAAGCCCATGGTCCTAAGCAGTAGTGTCAGTTAAAAAAAAGGACGGCTCGGTACGCTTTTGTGTTGATTACCGCGCACTCAACAAAATTACCCGCAAAGATGTAATGCCAAGAATTGATGACGCCCTTGACTCTCTCCAAGGCGCCGAATATTTCTCGACTTTGGACCTCCGCTCTGATTGTTGGCAAATATTTATGCACGAGGACGATAAAGACAAAACAGCTTTCGCAACTCCCGATGGCCTTTACGAATTTAATGTTATGCCTTTCGGACTTTGTAACGCACCAGCGACATTTGAAAGGATGGTCGATACTGTGCTTCGTGGCCTAAAATGGAGAACCTGTTTATGTGACTTGGATGACATTGTCATCTTTTCGTCAACTTTTAACGACCATCTCACACGCCTGAATGAGGTCCTCACGTGTCTCGCTTCAGCGGGCCTTCAGCTCAACACCAAGAAGTGCTACTTTGCCCAGAGGAATATAAAATATTGGGACATCTAGTCAGCCATGACGGCATTCGTCCAGACCCTGAAAAAATTATCGCGGTCTTGAAATTTGCTCGTCCACAACGGACTACAGAATTGCGCAGTTTTCTCGGCCTGGTGTCTTATTTCCGGCGTTTTATTAAACATTTTGCAAGTATTGCTGCTCCACTTCATCAACTACTTAAAGCACGCAGCCCTTTCGTGTGGACTGAACAGTGCGAAGCTGCTTTTAATAACCTGAAGCACGCCCTCACATCAGACCCTGTTCTTGGCCACTTCAGTGACAGCGCTCCAACCATCCTGCACACTGATGCCAGTGGTCTCGGTCTTGGCGCTGTACTTCTGCAGCGCGATGCAACTTCGTGTGAGAAAGTGATTGACTTCGCCAGTCGGACTATGACTCCAGCTGAGAAAAACTACACCATTACCGAGCAGGAGTGCCTTGCCGTCGTCTGGGCTGTCCAAAAGTTTCGCCCTTACCTATACGGTCGGCACTTCAAAGTTGTGACCGATCACCATGCTCTTTGCTGGTTGTCTTCGCTCAGAAATTTGACAGGCCGACTTGGCCGTTGGATTCTACGCCTGCAAGAATACAATTTCGACGTCACTTATAAATCGGGTCGCCAACACCAAGACGCCGACGCTCTTTCTCGATGTCCACTTTCGGAATCGGCTTGCTGTTTTTCTTCCCAATGCATTTCCACCTATGACCACAGCCGGCCATCTCTTTCCCCGACGTATATCACAGCAGTTTCATTTGACGACTCTGAGAACAAACACGCTCTCCGCTCACAGCAATTAGCCGATGCCTACTGCCGTCCCATCATCGACCGCCTTATTGGCGCTTCGGACCCACCCAATGCTCGGCTTCGCCGACAACTTCGCAATTTCAAGCTCGAAAATGGCATCCTACACCGCTTCGTCTATTGCCCTGATGGAACTCGCTGGATCCCAGTCGCGCCGCGTGTGCTTCGCCCACGTATACTGGCGGCTCTCCACGATGATGCTACTGCAGGTCACCTTGGTGTTGACAAAACCTTCGACCGCGTGAAAAAACGATTCTTTTGGCCTGGCCTATCTTCCAGCGCTGCCGAATGCGTCGCATCCTGCCGTCTGTGCCAACGTCGCAAACGGCCGACTTCTTCACCCGCTGGCCTTCTACAACATGTGTCCTGTTCCGACACGCCATTCGACGTAGTCGGCATCAATTTATATAGTCCCCTACCTCTCTCCGATGGGGGTAACCATTGGATTAAAACAGCTGTCGACCACCTTACACGCTACTCTGAGACAGCACCTGTACCGACCGGTTGCTCTCAAGAAGTAGCAAATTTCTTTTTGCGGTCAATTGTATTGCGTCATGGCGCTCCTCGGGCGCTCCTAAGTGACCGCGGGACGGCCTTCTTATCGACAGTCGTTGCCGACGTTATTTACGCGTCATCCACCCTTCATAAGACAACCTCAAGCTACCATCCTCAGACTAACGGGCTGACTGAGCGATTTCACTGCACCTTATCGGATATGATCTCCATGTGCATCACACCGGATCATCGAAATTGGGACACTATTCTACCGTTCGTCACTTTCGCCTATAACACAGCAGTACCGCGGACTACCGATTATTCTGCATTTTTCTTCGTTTATGGCCGTCCTCCCACTACAATTCTCGACGCTTCCTTCTTTTCTATGCCCGACTACTCCACATCGGTACCTACCCAGTTCTTATCTCGTGTGGCCAGATGCCGTCATCTTGCCGGCCTCAACACAGCAGCGTACCAGGAAGACCGGAAGAGTCGCTACGATTCTACGCATCGCGTGGTCTCTTATCGCCCGGTGACGAAGTACTGCTTTATACACAACTGCGCACCCCTGGCCTTAGTGACAAATTCCACCACCGCTACCTTGGTCCCTACGAGATCATCAGCCAAACTTCTCCAGTTAACTACAAAGTCACGCCTGTTGATCCCCCAGCAGATCGACGCCACCGTGGAACTGAAATTGTTCATGTTTCGTTCTTGAAACCGTTTGTGCGCCGCGGTACATCGGTTAGTTAGGAGCGGCCAGGCTGGCCGCTTCCGACCCCCCGGGCAAATTGTGCGAGCCTTCCGTGGACCTTCTTTCATTTGTAATTGCCATCATCTTCTTCTTTCATTTGTACATACCATCATCATCGTCCCGCGGCGCCGGCTCCGGCGCGTGCCTGGGTTCGGAATCGGATTAAAACGTTAGACAAGGCTTCGCTGTCCTTGCCGTCACGACCTCGCCGTCTCGACCTAGCCTTGTTCCACAATATATATATATATATATATATATATATATATATATATATATATATATATATATATATATATATATATATATATATATATATTTATATATATATATATATATATTGTGAGACAGCACTTGCACAAACGTCTGTTCTTTTTCAGAACCTACTGGCATACAGCGCGCGACGCTCCGAGCAGCAGTCGGCGATGATGATGATGATGGATCTATACAGATGAAAGAGGTGAAAGTTCACGCGCTGCGCTCACACAAATCCCCCCGACAAGAGAGCGGCCACCCTGGTCGCTGATTACAGGGATGAGGGACGACGGGCATAAGGCTTCATGCGCGAGACGTGGATGATCTCTTCGGAGCGACGACGTCGATCTGCGGCGGTGTGCTAGGGAGTAACGCGGTAGTTCACCGGAGACGTTTGTTGGAGTACTGTATAAGGGCCAATGTAACGATGGAGGAACTTCTCACACAGGCTACGAATGCGGATTGGTGTCCACAGGAGAACTTCATCACCGGGGTAAAAGGAGGGAGTTCGACGGCGTTGATCATGCAGGGCTTTGCGTTCTTGTTGAGTATCTTCAGTGTTCAAACGGGCAAGTTGGCGACACTGGGCCATACAAGTGGCAAATTCTTCGCCCAGAGATTCAGATGTAGATGGAGCAGAGAAGAAAGTAGTGTCGAATACTGTCGATGGTTGACGGCCATAAAGTAAAAAGAAAGGGCTATAACCAGTAGTGCGCTGAACAGCGGAATTGTAGGCGTAGGTGACGAAAGGTAAAACATTGTCCCAGTTCCGGTGACCAGGAGCAATATACAAAGTGCGATGAAACCGCTCGATGAGTCCGTTGGTCTGAGGGTGGTAGCTAGAAGAAGTCTTATAGACGGTGTTGGCTGCGCGCAGTACTTCCTCAAGGACTTGAGAAATAAATGTCTTTCCACGGTCGCTAATGAGAATACGAGGAGCACCATGACGCAAAACTATCGCACGCAGGAAAAAATCGGCGACTTCAGAGGCGGCACCGGAGCGTAGAGATGCGGTTTCAGCGTACCGCGTTAGATGGTCGATGGCAGTGACAACAAAACGGTTGCCGTCTGACGTCAAAGGGAGAGGACCAAACAAGTCAATGGCGACCGTGTCAAAAGGCACAGATGGGCAAGGTAGAGGTTGCAGTAGGCCAGCAGGAGGGGATGTTGAACGCTTGCGATACTGGCAAGACGGACATGATGAAATATATTTGGCGACCCTGGCAGAAAGCCCAGGCCAGAAGTAGCGGCTCTTGATACGGTCGTAAGTTTTAAAGTGGCCTAAATGTCCAGCAGGGGGGTCATTGTGGTAAGCCTCCATAATTTTAAAACGAAGGGAGTGAGGGGCAACGGGTACCCAGCGTTGACCCGCAGGGTGATAAACGTCGTGGTAAAGTGCTCCATGGTGAAATCGGAACCGACGAAGCTGACTGCGCAAGCGGCTGTTTGGGACAACTGATTCTCCACGGAGGCGAGCGATGATAGTGCGGCAGTAAGGGTCAGTCAGCTGCAGGGACGAGAAATCACCATTGTTCTCGAGTGGAGCTGTAGCGATGGGTGCAACATTCAGGTGGCCCGCAGAAGGCTGACTCGGATGGCATGAGGGAGAGGAGACCGTATGTGGGGCCGCGTCAGTAGGTATCAATGGGCAGCGAGAGAGAGCGTCAGCGTCGAGGTGTTTTCGCCTAGATTTATAAGTGTTGGTGAAGGTGTATTCTTGAAGACGTAGCACCCAGCGACCCAGTCGACCCGATCAGTTCTTCAGCGATGACAGCCAACAAAGTGCGTGATGGTCTGTGACAATGGTGAAGTGGCGGCCATACAAATAAGGTAGACATTTTTGAACCGACCAAACAACGGCGAGGCACTCTTGCTCGGTAATAGTATAGTTACGCTCAGCTGCAGTAAGCGTACGACTGGCGTATGCGACGACTTGCTCTTCAGACACTGCGTTGCGTTGGAAGAGAACCGCGCCAATACCGTGGCCACTGGCGTCTGTGTGAAGTATGGTGGGCTCGTCAGCGTCAAAATGGCGAAGCACAGGAGTGGAAGTGAGTGCCTGCTTGAGAGCTTTGAAGGCGTCTTCACATTCAGTGGACCAGGTGTAAAACACTTGGGAAGACACGAGCTTGTGTAACGGGGCCGCAATTGTTGCAAAGTTCCGAATAAAACGGCGGAAGTAGGAGGCTAAGCCAAGGAAGCTGCGAAGATCTTTCTGACGTTCGGGCTGAGGAAAATTAACGACAGCCGCAATTTTGTCGGGATCAGGCTGGATTCCTGCCTTACTGACAACATGGCCCAGTACTTTGATGGTCTTACTGGCAAAGTGGCATTTCTTGGTATTCAGCTGAAGCCCCGCCTGGGTAAGGAACGTGAGGACTTTAGTGAGACGCTGTAAGTGCTGAGCGAAGTTTGACGAGAAGACAATGATGTCGTCGAGATAACATAGGCATGTTTTCCATTTCATGCCGCGAAGCACGGTATCAATCATGCGCTCAAAGGTGGCCGGCGCATTGCAGAGTCCGAAAGGCATCACGTTAAATTCGTAGAGACCGTTGGGGGTAGAAAAGGCAGTCTTGTCCTTGTCTGCATCGTGCATAGGAATTTGCCAGTATCCCGAGCGGAGGTCGAGACTGGAGAAATACTCAGCGCCTTGGAGATAGTCTAATGCGTCATCAATACGAGGCAAAGGGTAAACATCCTTGCGCGTGATCTTGTTAAGTGCCCGGTAATCCACGCAGAAGCGGACTGAGCCATCTTTTTTTCGAACGAGAACCACGGGTGAGGACCAAGAGCTCGTGGATGGCCGGATTACATTTCGAGCAAGCATGTCAGCAACTTGCTCCTCAATGACTTTGCGTTCTGCTGCTGAAACGCGATACGGCCGTCATCGAACAATAGCAGAGCCGTCCGTCTCTATGCGATGAGAGGTGACGGAGGTCTTCCCTAACGCTGAGGCGCACACATCAAAAGACTCTCGGTGCCGCATGGGGACGTCTAGCAGAGCTGTGGACTGCTCGGATATAAGGTCAGGGCTGATGGCGGCTGCGAGCGCAGAGGATGTCGGAAATGAAGGCTTGGCAGCAGGCGGTGGTGCGCTGGAAAGTGTGTTGAGGGGAACGGGATCGCAGTCAAAAATAAACCCAACTGTGGCTCCTCTGGGCAGTAAGAACGGCTGGAGAGTTGTATTGAGGGCCGCAACCACCGCGCAACCACGGGTGAAGGAGGTGAGGCACGAGACAAGAGCTAGGCCGCCGGAGGTCCACCGAGGAGCGGGCATAACGAAGGCCTCGCCATCGAGAGAGTAGTCCAATGCCACGATGATCAGCTGCTCGCGTCCTGGGGGAAAAACGAAATCAACTGCTGCGAACACGGGTGGTGGTGAACAATCAGAAGTCGGTAATATATCGGGGTCCGCAAGACGAATATGGCGCTCACGGCAAGAGATGAGGGCGGACGCCGACGATAAGAAATCCCACCCGAAGATCATGAGATGAACGCACGTGGGGAGCACAATAAATTCAATATGATGCCGCTGGTTATCGATGAGGACACGTGCTGTGCATTGGCCGTTGGGTTTCATAAGAGTTCCATTAGCTCCACGAAGTGGCGGACCGATGTATGGCGTTAGAACTTTGCGCAGATGAGAACGCAGAGAGAAATGCATGACGGAATAAGCGGCGCCGGTGTCGATGACGGCCTCAACGTACAATCCTTCAACAATCACTACTAACATATTCGACGGTCGCCCAGGAGGAATTGTAGATTTCGAACTCGAAGCAGCTTTCCCTCCAAAAACTGCTTCGGTTAGTTTTCGGTTATAGGTTGGAAGGGTTGCGAGGCAGGACGAAGCGGTGACGTGCGGCGAAAAGGCGAAGGCGATCGGCGTCGGGAAGAACGCGAGGGCCGTGAAACATTGGTGGAATTCGGAGGAGAGGAAGAACGTCGGTAAAAGTCTGAGTAGGGCAGTGTAGAATCATCAGACTGGCTCACGCGGGGACGTTCAAAGGGAGCATAACCCCGTTGCTCGTCTTGCTGGCGGCGGCGACAGACTCGGGCAATGTGGCCACGTATCCCACAATAGTAGCACACAGGGCGGGAGGGGCGCCAGGCTGTAACAGGACGGTGCACTGTAGGATATGGTGCCATGGCAGCGACGTGACCGCACACGGGTGCCGAACAAGTCGGGGAAGGCTGGATGGGTTGACGTGAAGTAATCTCGGCATAGGTTGGCAAGGGATGTTGGGAGGCGATGGGAGGCGGCGAGAAGGCTGGGAGGCAATGGGAGGTGGGGCAGGTGCCACAGTGCTGTTGAAATTCGTCAATTCATCCTTGATGATGCTGCGCAAATTCACCGTTGCTGGCAGAAGAGTTGGAGAAACAGCAGAGGGGTTGGTCAGGCCGTAGAGGTCCTCTCGGATCATGGTGCGTATTAGGGACCGCAAATTTCCATCTATCAGGGAGCCGCCATCACTGGGGTCTTGTATAAGGCGGCACGACTGTAGCTGGTCCAGACGCTGACATGTGGATGTGATGTCAGACACGGACGACGGATTTTTAACCACGGATGCATTGAAAGCAGCAGTGTTGATGCCTTTAATTAAGTGGCGAACACGCTCAGATTCAGGCATAGCAGCGTCGACACGTCGACAAAGGGCCAGAACGTCCTCGATATACGACGTATAGGACTCGCCGGGCTGCTGGAGACGAGCTTCAAGTTTTTTCTTTGCCTGCTCTGATCGGCCAGCCGGAGTGCCGAAAATTTTCTTTAGCTGCTCCGTGAATGTAGGCCAGTCAGCGATGTCATCCTCATGATTGAGGAACCAGGTTTTGGCGACGTCACCCAAGTAGAAGACGATGTTGAGAAGTTTATAAGCGTCATCCCAGCGGTTAAACGTACTGACCCTGTTGTAGTTGTCGAGCCAGTCGTCGACATCTTCACCGCGAAGGCCAGCAAAGATTTGGGGATCGCGCTGGCGGCTGATGACGGTCCAGGCAGGGGCAGCCGCAGAAGAAGCAGGAGACGCCGGGGGTGAGCGAGCACCGTTGCCCTCATCCATAGCACAGGACCGCGGACGCAAGCGAAGGCCTGAACGGAGCTCCAGGGAGAACGGTAAGTGGGTCTAAAGCGAGAGGTGGGGAATACGAATCGCACCTCCGCCACTTGTGAGACAGCTCTTGCACAAACGTCTGTTCTTTTTCAGAACCAGCTGGCACACAGAGCGCGACGCTCCGAGCAGCAGTCAGCGATGATGATGATGATGATGATGATGAATCATCATCATCTACTTTATATATATATATATATATATATATATATATATATATATATATATATATATATAGTGCTTGGATTGCTTGCATGTTGGTAAAGCAAACCTAGCTTCTGTGTTCCCACCAGTGCTGCTGGCCTGTGTTCTCTTATGCCTCTGATGTAGTCAGTTTTAGTTTGTGTGAAGTAGCAGTATCTGATTACAAACTTCAGTAATGATACGAACAGAACAAATATGAACAAACCAGATATCACCAAGGTTCATGTTCATTTAGTAGTGTAGGAAAGTGTCTTTGTTACACTGGAAGCACAGCAGTCGTTTTTTGTGAAAAAAAAATAAATAAAAAGTGGTTTATAGTACAAGCCTTTCTTTCCTTTTTGATTTTGTAACATTGTCTGTGCATGCCCAAAAAGGGCCGCTATGATATATAACGCATCGGAACATTTACTGCAAGGAGAAGTGGTAAAATGACTTACCATTTTGTCGCTCGTGCTGGCGTACACGCTGAAAGGCCACCTTCTGCTGTTGCTTAAGGTTCTGGTATTGTCTGTTTAGTTCCTTTATGGTCCCTCTTCGTAGTATGGTGCCAATTGAATTTTTGAGTAACATCTGCCGAACCTTGCTCCTGTTTTTTACTCGTAATTGCCTAATTAAATTTTCTGAATAAAAGAACTGATTTTAGACTGATAAGCTGCACTAAGCCGATATTTCTGTCCTCACTCCAGTGCTGGCTCCTGAGTCGCTGTGCCGGCGATTGGGAAGTCATGTTCATTCGTGCTGTTTTTCAGGAGTGACACGATAGAATATGTTCAGGCTCAAAACCGAGGACCTCACTGCAGGGTGACGAGATAGGAAGTCACCAAAGAATGTGAGAAGTGCCCCATTCGGCATCGCAGACATTTATTGTCACCGTCGTTGCATGGCGCCAGCACGCCGGTTCCCCTTCGAGGTCACCAACTTTGAAAGTTTTAGGGAAAATGAGGGGCGGGAGACGGTGGCAGCGTGTTGAGGGAATCGACGGTGCCCCAGTGGGACGAACGCATGTAAACGGCTCTACTCAATTCACTCGATTACCTTAGTGCTAGAACAATGAGGGGTTAGTGTAGAACATATGCGTCCTTTTTTTTCTCGTTCACTTCCACTGTGTCGGTTTCCAACGGCTTTGCGGGGGTAGCTACAGCGCTCTGTTTATTTTCATTTGTACTACCTACGGAGGGAAGTGCCAGAAATTAAACGGAGGGAGGTTGGCCTACACGCTGGTTTACATATTTCGGAGTGTGTCGAATCTAGGTTTACTTTATTTGCAATGCAAAGCTGCAGATGTCGCTGAGTTCTATAGACATCGATTCACTTTTCTGCGCGCTTCGGCTCTGCATTCCAGCTGGGATTAAATACACTCTCCTTGTGTTGAAATCCGTCAGGGAATTGTAGAAAGCAACTGAGTGAAACCTCATAGCCAGTGTCTCGCACTGTTTTATAGCTCTTATAGACTATCAGACAGGCAGTGCTGTCAAAATGCTCTGTTTTCAACTTTCGAAAAGCGCGCGAAAGCACAAGCAGCTGGATGTTTACATGGGACTGTGATCAGCCGGTCGCGCTCGCGGCCGACGTCCGACAGCTCTCCGTCTCTTTCCCTGCCGGGGACTATAGGAGCCGCCTAGGGATCAAAAATTCCTGCAATCTTCAATAGGCCTCGACTGTAGGTCAGCTTTATCGGTTTGTGCAAGCGCCCGGCGACCGCCGGAAAGTCTAGTCTTATTTTAGGTTCGGATAAGACTAGCCTCGGTCTTAAAACTAGACCTATACCCTCGCGTTCGTGCACGCGGGCCCGTGTCCTTTTTTTTTTTTTTACTGACGGATACACAACTTTTGGGGTCAGTTCACTGAAAGTTGTGCATCTTGACGTTTAAAAAGTGGTACCGTGAAGAGTTTATTTTTACCACAATTCAGCCCGATGGGCCGCCAAAGCACCACCAAGATTTCTACTTAGCCGTAACAAGCGCATCACGCGACGTTTTAACTGTACGACCTCGCACGTTATCGAGGGACATGGCATTTTTATCTTTTTAGGTTTCAGCAGAACGCTCTTGTTGATACATTCCATGCCGTACTTTTGAATTGTAAGCACAAATCGATCAAACTTGCACGCCCATCAGTGTATTTTATACCAATGGATTCATACGTCTTATCAAGCAGGTCTAGAACGCTTTCTTCCTGGACATTATTAAGGCGTGAAACGCTTTTCCTGCCTGAAGAGCAAGTACTGGATGTATCAAGTCGCTTTTAAAGAGCAGCACTTCATGATGTGATATTCCAGGGAAGACATCTGCCGAAAAGCCCAGTTGACAAACAGGGTCCGAAATAAATGCCCGATCAACAAGAGAACACGTATTTGCTTTAACGCGCGTAGTTTTCTTAACAAACCTGGCTTAAGTCACTTTTGAGAGCAATGCTGAACAAAGTACCCCAGCTATTAGACCCAGTTTGAGCTCATAGATAATCCGAGTTGGCGCTTGGGAATCTAATATCACCGCATTCAATAACATGGCTATAGCGCTTTGTATGCTCATTTAAAAATTCGTCGACATTATCCAGTACAGAAGTATCCGCATTCGGTAGTAGCTAAATAGCCCCTATTTGAAGACTAATTTAAAAAGACGAACAACAACCCAAACTATTTTAATATTGGTGTGATGCAGTACCAGCGTATAGTCTGTCTTTATCAGAATAGCGATGCCGGCTTCTTTGGAAGTGCGGTAGCGACGAACGATTTCGTATTAATCAGGTGCGATATCTGCATCGAAATTTCATCATGAAACAACATTTCGGTAAGAACAGCGACGTCAAGATGTTGTGTGAAGAGGAAGCTTTCGAGTTCATCCAATTGATTTACTGTGCTTCAAGCATTGACATTAAGCATATATATGGCATTAAAGGGTGGGTGCGCTGTTATTGGTCTCTAGCACTGCGTGCTACATTGTGCGCACGAGATCTTTGAAGCAATCCGGCACTTTGAAGCACAGAGAACTTTGTCATTGCAGCCTATTCGATGTAGTTTGCCGTTTATAATAATTTTCTCAAACGTGAGCATGACCTTTTCACATTTCAACTTTTGCTCTTTCATACCTTCCCGAGGTATTTTTCGTATTGATTGAACGCTAGGAGAGAAGTCCTGTCCTCGGATACGCTATAGCCTATTTCTTTCATATTTCTGCAGCTGTTGAGGATATAGACAGTAAAAATTGTTTGGACATGCACTTCAAGGTAGCTGCAACAAAATGATATAAAATTCACTAGATCAGAAACAAGTCATATCTGTAGTTTAAATAATTCATAGCTCCAGGTTAGTTTGTTTGAGGTACAGGCAGTCTTCAAGGGAAAGCGATATAGCCCTTCAATCTCAAAACAAAGTTGCGCAGGTCCATTGCTTAAGAAGGAAGGCAGTATTTTTGCTGCATGAAAACTAAGAGTCTTCATAGAATCAAATTAGAAACTACATCTGTGACAGTGTAATTAGTCTGTGGGCTAAAAACAGCTTCAGAACAAAGTGTCAAATTTTAAAAAGGCTGCACCCTTTGCAGACAATTCATTTCCAACCAAATACTTATACGGTGCAACTGTGATCAACCTTGTGTGGAGAGGATCCATGAAATATTTAGCAGTGAACTTGTCACTGCAAACCCTGTATGTTGCATACAGCAGGCTGGCTGGCTTTTATCTAAAGATCGTCTCTTCCAGTGTATTGCCCCCATGTCGTCATCATGACATGGCTGAATTGCCATGTCATCAGTGATCTATGATCATAAACGTGATTGATTGAATTATATAATGTTCTTACATTCGGTATCACAAGACATGGGTACCAAAGGTAATATAGACAATTTTAGTTTCGGTACGCAGCCATCTTAGTTTGATGGTGGCTCCCCATATGAGCCAGACAGGGAAAGTCTGTTACTGCTCCTCTTGACGCCATCTTGGGCGGTGCTGTGCGTGTTAAGGCTGCGATGTGGCAGTGTAAAAGTGCTGTTTTGCGGTGCTCGTGAAAGCTATCCGACACCTTGGTGCTATTTTGTGTTTTGTTTGAGCGGCCAGCAAGCCGTATGCCATCCGTTTGTCATGGCGGCAGCTGTTGGAAACAGCACTAGCGGCCGGGGTGACTGCGAAGAACTGCGCTCCGCTTCAGCAGGCTGAACTCGTCAGAGTTAACTGTGAAGATGTATCTGTTGTATTTTTCACGATATATGTATTTTGCAGTTATATTTTATAGTTGCAATGGTAACTGTGCACACAAATACACAGCGAATGAACCGTACGGACAGCTACCGAACGCGGAATACAGATACTAAGAAAGATGCTTTGCAGCCATCGCCGCATTGATTTAACGTAAAGTGCGACTCATTTCATGCCGTGTACGTTCTCTTGACAGTGCATATTTATATCCAGTGTTGCGCTGCTTTCATTTCTCATCAAAGGCACGGGCAGCGTTCACCACGGTTACGCCGCTAATCGCTGCTATCGCTTACCGAGCTTGGCGAATGCATTGGTGTCTGTGGTGCGCCGGCGACCGAGTGCGAAAAGCGTATACGATCGAGCTATCCTGCTTAAACAATGTACTTTCAAGTTAAACCACGGTTCAAGAACAGCACATACAGGAAGTGTCAAAGTACCATCCGTCGACGTTTTTATGCAGCCTTGGCGTACGTCCGGCGGCG
Organism: Amblyomma maculatum; assembly: GCF_055883805.1. NCBI lineage: Eukaryota > Metazoa > Arthropoda > Arachnida > Ixodida > Ixodidae > Amblyomma > Amblyomma maculatum. The sequence goes on from NC_139345.1 coordinate 199,869,495, forward strand.
CAGCAGCAACAGCGTGTCCCCGTCCCATCGTAGCAGCGTCGTTTGCACGTCGTATTGTTGAGTAAAATGCCGAAAAACGTGCGCATTCAGCTAAACCACGTACGAAGACGACAAATGTACAGCACTTAATTCAGCCCATACGAAAGCGGCGCCGCCCGCTGGCGCGGCGGACGACGGCACTCCCGCCGAGCGCTGTTTCCTAGTCGTCGCTAGGCCTACACTCTAAGAAAAAAAAGGAGTAAAAGGTGTAGTGAGGTTAGGCCTTCTAGGTACCAACTGGTTTGTCACAACCAATAATCCTTTAGGGGACCAACTGCATGGGGATAAACAGTTAGTCTCAAAAGGATGAACTGTAAGGAGGAACGGTTGCTCCTTGCAAATGCTCCCCAAGAGATTAACATCTTGGGACGCAGCATACTGGCACGTTCTGCACTGGTGGCACTGACCGCCTGGAGAAGAAAAGGCCTCAGCTAAAAAATATGGCCTCACAGTACGATATCCACGTCATCTATCGATCTGGACGCAAGCACACCGGCGCTGATGCCATTTCTCGTTCACCGCTTCCTAACGACTCGACGGCTGGCTTCGCTTGTGCCTGCGATATGTCGCCGCTCAACATTACCAACATGAAATCTGAGCAGCAGAAGGATCCATGGATATCCTCCCTCTTAACATTCCCGTCTACGCCCGCAGTGCTGTCTCCGTCACGTGCACTTCGTCGTCAGGCCCACCACTTCGCCACTCGTGATGGACTTTTATACCGCCGCAATTACCATCCTACAGGGCGAAAGTGGCTCCTCGTGATTCCGCGACATCTCCGTGCTGAAATCTGCGCCTCTTTCCACGCCGATCCCCAATGCGGCCATGCAGGTGTCATGAAAACCTATTCTCGACTGCGTATGAGATATTACTGGCGCGGCATGTACCGCTTCATTCGTCAATACATCCGATCCTGTACCGCCTGCCAACGTCGCAAGAATCCACCCCCTCAGCCATTGCCTTGCCCCAGCCGCCCTTTTGACCGTGTCGGTATCGATCTGTATGGCCCGCTTCCGACCACTTCGGCTAATAACCGCTGGGTCATCGTAGCCGTTGACCACCTAACCCGTTACGTGTAAACATCGGCCTTGCAGTCTGCCACCGCATGGGATGTTGCTTCGTTCATTCTGCATCGCCCCGTTCTTCGTCACGGCGCACCGAAAGAATTGATCAGTGACCGCGGACGTGCGTTTCTTTCCCACACTGTCGAAGCCCTCCTCAAACAGTGCCAGATCATTCACCGGAGCACCACAGCGTATCACCCCCAAACGAACGGCATGACTGAGCGATTTAATCGCACTCTTAGTGACATGCTAGCCATGTACGTTGATAGCGCTCACTATAATTGGGACCAAGTGCTACCTTTCGTAACGAACGCCTACAATACGGCTACGCAGACTACGACTGGGTTCTCCCCCTTCTTTCTTTTATATGGTCGTGAACCCACGTCGACCATGGATACTATCCTGCCCTACCACCCCGACGCTTCAGAGACCACTCTACTGTCTGAAGCGCACACATCTGCCGAAGAATGCCGACAATTGGCGCGCTCCTTCACAACGGAGAACCAGGCTCAACAAAAGCATAACCGGGACCCTACAAATCCAGCGCCTTGATACTCCTCAGGTGCCCTCGTTTGGCTCTGGGTGCCTTCCTCTGCACCCGGCCTCTCATCCAAACTCTTATCGCGCTATCATGGACCTTACCGCATTCTCGAACAATCTTCTCCGGTCAATTACGTAGTAGAGCCCTTGAACCCATCTCAAGAACATCGCCGCCGCGGCCCAGAAACTGTACATGTCGACCGCCTCAAGCCGTATTATGATCCCCCTACCCTTTCCTCACCATGAGTCGCCAGGATGGCTCCTTTTCCGCCGGGGGGTATTGTAGTAATCCCGATCGCCATCAGCTCGCGCGCCAATCCGAAGAGGTAGACGAAGTGGAGCCGGAGCCTTGTTGGCACTGCACTGTTGGTTCGAACATTACCCCCGTCGCTTTGGTTTGCGGATGTTGCCTACGGTCTTGGTGCTCCAATAAACACCTTACAAACCTAAAAAGTAGCGAAGCACTTAAAGTGCTATAAAATAAGCTAAAAGGTAAAAAAAAAAAACGCCTGCACTAGTGCACTTCGAACTAGGTACATTATACCGAGTAGCTCGCTAAGCTGATCACTCGGCCAAGCCGAGAACGGAGACTCTTCGAAATATTTTTGCATCTTGTGTCATTATCGCATTTATAAGATTGGGACTTCATGTTTCGAAGCGTTAAGAGGCCATAGCTGCCGCTCTAACAATTAAAACTTCTTGACCATTGGAGCTTGCTGCCTGCCCTCACGACTTGCAACTAATGTTCTGGATGCCTATGGGCATCATTTTAACATGTGAAGCTTGACATCGCTGGCAAATTTACCAGCGCCGGCTCTTCGGTGATGCTCTGCTACCATGGGCGTATTTTTCGCTCAACACGGTGCTGTAGCACAAACCTTCACAAACTTCAATAACGGGAAGCGTAGCAGCGATGACACAATTTTGCTGGTAACTAAAACTTATTTGTATCTAAACATTTCGGGAGGCGTTGAGAAGACCGAGGGTTCGGCTGGTTTATATGCAGAGCAAGAAGGAGCGCGAAAGCTTGAGAAACGCGCAAAATATTATACATTACAAGCGGTGTATGTTTTTGTTTTCTTCCATGGGCCTATCGCTCGGTAAACTACTCTCTTCCTCGTTTCATGTTTTTTTCTTTCTGCTGTGTATACTTGGCCGCGGTGCAGGCTACTCTCGCTGATGCGTAGGCCTGCGATTGCCTGCGATTGAGCCCGTATTGATCATCAAGTGTTTCGGAGAGCACCGCGATGCTTTCTAATTAGAGAGTTTTAGCTTACCGTGATCCGCGATCCGCTACCATGATCGGCCACCGAGCGTTCCACTGCGCATGTTCAGACCCTTCCTGACGCCGATAGATGGCGCCACATACTGGATGTCGGCACACAGACCTGCCGCGTCGGGACCAATCAGCTTGAGCGCCCAGCCCACGCGCGGTAGAGAGTCACGGTGGCGGATCGCGGATCACGGTAAGCTAAATCTCTCTATTATCTGTCTGGTTGGTTCGTGAACACAACCTGAGGGGTTATATAGTGTGATAACTGTGCAGGAACTTGACGCCACAGCCAGCGAGGGATCACCAAAGACTGCCTAAACGTCGGCCCTAAACACTGCCTTTTTTGCCTTGCGCATGCACTCACTGCAATGTTAATTTATTGAACAGCCTTTCCACGATAGGAAAACCAAGCAAAAATATTCACAGCTTATATTTGAATAAAGGAGTGTATGTTCCATCCTAGGTAGCACAGAATGTGGGGCCCCAGGAGGTCTGATGTAGGCAAGGGGAGCTGGGGCAACTATCATAAAACCTGCACCGGTCCCCGATGGGACAAAGGTGGGCAAGCACCATTTGGGCTTGCACGTTTTCTTCATGCATAGGTCCCATAGCGGCGTTGCGCGGGTTAATGCAGAGTACATTCCTGCTTCCAGGCCACAAGGGTCCCTTGTCGGATATTTAAGAGCAATTCAATCTAAATGTGGGCTTTTTGTTGGAACGCCCTCATAGATCCGAAATGAGGCCGTCCACATTAAATCTCTGTGGGACTTACATCGGCCGTAGTGGGGCAAAAAAATCGCATGCCCACATGCTGCCCTACTCGGCCCCTTGTAGGTTACTTGAGGGCAAGTGCTATATGAATATGAGCTCAATTTGGGCAAGCCCTTGTTAAGCCCAAATGAAGCAGCCTTAGCTAAATCAATTTAGGTCCAACATCGGCCATAATAGAGCTTGAAGGCGGGCGTGTCCGCATTGTACCAAAAGCGCTCCCTCGTTGGACATTTTAAGGCACCTGCAACAGCAGGTGGGCTCTAGGTTCAAAAACAACACCCAGCCCAACTGGGACCGCCCACACAAAACGGCTGTAGGTCCCACGTCGGCCGTATTGGGGCTAAGGCCGCGTGCCCGCATGATGCCAAATGATACCCTTGTGAGAAATTTGAAGGCACATGCAATAAGCAACTGGGTGCTAGGCTTAAAAACAACACCAAACCGAATTGGGGCTGCCAACACAAAACCACTTTATGTCCCACATCAGCCGTAATGAGGCTGGAAGGCGGGCACGCCAGCATGATACCACAATCACTGCCTTTTGGGGAATTTGAAAGCACGTGCAACAGCTAGTGAGGTAAAGGCAAAACAACACCCAGACCGATTTGGCTCCCCACACCAAACCGCTGTATGTCCCACATTTGACCTGGCGAGGATAGAAACTAGAGCTTCCGCCTGTTCGTCACTTTTGTTAAGAATGATTCCTGACGCAACGTAAATGCGGGCTCTTGTCGCAAATAGCGCTAGAACCAAATGAGGTTTGAATTGCCTTTATTTCTGTAAACATACAATTTATGGGGGATTTAAGGAAAAAGTTGCGCATGGCAATTTAGCGGGCCTTAAACCCTGTCTGAGGGCAGCGGCAGCGGACACAGGCACTGATTCAGGAAAAACAAAGAACAATACAAATAAAAATTAAGAGCATGTTGGCTTCGACATTATGCCAGCAAACAAAATGCAATATAAGAAAATATTACAAGAACCAAAGTAAAGCCACACAATCCAGAGTCTACACTTGAGCAACAAAAACAGTGAACGAATCAATAACAATGTAGACACTGCGAGGAAAGAAAAAGACATAATTCAGCCATTGACAAAGGCTGAGATCAAAAGGAAATATTCAGATAAAGGCGAGATAGGGCAATAAGTGACATCAATATTTTTACGTGTGAGGGTGCTTACGAGGCGTGGTAAGCGATGGTGTATCAATTGAAGAGCATAATTAGTGCGAGGATGCGGCACATACCAGAATTCTGGAGACCGTGTACTGTATTTCGTTCTGTTTGTAATTAACTGCGTTAAGGACGTGATGAAAGACTAGTTCTGTTCAAGTCGTTACGATAGGCTAGCAGCAGCCTGAAATCTAACAGAGAATGCAGTGTGAGCAGTTTCAAGCAGCTTCTGGCATCCAATGGCTGCACGGAAGGCTATTTAACTAAACATAAAGGGTGTCATGAAGAAGCATGCAACAATGACGGGACTGAGATAAGTTAAGGAACACGAAGAAGAAGACTAAAGCTAACAATATAGCTAATATAGATATTGTAGGATGGGGGCTTATTGAGGTACTGAGACGCGATCTAGAAGCACGTCAGGCACAGACCGCGTACAAGCAGGTCCAACGCACGCACCGATAGCGATGTCACTGGCGACAGCGCACGGAAGCTTCTCTATCTTCCCGCGAACTGCTTCATCTTTACAAGGGCCTCCGAGGAGAAGAAGAGCCACCCTGGCGACTTACGGTGTAGGCAAAATAGCAGGGTCGTAATATTGTTTACGTCGCTGGACGGGGACAGTGTCGCGGCCTCGCCGACGGAGATCAGGTGAGGGCGTCAGGGGTTCCACAATGTAATTGACAGGAGAGATGCGCTGCAGGACACGCCGTGATACCTGGAAATGAATTTTGAAGATATTCAAGAAGTACCTGATGGAATCCAGAGCCACACAAGACTGCCAGAAGAGAATTGCAGTGTCGTCTGATGGTTGCCGTGGCGGAATGTTTGGTGGGACTCGGTTTCAGTTGTGAGAGACCGGGCAATTTGGCGGCACTCTTCTGCATGTCGGGCAGCTTCAGAAGCATCGATATACTCAGATGCTTCTGGTTGTTACGGAAGAATGGTATCTAGTGGAGCAGAAGGGTGATGGCCGTAAAGAAGATAGAACGGAGAGAACCCGGTAGTTGACTGTGTAGCAGTATTTTCTTCGTACGTCGCATATGAAAGGAGGAGATCCCAGTCAGAGTAGTCGGAGGAAACGTAATTAGAAAGCATGTCACCAAGGATACGGTTACAGCGTTCAGTGAGTACGTTAGTCTGCGTTAGGTGGTAGAGGTTCAGTGAAGTATGTTGCACTTGTCCTGGAGAGCTTTAACAGCGACAGATAAAAAGAAGCGTTCTCTGTCACTGAGTAGTTCTCGTGGTGCGCCGTGGCGAAGGACGAATCGCTACAAAATTAATGGGGCTACGTCTGACGCTGTGGAAGATGGAAGGGCAGCGGATTCAACACATCTCATCAGGTGGTCAACTGCAACGATGGCCCAACGGTTTCCAGCGGCAGTGTACGGGAGCGCGTCGTACCGACGCGATCAAATGGGTGTGGTGGGCAAGGTAACGGCTGCAGCTCGCTAACAGAACGATGAGGAGGATACTTGTGACGATGACAGGCGAGGCATGAGTGAGCATATTTGAGGATGACGTTGTACCTGCCCCTCCAGTAGTAGCATAGGCGTAACCGATTATATGTTTTGAACACTCCCGCATGGCCGTATTGGGGGTCAGCGTGGAAGCAGTCGCAGACTTGCGAGCGTAGAAGGCGGGGAATGACTAGCAACCATTTGTAACCATCACCACTGCAGTTCGGGCCATAAGGAAGGTTGTCGCGAATGGCGAGGTGTGATGCTTGTCGGCGAAGCGCAAGCGATGGAGAAGCAGCCGATGGATCGGAGAGGAGATCGATAAGAGAAGTGACCCGGGGGACTCTCCGCTTCTCAGAAGGCATGTCAGTGATGTGAAGTGACGTTGGCGAGGCGTCCTAGGTGGAAAGGCTGGCGACGTAAGCTGGTAGGGGGCAGCGAGAAAGGGCGTCAGCTTCTTGACGCTTGCAGCCAGAGCGATAGACTACATTGACATCAAATTCTTGTAGAGCCCACCTGGCTAGACGGCTCGATGGGTCTTTCAAGGAGAAAAGCCAGCACAGCGCATGGTGGTCCGTCACAACGTCAAAAGGGCGGCCATAGAGGTAAGGGCGGAATTTGGTCAAAGCCCAAACTATTGCCAAGCACTCTTTTTCAGTTACCGAGTAATTTGACTCCGCTTCGTGAGCGTTCGGCTTGCATAGGCGACTTCGTATTCAACAAATCCAGATTTCCGCTGAGCGAGTACAGCGCCGAGACCGACTCCACTGCCGTCGGTGTTTACTTCAGTAGGGGCCGTTGGGCTTAAGTGACGCAGCACGGGCGTCGTTATAAGGATGTGGCGCAACGTATTGAAGGCGTCGTCGCATGACGGTGACCAGAGTGAAAAGTCGGAACTGCCCGACAGAAGCTGTGTCAGAGGGGCAGCAATGGAAGCGAAGTTTCGTATGAACCGACGAAAGTAGCACAATCCTAGGAAGCTGTGCAGGTCGTTGATGGATTTCGGCTTGAGAAAGGCAGCGATAGCACGCAGTTTGGCTGGGTCTGGAGAAACCCCTTCCTTGGAGACAACGTGTCCTAAAATGATCAGTTGACGGGCGTAAAAGCAACACTTCTTTGTGTTTAACTGCAAGCCGGCATCAGAAAGGCAGGTCAAGACGGGCTTCAGGCGGTAGACATGAGTGTCTAAGTCAGGAGAAAAGATGACACTCGTCGAGATAGCAGAGGCTGGTCTTCCATTTCAGTCCGCGCAAAATGGTGTCCATTATTGTGTAAAATATCGCAGGAGCATTTCAAAGGCCAAAAGGCATAACAGTAAAACCGTACAGGCAATCTGGAGTAACAAAGCGGTTTTAGAGCAGTCGACCACTTCTATCAGGACATGCCCGCATCCGGACCGTAATTCTAGGGAGGAAAAGATTTCAGCCCCTTGCAAACATTTCAGTCCGTCGTCTATGCGCGGAAGAAGATAGAAGTCTTTCTTCGTAATCTTATTAGATCGGCGGTAATCTGCACAGAAACGGATGGAACCATCTTTCTTTTTAACGAGCACAACAGGCGAAGCCCAAGAGCTGTTTGAGGGCTGAATGACACCGTTTTGGAGCATCTGGTCTACTTGCTCTTCAATAACTTGGCGCTCTGTTGCTGAGACACGGTAGGGCCACTGCAGCAGTGGTGCGTGGTCTCCAGTGTTGATCTGATGAGCGACAGTTGAACTTTGGCACAGGCAATTTTTATGGGAGTCGAAGGAGGATCTTAACAGTTGAGGGATGGTAAGAAGTGGCGCTCGCTGAATCGGAGGAATACTGGCATCGATGGAGTGGCGGAACAGGTGTGTGGAAGAGGTAGCTGGTAGAGAAAGTGGAGGGCTGAGCGCATTCATGGCGATGCGCGGTGCGTCTTCAGTCTCTTCATGGAGAAGAAATGCAGTGGGTTGTAAGCTCCCGAGATATTTACCGTGGCGCAAAAAAATGGGTAGTTAAACGGGTTAGATACCCAGAGTGCAGAGGAGCCAGCGGAAATAGTGAGTACAGCATAGGGCAACGGAAGGAACCTTCAGCACAAAAATGTTAGTGCTGGTGGGAAGAGGACTGTTTGGTCGCACAGAGAGTCACAAGTGATATTTATAAGCAGGGCAGAAGTAGGAGCAATGTCGATGTCTGAGGCGAAGAGGGCTTTAGCGCATAGACTAGGAGTAGCGTTGTCTGACACGGGCTCGGGCAGCGCAGAAATGTCGACTTCAGCACGAGCACAATCGATAATAGGTGTGTGACGCGACAGGAAATTCCAGCCTAAAATTACAGCGTGTGAGCAACTGGCAGCACGACGAACTCAAATTGTATAAAAGCAATTGTAGATCCCTACTCGGGCAGTGCACTTTGCTAAAGACTTGATAGGCTTAGCGCTGGCCGTTCGCAACGAAATTCCTACAATTGCCGTCTTCCCTTTCTATAAAAAGCTACATAGATTTGCGTGCATTACCGAAATCGCAGCACCAGTGTCAATTAGAGCCATGACAGCAACACCCTCGACGAAACCTTTAATAGGGTTGGCTGGCGACGGATGAGGACTTGGGAAGTTTTACGGGGTCGCATTTCTCGCCTCGGGAACTGCGGCCTCAACTTTTCCTCACGTGAAGTGTTCTGTCGACGTCGCATCGGAGAGATAGAGCGAAGTCGTGGCGACGGTGAACGGCAGTCGGACATGGCTGAGCGGTCTGGGAATAAATGACGGTTTGCTGGAGGCTCAGTAGGCATGGCATACTGAGGCGTCGAAGGCCAGTGCCCAGGACTGTGAGTAGGGTGTGCTGACACTGGGAGACCGTTTAGGCAATAACGTGAAATATGTCCAGCCAGCCCGCAAGTGTAACAAACGGGCCAGTTAACTGTCGTTCACCAGGGATTGCGTGGTCTTGGAGCCGGTCGAATAAACTGCGAAGGTTCTCGCCCTGGACCAGGAGGCAGCTGAACGTAGGCCGGTTGTGGCGAACCCTATGTAGGTGGTGGTCGGGCAGCAACAGCCGCATATGTCAACAGAGCTGCGACAGGCATGGATTGAGAGGCTGGAGCAGGAGATTCAGCTACCTGTTCTTGAATAATCTGGCTCAGACTGGGAGCTAAGTGTGATCAAGGCTCTGGATGGCAGGACATAAGGGAGAACTGTCGAGCAACTTCTTCCCGAATGAAGCTCTTGATTTGTGCCAGGAGCGCAGAATGTCCACCTGCATCTGTCAGGCCTGCAAGCGACTCAGTGTGCATGGTGTTCGCGCGAGTTATGGCCCTTTGTTTGCGCAGTTCCTCAAAACTTTGACATAGTGTGGCAACTTCTGCGATAGTGCGGATATCTCGAGCTGTCATCATGTGAAAGTCGTCATCATCGATGCCTTGCAGAATATGCTTGTTCTTGCCGGCCTCTGACATCTGTGCGTTCACGCGCTTTCACAAGTCGACGACGCCTCGATATATATCTCGTAAAATTCTCACCTACCTGCTGCGATCGCGCACTCAAGCGCTGTTCAGCGCGGAATTTCATCACAGCCGGACGCAGGAAACTTCAGAGAAGCTGGCTTTAAACATGGACCACGATTGAATGTCCGCTTCATGGTTCCGAAATCATAGATTTGCTACGCGGTGAGATAGAAAATTACGTTGCTTAGTTTAGTTTCCGTGTCCCATTTGTTGTAAGTGCTCACCAGCTTATACGATGTAACCCAGTCCTCGACGGCATGGTCTTCAGTGCAGCTGAAGATGGCGAGGTCTCGATGGTGGAAAGAGCCGGGACAGATGATGGCCGAGCCAACTTGTGCGCTTTGGTGGTTTGCATCTTCACGCATCGCAGGAGGTGGTAACGTGTGGCTGCGAAGTACCAGGGCGAGAGGATAGATCCTACCTCGCCCCTCCACTATATGTAGGATGTGGGTTTATTGAGGTACTGGGACGCGATCTAGAAGCACATCAGGAACAGTCGGCGTACAAGCAGGTTCAACGCACACCGATAGCGATGTCACTGGCGTCAGCGCACGAAGGCTTCTTCTTTATCTTCGCACGCACATCTTCATCTTTACAATACACAGGGAGCTTCAAAGTGGCTTGAAACCAAGAAGCAGATAGAAGCAGAGGGTATTGCGCTATGTGGCTTTACGGAAACGCACCTATGGGATCTCGAAAAACCTGCGCTTATCTCAGAGGTTACAGTTGGGAAGAGTAGACAGACAGGAGAACGTAAATTTGGTGGTGTAGGAGGGTTGATTAGACATGGACTTGGGAGCGAGTAAACAAAGAATATGAGGAGCATATATGGGTTAAATGCAACATGGCTGGCAAAGAGGTACTGTTAGAAGCAGCGTACTTGTGGACAGGAAGAAACAGGAGGTAGAGAAACGAATCTTTGATAAAATGTCTATCGGAAAATACCCGGCTAATGCTAGGCAAAGGGGAGGTACTCATACAAAGAATAATGAATGCTCACCTAGAAGAATTGGATGGATTTGCAGACGCCTACGGGAAATTGATGTTGACAGTGCATGAGCAGCATGACCTTATTGTAAACAGTGAAGCAAATTATGATGGCGTAATCACGTGGGAATATGGCGTTTCCCACTCCAGCATTGGCTACTGCCTATTTACGGGAGGTTTATATGAAAGACTAGATGTATTAAAAATAGGTGAGGAAAGCATGTCTAGCATTGGGAGCAACCATAAGCGATTAATGCTAAGATTTGTGTATATTGGGAAGAATAACGGTGGGCCGCGGAAACATGGTAAAGAGTGCGGATTTCGGTATATGAACGACCAAAATTTGATGAAGGAGGAAGATGAGGAGGAAAGGCAGGGAGGTTAACCGGTAAAGGAACTGGTTTGCTACCCTGCACTGGGGGAGAGGGGTAAGTGGGTATAAAAGTTGTGGGTGAGAGAGGAATGGGTGATGACAGTACGGTCACATCACATCACGTCACAGTCATATCACGTAACATAAAAAATCATAGCCTTTCGATCAGTCCTGTGTTTTTCATAAGCGGAGCAGTGCCTGGGAGGCCTTCACCGCAGACGATCGCCGTGGCCAGGGACCTAGGATCTTATATTTCAGTTAGTGGGCGCATATCTAGACGTTCCAGCGCACGGCATAGACAATGTCTTTCCTCGCTTTATATGGGGCACTCACAAAGAATGTGGCCTATAGTCTCGTCACACCCACAGTTTGTGCATGCAGGGCTATTTGCCATACCTATCACAAAAGAATAAGAGTTTGTAAATGCTACACCAACCCACAGGCGGCACAGCGAAGTTTCTCTTTTATATTTGATGGCCAAATCAAAAGAAGTAGGGAAGCGCATAAAAAAGTGCAAATTGGTTATGGGCGTATAATGAAGTGGTAGAAGTAATTCAGACGGAGATAGATATGGTGCTATAGGAAACCCAGTGGAGAGGCAAAAAGAAACCAGAATGACGGTTGGACGCAGATGGTAAAGAGGCAACAGGAAGCCGCCAAGCAGCTTCCAGGGCCCATCGAAAAAAAAAAGGATCCTTGCCTGAACTAGAGGCGACATGGGACGAATAAAAAAAAAGAACCGTGTTCATTCTTTGTTATGACAGAAAATAATGCTACAACCCACCGGTGGGTGGCAGATATTCGAAAAACAATATGAAGGCACCTAGAAAGTTCTGAATCCATCTGAAGACACTTGGCGAGAATTCATAAGAGACACGCCGCCATATTAAGACGAGGAGGTTAATGTACTAGAAAATGAAAAGGCCACACAATCCATTTGCGAACAGCCAGAAGAAGCTATTAAAGAGTGTGATGACGGCAGTTGTATTAACCTTGATGCGAGTTATTACAAAGAGAAAGTTTGTAGCATCGTCATCGACAAACTACATTGGGAAAAAGCGGACAGGAAGGTGCCTGTGCATACGTCAACGGATTTAGATGAAATGCCAATGAAACTAATTGCAGTGTTTGGTAAAGAAACAAAAACGACCCTGTATGCCACTATAAGCGACGCACTGAAGAATAAAGACATCCTAGCAAGCCGGCGAGGAAGTAGAATGAGCCTTATACACAAAGGCAAAGGTGAAAAAGAAATAAAGAACAGTGACATCGGCACCGCACAGAATAATAAGCAGGCAATAAAAGATCAATTACAAGTGTGACTGAGGAGGATGAGGTACTGGGATAATAGCAGAATGGCTTAAGACATCAGCGCTGTGTTTGTCTCTTTCTTCCTCTGGCCTTGTGCATCTGCGCTGCTTCACTAGATATGTCAGACCAACTCGCCCACTAGTTCTTAAGGCAAGGTCGTAGACTAGACGATAATTTGTGCGCAGTCACATAATGCATTTAAATCGCGGTGATGGAAAAACGACCATTAATGACGTTTTTAGATATCCGGGATTGATATATTGCCGTGAACGATCAAAGTTTCTTTTTGTTCTTTTTTGACAGCCACCGGCATGCGGCCTTATCATTGTGATGCTAGCGCGAGTATTGATTCTATCCTTTGTTTCTTCATGCTCGTTGTCGTGAAATACTGCTTCCTCATTTTCTTTGTCGCGCAAGGTGCATCGAAAGGAATCTAAAAGCTTCCTGCCACTCGCGTGTATTTCTGCATTGTTACAGTTTACGCTAGTAACGGGCTGTGGCTTTATCTTGATGTTTCCTTGACGTCTTTTATTTGAACATTGGCGCGTGCGACGAGCATTCTTATTTCGACGGCAGATGAGCACGTTTGTTGTTATCGCCGCCGCCGATACACTGTCTTCTTTTCTGGACTAAATTTAGCCCCATAAATAGTTTCTTCAGTGGACTCCAAAACTCTTCATTTATTATCATCGGTCTTGTCACCACCACGTGACAATATTGTTAAGGTTTATTTACAGAATGGCTCTGCGCCTTAGCCTGATGTGCTAACCAACAGATGGTGAGCTTCCTCTTCTTCCACTTCTATCCCGGAGAGCCTCTTTTTGCACTTTGTTCTCTTCTGTTCGCATGCCTAACATTTCCCCCTTCGCAGACGAAGCCCCTGGGCTGTCAGTCAGAGTCCCGAGCGAGAGTGGCAGCGCTTCGTTCTTGCGACATGAACTACCTGTGTTTTCCGAGAGGGGCGACCTTGGGAACATTGGCGAGACACGACGTAGTTCAACTCATTGATGCGTTTGAGCACAATAAATGGGCCTGTGTAGTGCGACAACAGCTTCTGGGACAAACCACGCTTGCGGAGAGATGTCCAGAGCCACACTAAGTCGCCGGGAAGATAGGAGACATCCTGATGCCGACGATCGTAGCGCTGCTTAAAGCGGTCCTGCGAGGCCAGAGTGCGTAATCGGGCGACCCGACGAGCCTCTTCAGCGCGGCAGAGGGTGCTCGAGACAGACGGCTCGGTGTCGAGCGACAACGGCAAAATGGTGTCAAGAGAACGTCGAGGCGGACGGGCGTAGAGGAGGAAAAATGGACTATAGGAAGTTGTCTCATGCTTCGAGGTGCTATAGGCGTAAGTGATGAAAGGAAGCACGTCATCCCAGTTCTTGTGCCGCGAGTCAACATACATCGCAAGCATGTTCGTCAGTGTCCGGTTTGTACGTTCGACGAGGCCATTTGTCTGGGGATGGTACGACGTAGAGTGACGCAACTGGCAAGTACAATAGCGCGGAAGCTGTTCCATAACATCTGCCGTAAACTGGCGGCCTCGGTCACTGATAATTACACGAGGAGGCCCATGACGGAGGACGACAGCGTGAAGAAGAAAGAACGAGACGTCAGCGGCGGTGGCTGAAGGGATGGCGGCAGTTTCACAGTAACGCGTGAGATGGTCAACGCACACGATGACCCAGCGATTGCCTTTGGACGAGCAGGGAAACGGGCCTATGAGGTCAACACCCACTTGCTCATATGGTGTGGTCGGTGGTGTCACCGGATGTAAGTGGCCCGGCGGAGAAGTGGTGGGGAGCTTGAACCGCTGGCACTGCACACAGGAGTCCACGTAACGCTGAGTCGTTCGACGCATATTTGGCCAGTAGAAACGTTCCTTAATGCGCGTAAGAGTCCTGGCAAACCCCAAGTGCCCAGCTGTAACGTCATCGTGCATAGAGTGTAGAACAGAGGAGTAGAGGCTAGCCGGAACGACTAGCAGAAAGCGTGCACTGCCAGACGAGTAATTTTTTTCGATACAGCAAACCATCGCGAATGCAGAAAGGGTTCGCAGATGCCGGATCACGAGCTTTTTCAAAAAGTGATAAGAAGTCTTGATCTTTTCGTTGTTCTCGCTGGAAAGTGGCAAGATCCGGAAATTGTACGGAAACGGCGGCAAGATAGTCGTCAAAGTTGTCATCGCAGAGGGTAGTTGCGAGAGGCAGCCGCGAGAGGCAGTCAGCGTCAGCGTGTTGGCGGCCACTTTTGTAAGACACTGTAAAGTTGAACTCCTGAAGGCGTAATGCCCAGCGGGCCAGCCGACCACAGGGGTCGCGTAGATTCACCAGCCAGCAAAGCGAATGATGGTCGGTGATGACTGTAAAGGAACGTCCATAAAAGTACGAGCGAAACCGCTGTACGCCAAAAACGACGGCAAGGCACTCTTGCTCCGTCACGGTATAGTTGCGTTCAGACTTGCTAAGGGTGCGACTTACGTAAGCGACAACGTGTTGGTTTCCGCCATGCCGTTGTATGAGCACAGCACCCACGCCGATGCCACTTGCGTCAGTGTGGAGTTCAGTGGGAGCTGTCGGGCTGAAATGACGCAGTATGGGCCGCGAGGTAAGAAGAAACTTGAGCTGGCGAAACGCAGAATCACATTCAGGAGTCCATTTGAAAGGAATATCCTTCTGCAAGAGGCATGTGAGAGGGTAGGCTACTTCAGCAAACCTATGGATGAAGCGTCGAAAGTAAGAGCAAAGTCCCAGGAAGCTCCTGAGTTCTTTCACAGACTTGGGCTCTTTGACGCAACTGACAGCTTCAATCTTCTGTGGGTCAGGCCTAACACCGTCTTTGCCAACCAAATGCCCAAGCACAACGATCTGTCGTTCACCGAAGCGGCACTTCTTAGAGTTCAGCACAAGACCCGCTTCCTCCATGCAGTTAAGGACCACAGCTAAACGGCTGTTATGCTCGGCGAAGGTCCTCCCGAAGATCACTACGTCATCTAGGTAACACATGCAAATTTGCCACTTCAGTCCACGCAAAAGAGTGTCCATAAATCTTTCAAAGGTAGCCGGAGCGCTGCATACGCCGAAAGGCATCACGTTAAATTCATACAACCCATCGGGAGTCACGAATGCCGTCTTCTCCTTGTCTTTCGGATGCATTGGTATCTGCCAATATCCGGACCGTAAATCAACAGATGAAAAGTAGGAAGCTGAATGGAGGCAGTCAATGGCATCATCAACACGCGGGAGCGGGTAAACATCCTTCTTGGTGACAGTATTGAGGCGGCGATAGTCGACACAAAATCGCCAGGTGCCATCTTTCTTTTTCACGAGAATCACAGGGGCGGCCCATGGGCTAGATGATTCCTGAATGATTCCTCTTTGCATCATATCACGGACCTGTTCGTCAATTATCTTACGTTCTGAAGGTGATACACGGTATAGTGTCTGTCTAATCGGGTGTGCAGATCCAGTGTCGATCATGTGATGGGTGCGGGAAGGCGGAATCGGTGGTGGCTGATCTCGAGCAAAGTCGAACACGTCCGCATGTTTCATAAGAACCTCCATCAATATTCGGCGATCGTTGGTGGGTAGCGATTGATTTATCATGGACTGAAACTGGGAATCAGCATGATCTGGACGTCTAGTTGAACGAGCAACGCCATCACTGAACGCGGCGATATGCATAGAAAGGCGTTCTTCAAAGTCGGCGAGTTTCAAACCACGCGGCAATACGGCAGGTTCATTGGTATGGTTGACAGTCCAAAGCGTGGCACGGCCCTCGTTCACTCGAACAACGTTGCGGGGTACCAACACACTCTTTTTAGCACCGGAAAGGAAAGCGGGTTCCACCAGAGCGTCGAAGGCATTGGGAACCGTGCCCGAAGACACAACTGGGACGAAGATGGCGGTCATCGCCGGAACGACGGTATCCTCGAAGACAAAAAACACTTGGACAGCCCGCGGCGAGTCGTCTATGAGGGCCGATCGAAGGCTGGGGCTTATTGATATCTCGCCACTGTTGAAGTCGAGAGTTGCGTCACACTGCTGTAAAAAGTCAACTCCTAGAATAACGTCGTGCGTAGAGCGAGGGAGCACCGTAAATTCAGTTCTAAACTCGTGTCCAGCCATCGCTACATTTACATAACAAATACCAAGTGAAACCAATGATTCTCCTCCTACACCTCGAAATATGACAGTTTTATCCCAACCAAACATAATTTTGCGGCCGAGACGGTTCTTAAAATCTAAGCTCATCACGGAAACTGCAGCACCCGTATCCAATAAGGCCATAACACAAACACCATCCCCTAACACTTCCAAGCGGTTCTTCTGCATAACGACCGGTAGAGGAATTGGCAATATCGATGACCTGGCGACCTCACCTCCATCGGCCGCACACGTTAGTTTCCCGGTGGCGGAGAAGAACGGCGGGGAGAAGGCGATTGTCGGGAGCGGCGGGCAGGAGGTGTCAGGCTGCGATCAGAAACTGGTGAGTCGTTGCGTGGTGGTACGTAACGGTAGGAGCCCGAAGGAGGGGGATAGGGCGGGTCACGGACTTCTGGACTCACGGTAGAACGGCGATTCCACCATTGGCGCTGGTAGCGTGGTGGCGGGTTCCGGCGGCGGCAGAATCTGGATATGTGGCCAAGCATACCACAGCGGTAACAGGCGGGTGGTTCACGAGCACGGTCCAAATAATAGCCCTCGGTAACAGGATCGAAGCGATCAACAAAGTCCAGCCGCTGGGGTTGTTGCGGAGGAGGTGGCGCCCTGTAGTGGGTACGAGCTGGGGGAGCAGGGCCATATGAGTCGTTTGGGTGGTTACAGACGGGAGGAGGCGCGGTAGAACGCCAAGAAGAGCGCTGGATGGGAGCTGCCTGCAGGGAGCAGCTATCACTGGGGATTGCACTGCGGTTCACATCTTGATGGCGGGAGAGCTCATCACGGACAATTTGGCGAATCATGTCGGCCAAATGCGGAGCCTCTTTTTGCACTTTGTTCTCTTCTGTTCGCATGCCTAACAATATGAATATGATATTGCTCTTCTGGTAGATAGCCAAAAAGGACTCCAAGACTTTGTGGACAATTCTGGACGAGAAGCAGGCGTTCTGAGATTAAGATTTAGCGCACAAATAAAGGACTCATGTTTCTTAATCATGAGCTCGACACAATCACGTACAAACTTAGAGTTAAATGGAGGTAAAGCATACAGGCATCTTGATATTTGGATTAAGGATGGCACAGACTACTTGAGGGATCACAGAGAGGAAATTGCAAAGAAAAGAGAAATAAACGCTGCTGTCATGAAAAATCGCGGGCTCTGGGTGTAAAACAAATATGAAGTTATTTGAGGAAACTGGAAGGACGCATTGGTACCAGACTTAACGATTGCAAATGTTGTGCTATACTTGGGATCTGGCACAATTTCGGCGCTTCAAATAAAACAGATAACAGTCGGCACCCGTAATTTGGAGACACATAGATCCACTATCAATGAGGCGGTCCAGGGTGATATGGGATGGTCGGCATAAGGTGCAATATGAAGAGCGGTTGAGGCAAATGAATGAGTAGAGCTGGCCGCTAAAGATTTTCAGGTACCTGTACCAGTGCACCATTCATACGACATGGAGGACAACTTGATGGCTTGCAAGCAAATGAAAATACCATGAGGAAGACAACATTAGAAAAACTATCTTAAAATAAAAAGTAAAATTCTCGAAAAATTCCCAGTGGCAAAAGAGAATGTTGAAAAACCGAAGACGGAGTGTTATAGGGCGGCGAAGACTAAAATTCGAAAGGAAACGTTTTTGAGAATTTCAAAAACGTTTCGGTTCACTTTTTGAGTCTAAGGCTGGGTGCTTGAGGTCGAAACGCTACCAGAAAAAAACTTCGACAACACAGACGAGATTCGCTGCTGCTGTATGCAAAGCAGCAAAACGATTGACCATATTATAGAATGTCAGGCACATCAAGCACCAGCGCACGACGCCGACAAAGGTACTCGAGAAACCCTGGGGTATCGGTACATCCATGGCGGGCTGTAGTATAAAAGAGTGGAAGTAAGAAAGGGGCGACCTGAGATCAGTGGATAAGGTGTAGAGAGAAGCGTGAACTCTGCAAAGGATATAGTCAATTAACCTATAAACATATTGAGCACTCAATGTATGACGAGCTAGCTGACACCTCTCACAATGTCGCTAAAAAAGGATGCCTATAATTATGCTTACCATACCATCCATCCATCCTTCCATCCATCCATCCATCCATCCATCCATCCATCCATCTATCCATCCATCCATCCATCCATCCACCCACCCACCCACTCATTCATCCACCCACTCCTTCAGTCCATCCACACATTCCTTCAATCCATACATCCATCCATCCACCCATTCCTTCAATCCATTCATCCATCCATCCAACCATCCAACCATCCAACCATCTATCTATCTATCTATCTATCTATCTATCTATCTATCTATCTATCTATCTATCTATCTATCTATCTATCTATCTATCTATCTATCTATCTATCTATCTATCTATCTATCTATCTATCTATCTATCTATCTATCTATCTATCTATCTATCTATCTATCTATCTATCTATCTATCTATCTATCTATCTATCTATCTATCTATCTATCTATCTATCTATCTATCTATCTATCTATCTATCTATCTATCTAATCTATCTAATCTATCTGATCTATCTATCTATCTATCTATCTATCTATCTATCTATCTATCTATCTATCTATCTATCTATCTATCTATCTATCTATCTATCTATCTATCTATCTATCTATCTATCTATCTGTCTGTCTGTCTGTCTGTCTGTCTGTCTGTCTGTCTGTCTGTCTGTCTGTCTGTCTGTCTGTCTGTCTGTCTGTCTGTCTGTCTGTCTGTCTGTCTATCTATCTATCTATCTATCTATCTATCTATCTATCTATCTATCTATCTATCTATCTATCTATCTATCTATCTATCTGTCTATCTGTCTATCTATCTATCTATCTATCTATCTATCTATCTATCTATCTATCTATCTATCTATCTATCTATCTATCTATCTATCTATCTATCTATCTATCTATCTATCTATCTATCTATCTATCTGTCTGTCTGTCTGTCTGTCTGTCTGTCTGTCTGTCTGTCTATCTATCTATCTATCTATCTATCTATCTATCTATCTATCTATCTATCTATCTATCTATCTATCTATCTATCTATCTATCTATCTATCTATCTATCTATCTATTTATATATTGAAAAGTAAAGACGCAGTATACTGTAATAATGGGCGACTTCAATGCCAAGGTAGGGAAAAAGCAGGCAGGATACCAGGAAGTAGGTGACTATGGCATTGGTTCTAGGAATAGCAGGGGGGAGTTACTAGTTGAGTTTGCAGAGCGCAGTAACTTAAGAATCATGAATGCCTTCTTCAGCAAACGGAAGAACCGGAAATGAAAATGGAAAAGTCCTATCGGGGAGACTAAGAATGAAATTGACTTCATAATGCGTTCAACCCCCGCCATTATGCAAGATGTAGGGGTAATCGGGAAAGTGCGATGCAGTGACCACAGGATGGTGAGGTCCCGAACTAGCCTAAATCTGAAGAAGGAACGCAACAAATTAGTAAGAAAGAAACCCATGAACGAATTAGCGGTGAGGGGGAGGGCAGAAGAGTTCAGGATCTCGCTACAGAATAGATATTCAGCTCTAAACGAGAATGGCGACATTACCCTAGAAGCAATGAACAATAATTTCAGAGATATCATTACTGAATGTGCGGTAGAAGTAGGCGGTAGGTTAGTTAGAGAG